>NC_092356.1:62360949-62685866 GCF_963676685.1 Mytilus edulis
TCAATCGCGTAGTGGTATTAACTATTTTTGAATTCTTATAAATTCTATATATAACTTTTGGACTAGTTTAAATCTCGGTCTATTTCTTAAATTTATTCTTACATACTTTTGATTTGTTAACCCTGTATGCTAACATTCCCATGAAAATTTTAAAATTGTTTGTACGCACATTGAACGACAAATTTATGTGACGTATAAAATTTTCTGACGTCAGACACTCATAAATGTGTTCGTAGATAGTAGATGTTTTTGTGTTCTGTTAAATTGTTCCTTTTAAAATTGTTAAACGATGATGACTGATGTACCCATATTTTGACTATTATATTTATTGTGTCTGTTTATTTAACGCATCAATGTAAAAATATCGGAAATTGATGAGACTGTCATTACAAAAGTGAGAGAGTTAGCGCTATAGAACCAGGTTTAATCCACCATTTTCTACATTTGAAAATGCCGGTACCAAGTCAGGAATATGACAGTTCTTGTCCATTCGTTTTTGATGCGTTTTGTTATTTGATTTTGCCATGTGATTATGGACTTTCCCAATTGATCTTCCTCTAAGTTCAGTATTTTTGTGATTTTACTTTTTTTCGAAATAACATAAAAAATGTGGTGCTAACTTTTAAATAACCCGCTACGCGCGTTATTCAGTGTGCACCAAATTGTTTATCTTATTTCTTCATAGACAGAAAAAATATTACAGTCATTCCTTAAAAAATTATAAATGAATACAAATCTGAAGTTTTTTACATGTAACAAATCTTTAGTTAGTTTGGTAGAGCGGGTAGGTTTTAACAAATGTATCCACCCTTTACACACGTTCACTCGATAAAAATAAGAAATATCATTGCAAAAAAAAAAGTCAATCGAACCATCAGGCAGATTTCTCGAAACTCTGGTTGACAAAAATTGACAAGGTGTGTATTTTATATTTATATATATATCCTCTTATATTTAATGCGTTTCCCTCAGTTTTAGTTTGTTACCCCAATTTTGTGTTTTGTCCATAGATTTATGAGTTTTGAACAGCGGTATACTACTGTTGCCTTTATTTATTCTAATATGACGTGATTCTTTCGCTGTATGAACAAACCCATGTTCTAAACCCAATACAGTTTGTTTGCACATGCGTATACTGACTTCTTCAGAATCATGAATTTTATCAAATTATCAATGGCATAAATTATCATGCACTTAATATATTTCATTAACTTTAAAACACTTTCAAACTCTTAAATGGTGCACATGATGTTACTTATTCATTTATTATGACTGTAATGTGTTGCATTCCAAAATTGACATATTTGACCTAGATACGACAACCGTTCATGCTGGCTGTTCAATATCCTCCCTCTGAAAAATCACAGTGCCAGCCATTTGCTTCTTTACAAACACAAATGGAGATTCATGGAAGAGCCTACACAAACGCTTTTACACGTATACTTATCGGACATAGAATTTACCTTAATTGTCCTATTCAGAATCGAAATATTAATGCAAGCTATACTTTATTTTACTTTTAACATGGGTAAGCATTATATTCCTGTTATTTTAGCCCTCACTATCGCTCGGGCAAAAATAATCACGAATATGATGCCTACGCATGTTAAAACTACAATAAAGTATATCTTGCATCAATTATTTCTTAAATTTATATTTGGCATGCCATCATTTTACACGAACAAATATTGTTTACACCTATTGTTTATCATGTCTAAGATTCACTGAACCTCAAAAACTTACATGACTGTTGTAAGTGCAAGACTATATGTAATATATCAGACGCATACATACCAGATTATGTTTCGAAAAAAAAGAGTGGCGGGAGATACCAAAGGGACGACCACACTCACAATTCAACGACCATGACAAGAAAAGAAAACCAAGAAAAAAGACAAACATTAAATAGAAAACTAAATCAAGGCTAATCAACATAAACTCCACCTACCGGAGTGCTTTCAGTTGTTTCAGACGGTATGTAGACCTTGCTCCAAATGTGACACATGTCAACACGTAGCCTGATAGTTCAACACAATATATTAAACCATATGACACGTCAGAACGTCATAATAACTCCTACTACAAATTTATAATATAGAAATTTAAACAAGATTTGTTTATATCGGATTTAGTTAGTAATCCGGATATTTTTTCTTTCAATCAATTTATGACTTTGGAACAGCGGTAACCTACTATTGCCTTTATTTGGTATTGTTGCCTATGATACAGCTATCCATCAGAACCAATGAAACTACGACGAAAGCCAGTGTACCGGTTAAATATGGTAAACATTTCATTACAAAAATGACGAAATCACTAGCGCTCTTATCTACATTATCCTGACCTTTATTGCTGGCAAAAAACTATTGTTTTGGGAAAAAAATATATTTCAACTTATTTTACCTTGTTTAAATCGTCCTTGCTCTACTGTAAAAAGATATCTGGAAATTGCTTACAAGTTTTATCATATTTTCTAGGTTTTATCTATTGATGACTTCTTGCACTTCTAAAAGGTATATCATAACTTAATATCTGCTGGTCTAAAGCGTACACCTGAAACCGAAAAATTATATAAATGAACAAAAGTATAATTGATCAAAATTAACCTTTTTGCCATTTGGCACACATCTAGCTTAGTTTCAAATAGATGATATTATCACTTTAAATGTTTCATATTTTATTACTAGTACTTAAACATATAAACTAAATACGGAATAATCTTCAAATAAAATAATTGAATTACCTGATACCTTAGATTCTGATACGAGAGTGACACCAACAACTAACAATGCTAGCGCACAGCAAATGAAGGAGGCTAATGACGAAAGTCTTCAGACTATAGATTTTACAGAAACTGTAGATAGAGGAAGAGGCAGACAACATTTTTGCAGGGGTCGCGGTCGTGGACGTGGTCATGGCAGAGGTAGGGGAATAGGAAGAGGAGAGGGAAACAGTCACCATGATACAGAAAAAGGAGGCAAAGGATATGCAGGTAGAATACCCGGCAAAGGAGGAAACAATCATGGAAGAGGGAGAAGTAGAATAATTACACGACAGAGACAAACAAAAGAGGACAGTAATGATGAGGTGCAGTTATCAAACGTTGATGAAAATCTTGTTTTTCAATTCATTGTACAAAAATTTGGCGGAGGATGTACGCTTTCCGATTTCATACAACAATGTGATTTATTTCCCGAAGATTCGAATGTGACTAGATGGTTCACCAAACACGGCAGAAAGTTTCACATTTTTAAAGATGGCGATGAACTAGTTTATATAAAAACCTTTCAAAGACAGGTAAAGATTTGTTTGCAGTATAACAGTATATACAGTACGACTCTCGTGTTGACTCAATTAAAAACCCACAAATGTTCTTAATTTTTGAAAATAATCAGCATTATCAAGAATATCTGATAAAGTACAAGTAATGTATTTATTGAGAAAGCAAAAAAATAAAAATTCTGTCGCATTGCATATTTTGAAACTTACTTTTGATTATTATTTGTATTTCAATTTAAATAAAATTTATAATGGAACTTGAGAATGTATCAAAGAAGCAGCAACCCGCCCAAAGAGCAGAAAGCAGCTACCAATGGGTCCTACACAGCAAAAACAGTATTTCGGTGTATTATTAATTTAGAATACTGAGTGGTTTAGGAAAATTAATCACTGTACATTACTAGTGTAACTTTTTTTAAAAGTAAAACTCAACGGTACCAAAATATTATAAAAAGCGTAACTTAAACTTTCAACTTTCAATCAAGTTTAACTGATTTACTGTAAACATTCCAAATTTTTTACTGGCTGATTTTTGTTACAAACTTGTTTTCCTTTCTTACTCCGCGACTTTTTTTTGACATTTTGGGTCATATATCAATAATGTATTTCTGTACATAATCATCTTTTAAAAACGACAAAATAAATTTCTTTAAATGTTCATTCAAAGGTATAATGATGAAGTCCTTTCTCTTTGGATCCCTAATTTTAGTTAAAAATCTCGCCTGAAATATTTTAGTTCACCAAAAGTCTGCCCAAGATGCTCATTTTGACCATCAATGTCTCTTTAGTTATGCAGGAGGTCACATTATTTGAACATCAAATATTATTGAAACAAAGAAGAGCTATACACAAAAAGGACAAATAAGTATAGAAAAATCAGAGCTTTGCACGAGGGAGATACATTTTTCAATTTAAAAAAAAATTCAGAAGTTTGAAACAGCTAATTTAGAAATACAAAATCCGTATTTTCATGCAGTTAGATAATTATGAAAATATTAATTATAGTTGGTAATGAGAAGTATGAGTTGTTCTCTATACGTATGTTACATTTTGTCTGCCAAATGTGTACTTTATGCATGTTTTTATTATCGGGGTTCAATGACATTTTGACAAATTTGGATTGAGACATCCTCTTTAAAAATCATTCATCGGTATTGTCATGTTGTTTCATTACTATTATCGTTAGCATTATTGATAATAATTTTTCAATCTTATTAAAATTATAACAGCCTCATACTTATATAACCTAACACTTGTTAACTTATTTATATTTCTTTTCACTTTGGTATTTTTGTTTCTTAACTTTTTGTTCTCTTCCTTGGTAAGTGATACTGACAAATGTGAGAGAGCCAATTTATGTAGCAATTAACGTACGAATCCAGTGGGATGTATGGTTGCTGTCTAAAGGGCTTATTAAACGGAGTGAGCTGATATCAAGTTAACATTGTGACAAATTATACAATGTTGCTGAAGGGAAATGAAAACAAATAATACAAGGTTTCAAAAAATTCTGTTTCGGTTTGAGGAAGAAAAAAAGGGGTTAAATATTCAAAAACTGACTTCTATTTGACACAAGGTCAAATGATCATATGTTTATGAGCCTTTTCTCTCAGGGAGTATTATACAATGAGTATCAAGGATTTTCTAAAAAAAAATTTCTTCACAGGTTTAAAAAGATGTGAATTCGTATAGTTAAAGAGTTAAATGTGTGTACTTGCCTGCTTTATTGATGATTTGTATTATCCATATTTTATATGAAATAAAACAAGAATGTGTCCCAAGTACACGGATGCCCCACTCTCACTATCATTTTCTATGTTCAGTGTACCGTGAAATTGGGGTAAACACTTTAATTTGGCATTACAATTAGAAAGATCATATCAAAGGGAACATGTGTACTAAGTTTCACGTTGATTGAACTTCCACTTCATTAAAAACTACCTTGACCAAACATTTTAACCTGAAGCGGGACGAACGAACGAACGGACGGACGAACGGACGAACGATCGGACGAATGAACAGACGGACGAATGGACCCACAGACCAGAAAATATAATGCCCCTCTACTATCGTAGGTGGGGCATAAAAACGACACTGTGTAGGTACAAGTCTGTATATGTGTGTGTCCGTATGTGCGAACAATCACGTTAAAATACTTTTACATTGTTCGGTTTGTTGATGTATCAAAATAGAGATTATGTTTCCAATTCTCCCTTTTTTAATTTTATAACGTCACAGTACTCAAAATGCACACATTTAGCATCGCTTCATATCTTGACTTACAGCTAGAAATTGACAATGAGGGTCGGTTGAAAGCAAAACTTTACGACAAAAGAGATGATTTCAGCTTTCCAATTGTGAACTTTCCATTTCTAAGTAGCAACATTCCAGCAGCACATGCATACGGGGTATATATCTCCCAATTGATACGATATTCCCGTGCTTGCATTTCCTATCATAGATTTTCTTGATAGAGGGTTGCTGCTCACAAGGAAGCTAAGAGTTCCAAATGGTGAAGTTAAAATCATCCCTTCGTAAATTTTACGGACGCCATCACGAGTTGGTTGACCGTTATGGAATAACCGTTTCACAAATGATATCGGATATGTTCCTTACGTCGAAACAACAATCCCCTTCCCTTTCATGAATGTGACCTACCGAATTAGACTATTTGCCGGATTTGTAATCACATAAGCAACACGACGGGTGCCACATGTGGAGCAGGATCTCCTTACCCTTCCGGAGCACCTGAGATCACCCCTAGTTTTTGGTGGGGTTCGTGCTATTTATTCTTTAGTTTTCTATGTTGTGTCATGTTTACTATTGTTTTTCTGTTTGTCTTTTTCATTTTTTAAGCCATGGCGTTGTCAGTTTGTTTTAGATTTATGAGTTTGACTGTCCCTTTGGTATCTTTCGTCCCTCTTTTTGCAAACATAGCATAGCAGGCATAGCAGACATCTTACAAGTTTTTCTAAGAGACTAAACAATAAGTATTTTAACGAACAGATATTAGGGTTTTTTTTCAACATATAGCTAAATATATTTAAAAATTCACAAAATATTCACAGTATATTATATCAACAGATGCAGAATTCACTGTAAAAAAGTAAAATTTACGGAAAGGACGACATGAAAAATACAACTATGAAAGCAGTGCTCTGATTTGGAATGCTCTTTCTACATAAGGAACTGTCTGTAACAAGAAAAATAGAAAACAAATGTTTCCATTCGTTTGATGTGTTTGTGCCTTTGGTTTTGTCATTTGATAAGGGACTTTCCGCTATGAATATTCCGAATGTTTTGGCTGTGTTGCCAATATCATAATTGTTGTAATAAAACTATAAAATATATTTTGAAGGTATCTTATTAGAAGTAAGTACAATAACTCTGTCGAAATACATTTAGGCATATAAATAATTTACATCATCAAATGTATACTTATATATGTGCAACATGACTGGTGCAACAGGTGTAGCAGGATTTGCTTACATGTCAGGAAGTCAAGTTTTTGTTGGGTTTCATGTCATAAATTGTTTATGTTGTGATTCTAGATTATTGTTTGTCTTTTCGTCGTTTTTACCATGGCTTTGCTAATGTGGCTTCGACATATGAGTTTGAATGTTTCTTCCCTCTCTCTTTGGCAACGAATGATTACTAAAGTTTATCATTATCAACTCATCAGTGACGCTCAGATAAAAAAAAGTTATGAAGCCAAACAAGTACAAAGTTGAAGAGAGTTGGGAATCCAAAATTCTCAAACATTGTGCCAAATACGGCTACGGTAATCTTTACCTGGGATTAGACATATACCTAGTAGTATAAAGTTGTTTGTAACAGTTGTGAAATTTGGGTATCCAGTATATTCAAGGAAGATCCAGTTCTTCATCTTTAAAAGAAATAAGGAGATGTGGTATGATTGCTAATGAGACAAGTATCACTTGAGATTAAATGAAGTTGATGTTAGCATTAATTGACAACTATACGACCTTCAACAATGAGAAAATGCGTACCGTAAAGTCAGCTAGGAAAGGCCCGACATGAAATTTATAAAACGTTTCAATTGAGAAAACTAATGTCATATTTAATAACAAAACAAAATTACGAAAACGAAATATGACAGACATGAACCACAACAACCACTGAACTATATGCTTCCTACTTTGGACAGTCACATAACGAAAGTAGTGGGGTTAACATGTTTGTAAGCGGCCTACCTTCTTTTAATCTCGAACAGTGGTGTGACAGCACAACAAATAAACAAACCATAACATCAGTAGAGAAAGGCTTAACTCATCAGATCGATACGAAGTAAAATATTTAACAAAAACAGACAGAAAGTAGTTAATTTTATATTGAATAAACCATTGTAACATCCAATCTATATCGAAGTATAAAAACTTTATTTCGCTGTTTCTTTGGTACAGCAACAATATCTATTCTCACAATCTGCTTCTGTGCGAGTTTTAGAACAGAACCAACTACTATACACATACGACCAGCTTTCAATAGGTTTTCCAATTGCTACACTTCCTACACATGTTGATCTGAAATCATATTTTAATATTAATGTATGCTCATTTTAGGATTACTATGACGTTGTAAAACTTCATCAGTGTCTCAGCAAAAAAGTAATGAGTCAAGGTTTTGTCAAAGAAAGTCGTGTCCTTTGTGTATAAAATTTCTTTAAAAAGTACCAAGACATAGTAAATAAACAGTCAGTGTCTACAGTTGAGTTATATCTTCGGGGTGCTGAAGTCGTATACCTTTGTATTTACTTCACAGTTTTCTTCCCTTTATTTGTCTTCGTGCTATTATGATCGTTTAAATGGTATGAGTTTCGACTTGACAGGAAATTAATACATCCCGCTATCGTCTTTGGACTTAGGGAAATCCTGTTTGAAATTGTCCTGATGTGCAATTGAGATGCAAGAGGTTTTTGCAGAGTTTTTCCATTAGGAGTTTTATTTCCCTTGTATTTGTAATTTACTTAATTTGAACTTAATCGAGAAAGATTATACTATATATGGAATGTACTACCAACTACATTTTTATCGGTATCTCTATCAATATACTATCAATTAAAAAAATGTTGACGTCATGACAAATTGATTATCACTTTAACCTATTAGGTCTGTTTGGGTTACTTATCCAATTTTGTCAATATAACACAACCAAAAACAACTGCCATGCACGTAGAAGGTGAAACTAGCTATAGAACATTTTTGTAGAACAAGTTAAGTTCATTATTTTTGTCAAGTCAGGAATATGACAGTCGTTTTTCACACGTTCTGTTGGTTTATAACGATTGATTTTATCAGTTTAAATAGACCTTTGTGATATACTTAATACAAGTCCAAATAAAGAACAAAACGTAAGTGGTGTATCGGTTATATGTTTACAGTAGTTGACTGATTGCATGATAAAAAAATATTCTTCTCCTTGTACAAAATATGCTTCAGTAAATGCCATTACTCCGCAAAAGTGAAACATTTAAAATTTCTTAAATGTAATAAATATTTACTTTTTATCATTTCCTCTACATTCTAGAGCACAGTTGTTATTTGGAGTGCATAATCGTTTTAGTGCTTTAACATATTTATCACTGGGTACTAGTGAATTGCAAAGTGCCAAAGCCCTGTCATAACTGCCTGCATCATCAGTGTCTACAAATGCAAATGTTATATTACTCATTGAATTAAATATATGACATTACCGTTGAGAAATCGTTTAAAAAATACAAAAACTTGCTTATAGGAAACATATCATCCTTAATGTAAACCATTATGTGCTATTATTATTTACAATTGTCATTGAAAATCGGTCATTGTTTTGAAGTTGCGTAAACGTAAACGTACGGACAAACAGAAACATAAATTACTTGGCAAATAAAAGCACCAGTAGTATACTGCTGTTCAAAAGTCATAAATCGATTGAGAGAAAACAAATCCGGGTTAAAAACTTAAACCGAGAGAAACACATCAACTATAGGAGAAAATCTGATGATAAGTAGTTGTCGTTTGTTGATGTTGTTCATAGTGTTTCTCAGTGGTTGTTTTTGATAAGAGCGATGGAATTCCGGTTTGATTGATTTTACACTAGTAATTTGTGGGGCCCTTTATAGCTTGCTGTTAAGAGTGAGCCAAGGCTCCATGTTGAAGACCGTTACTTGACCTATAATAGTTTCCTTTTACAAATTTTTACTTGGATGGAAAGTTATCTCATTGACACTCATACATCTCCTTATATCTATCTGTAATTGAAGTATATTCATACTTACACGATTTTGTGAGTTGTTTCATCTGTTGGTCAGTAAAATTGTGGCTGAAAGTGTAATTTTTGAACTCAAAACCTAAGTTTTGTAGCCTGAAATCTACAGTGTCAAGCTTATGTGTTGTTATCAATGTTTCATTTAGCAAAGCAAGGAAGTCCTGGCCCCTGGCATCAGTAATTGATGTTAGTGAATTAATCTTTGATTTCATTATATTCATGTCATTTTGTAGTGATGTTACACCGTGAATGTTTGCTGCTGCATTTGACTGAATCCAATTGTTTAGTTTTTCTGTTGTTTTCTTCGTATCGTTACTGCATTTCCACAACTGTTCTTGAAGATAAGCATAGTCAGTATTGAGTCCTTTGTTGTTAGACTCTAAGATGGTATTACTTTGTTTTACCAAATAAACCTCGTTTTTCAATGCAACGATGGTTCTGTTGAGATAAATGACCTCTGATTTAGAATTTGCGAGTTCTCGGCTTTCACTTTTGGATATGTTTGTTAATGTCATGAGTTCCTGTCGCAGCTGTACCACAGTATTTTCAAGTTGAATCCTGTATGCTCGTTCCTCTCTGATCATATCTATAGCTGTTATATAATGTTGGTCAGTCAGAACAGTTCCAGAACTCGACTGTGTCTGGGTAATGTTTGGTAAAATTAACCCTCTGGCACCGAGAAAGACAAAAGTCATTTTCAATACTTTTAAAGAAAGCATTTCTTACCTTTCGATGTAGGTGTTTATGTGTAAATGTTTAACATAGATTCTTATCGATAATGCATTTGAACTAGATTCAATCCATGACTATAGATATACTACAAATAGGTTATCTTGAATTATAGAAAGTAAAATTTTTAAACCAAAATGAATTCCTGCCTGAGAGAAATTATATTCCAAATTTCACAATAACATTAATTAATAGAGATTACATGATCACATATACACAAAATATGCTGCGGCTGATAAATTACTGAATAACGAAATAAAAATATCAGTAGATCTTTTGAATTGGCACGAATAATTCAAATCAGAACCCATAAGAATTGTAACGATAATTGCTTTTTAGTACCCTTGTATGGAAACATAGAATGGTTATTGACGGATTCCGACAAACAGTCTTTGCTTTTATCTATTAATGCGGCGTTAGTAACGGAGTATCAGGAAATACAAATTAAAAAAAAACGAACCCAAGACTTTCCACACCGAAGCCATCGCATTAGTCAGAACATTCTATTGAACAACCCCGTGGATAGTTTCATTTAAATATTGAGAAACCATGGCTTCAAGACTCTTGACAAAAATTGGCAAATGTAGAATTTTGCTTTTCTTTTCACACATTGTCGGTCATGTATCTTTTCAGATATATTGATATGTTGTGCCTTTTTCAACTGGTTTTTATAGTTTATTCTTACTAAATACATACATATATATTTTGGGAATTGAAAGTTTTAAGTGAAATTTCAATCAAGAAAAGCGCTTGAGACATATTAATTATATAAAATCTTATTTTCATTTTACCGAATTGTAACAGATATATCCTTGGAAAGTTGGTTTTGAAATATTTTAAGCTGGGTATGAGACAGCTTTTTACATAACGGGGGCATGTATTACATTCCAATGATAACACTGAGATTTATTAATGGATGCACCAATTTTGTCTCAATAATTATAAACTATGTTATTGGTTTAAACTCATTAGAGCATTAAGCATCGAGAAAAGGTGCTATAATGAGCGAGCATGTGAAATCCAATGTAAAATTCAATTGAAAAACAAAGAAAATAACTTACACATATCATATCTGAGCAGAAAGTAAAGGAACCAGGGGTATGTCAAAGAACGTGTCGTCCTTTTGTTTTAAAAGTGCATCGGAAGATACAATGAACATTTTGATAAATATTCCGTATGAACTTCCCAAAAAATACATCATGGTCTTAAAGTTTAAATTCTCGGTACTGACGTTGGTTATCGTCTTAATAACGTGTTATACTATTCTTTTCTGTGTCTTTGTAAATTATCACTTTTACCTTTTAGTCTATTTTTGTTATACCCATTTGACTTGGTTCGGTTTTTAATATCGTGATTATATTATTGTGCTATGGTACATTTTTGTAATCTTGTCTTACGTTTTTCCTAGCGTGCTTTGTCTTTATGCCTTCTTATTTTTCTTTGTTGACATATTTGTTTGTTTTTATAGTGATTAAGATTATAACACAATGTTGACTGGTGTTCCACTATTTTTGACATGTTTACCTAGTATGCCTGTTTATTTTGTACACACATCGTTGTCAATATAATGGTATTTTGTGTCGCACAAGCTAGCTTAAATGTCAGGCTTATTCCACCATATTCTGCATTAGAAAATGCCTGTACAAAGTTAGGAATATTACAGCTGTTATCCATTCGTTTGCTGTGTTTGAGCTTATGATTTTACCATTTGCTTATCGACTTTCCGTTTAGAATTTCTTTGGAGTTTGATATTTTTGTTATTTTACGTTATACCTCCACATACCAAAACACAGCCACATGCTTCTTCACACACAGACACACATGCCATAATACATGGGCTGTACGGTAAATAATAGAAGATTAAGAAAACTTATATTTAACATTATTCTTCATAGATTAAAATACTGAAAGTGTATACATTGTATTTGGAACTACTCAAGCAAATACACATTCTGTGAGACGCTTTCTTTCCATTTTTAAAAATCTATTTTATAAATAATAAATAACGTATGTCAACTAATCAATATGTATTTACTGAGAGTAAATTAATGCATTTTTTATTTATTTTCTCAAGCAAATACACATTCTGCGAGACGCTTTCTTTCCATTTTTAAAAATCTATTTTATAAATAATAAATAACGTATGTCAACTAATCAATATGTATTTACTGAGAGTAAATTAATGCATTTTTTATTTATTTTCTCAATCAAAACGTACATATTTACCACCATGTTGCCGTTTTGTATTAAAGTATTAAACAAGTGTTAGAACTTTACATGAATAAACAAGTTTTAAAACATGCATTTAATGTACACTCACATACTTAGAACAAATAATGAAAACCTCTTAATTTTTCTGTGCATTCATATTAATATACTTTATGAAATACACAGTTCTGACAATTTCATTCGTGTCATAACACCTTAAGTGGTTATTTCTACAATTAATACTTTGACAGTTTAATTGGATCAGCTATCTCAATATGTCCCTGAGAAAAATAACAACGTTAGCATCAGGCTGGAACAGATCGTATCTCACATCTTGTCATTACATATATCAATACGAATATTTTCCCTCACACTTGCATGCAGGGGTTACTATACCGCTTAAGTCTCTTGCTTATGTCTTGATAATCTATTGTAGTAATCTATTTGATCATCAATGTCTGTTTTATTTTTCTTAACAATTTCGTTCCCACTGGAGTATATTTTTTTCCTCCAGTTTAACCGTATTTTAAGCAAAACTGTTGTTATAACTCTTCATCGTTAGTTAAAAGTAAATCAACAAAAATACAAGACTCCAAGGAAATTTCATATCAAATGGTGAAATCAAAAACTCAAACACATTAAACGAATGGAAAACAACTATTTTTGACTTGGTACAGGATTTTTCTTATGTAGAAAATGGTGGATCGAACCTGGTTTTGTAGCTAACGAAGCCTCTTGCATGTATGAATTACATTGACAACAATGTGTAACCTGCTGAACACTAAACTCTATTTATTCATTTTTTTTAATTCGAAACAGTCTCCATTTATAGGTTCCACTTTCTAAATACAGCTGTTTCTCAAACCACGCCTCTTTTGGGGAGATTGAGAGAATTCATAGAAACTTAATTGTGTTTACATACGGGTTCCCAGTTCTTATCTGTAGGTTGTATCTCATAGAGACATAAGTTGGGAAAATTAGCAGAAAATATACAAGTGCATATTGTTTATATGAAATCTATGGTTACCCTACAGAAATTTAGTGTTAGTTTAAACTCTTAGAAGTTCGAGGCATATAAACGTTTAAAATATGCCGCACAGCCCTATATTTTAACATTTAAAAAAAATAGTAGTGTATATGAAATTTCCTTTCTAGGATATCATTTTTTTTCAAAACTTCAAAATAAAAGTTGTACAGTTTTAGCCGTAAAAGGAGTTCCTATGCATTGTCAATATTTACAGAAATGCAACCTATAGGTTCTGATAAAATGACACATTTGGATTGATTATACAGAAAATCATATAAATAGTTTAACCGGGAGATAATTCCAAATTTAACATTCGTAAGAAGTGGATAAGTCCGATTGAAATAGCTAGAAATAGATTTTCGAGGAATGCTTTGATATAAAATAAAATGTAGTACAACTGAGAGCCGTGGTGTAGTGGTTAGCGCATCAGACTACTAACACAAATGTTCCTGGTTCGATCCAAGTTCCATGTTGAAAATGTCAGGAACTGAATTTTTGGCTCACCCTTGACACCATTTGGGAGTATTGTCTTGATAGCTGGTCGGAAAGGGGCAATAAGTGGCTGACCTGTGTTAAGAGAGAGACATATATCTTTCACGTAAAAGACCTCCTTGTATATTTCGAAAAAGAGCAGGCCTATTCCGCTTAAAGGCAGCACTCGCACCCGCAAAGTGGAAAGGGAATAGTGTTTGTTGTAATTACTTTTTTCTCAATCCACTTTAAATAAATATATTTAAACTATTAATTAGTAAAGAACTGGTATCGTATTTTTCTCTCCCATTCAATAATTTTTCAGTTTTTAAAATTATTATCGCAACAAAAACATTTTTCTTGTATTTTGTTTGTTTTCCTTATTTTTTTTTAACTATCAGTGATCTGAATTGATTAAATATAATGCTACGGTGCAAATGTTTATATTCGCAATTCCAGTTACGCAAATTGATTGCATGACGTATCAAGCAAAATGGAAGATGTTTGTGATGTAGCAGTAGGAATCGATTTCTTTGTCGGTAAGTCTACATTTTTGTAATACATGATAATTCAATAATGTTGTGCATTGCACAAACACAAAGCAATGTGTACATCAGTATTGCATACAATCAAACTATTTATTAATAAAGGAGGACAGGATGGATGAATTGCTTGTATTCTAATCAAGTGTGATCTATGCCATACAAGTTGAACTATCTTGTATCTTATAAATGCAGTGTAGTACGGGTTACAAGTTGTCTCATATCGCGATGATACAGCAAAATATATTATCAATTATAATAATTATAATAATTTTCTTAACCAACCATTTTGTTTTGAAAAGGCATCGTACCAAATCAGGATTATGACAGTTGTTTTGCACTTGTTCCGTACGAGTTGATTGAAAACATTTGTCAGTTTTATATATGAACGATCCTTTTTTGAATTTACCTTAGAAATTGGTATTTATGTTATGCAATCAAGAACTAGATCCCCCAAAACACACCCACTTCAGTATATGTGCATATAAACATCATACTTTAACGTTTTGTTTTTATCATCAGCGATTAAATGTGCAAATAATTTTATCGTCTTGTCGAGTCAGGTAAAATTGGAGAATGAAATTTGTGAGAACTATAGAAATATAAACGTTCGAAAATGTGTGTATACAATAGTTGTGCTTGCCTTCAATTGGAAAAAAAAGTTTGTTACTTAGAGTAAGAAAATACATATAATAGTGAATCATCATTGTTTGAAAACACGGATAGGAACTTGTCTTGTGTTCAACACTAAAATTAATACATACACTGCCTTTATCATGTTTAGTTTGTTATTTCAGCGTAACAATACGAAAAACAATCGTGAAGATTCTTATGTAATTTTACCTATCTAAGTCTATTTTTATACATTAGTTAAGTATAGTTTTCTATCAGAATCTTTTGCAGGTTTGGTAATCGATTTGATTAAGAATAACAATTTATTATTTGAAATGTAAACAACTATAAACATCATAGAACAGCTGTTACATTTAAATAATCAATAAAATAAAAGTAAATGTGTTTGTGTATTATGTTTTGATATTAAAGCAGAAACTGTTTTAGCTTGGAAGAAATTGATTTTATTTTTATTTTTTTATTTTCTTCATTACTATAGTTAAAATGAATGTGTTTATCTAGTTCTGATGAATTTAGTTTTGGAACAGTGCCTAACAACTTTCATCAAAACTAATAACAACATAAAACAACATAGCAATAATGAAGGCGCTTAAAGTAAAAAAATTAAGTAATACAATTTCAACACTTTTTGGAACTTCATCGAAGTTTTCACATTAATTTTATTGTTCGATAATACTGAGGCTTGTATGAATAGTTTGATCACTCAAATTGATATCATTTTACTTATCTCTCTATCAGTAAATGATAATAAAGAAGGAAATTATCATGAAACAAACATTAGTTATTTATAAACAGTGTTGATTGACATAAGGGAAATATTTTCATCAGTTGGTTTTTTTCATAAATATTTAACTCTCAAGCAATCCAATTGATTTAATGTAATCCTGAAATCTTATATTTACATTTGACATGTTTGAATTGTATTTCTAGTTACACACATTGAAGGCAGGATATGAAGATTATGTGATGTAACGTACGGCATTGATTTTCCTTGTCGGTAAGTATATATTTTTGTAATTCATAAATAATGTAAAAATGCTGTGTATTAATAATCAATGATTTTTCTGCAATGTACATAGATGTTGAACTTCGCTATATATTTTCATCTTACATTTATCTATGTATCTAATTTAAAAGTAACATTATAAAAAAGACAAGTTAACTATTCATAATGTATTCAAAGAATGGAATCTCACACACAGGGAAATATGCACATATACATCATATCGAAACTTATCATTCTTATGATCGGCGATTACAATTGTTTATTTTGATCGTTTTGTGATGTCACGGAAATAAGAATATAAAACTTGGACAGAACTTGAGAAATGTTACCAAAATTAAGGTTTACCAAAATATCACTTTCTCTTAATGAAATGGTGTTAAACTGAAACTAACAAACAATTACGATACTTAATCACTACTGTTTAAAAGCTCGGACATATATCTTTTTTGTTAAATGATTAACTGAATAATCCAATTTTACTACAGCTTTAACATATAATTTCAGAGGGACAACACGGAAAACAATTTTGATGTTGCGTAACCATGGTAACGTTTTATTGATCTGTGTAAGTTTATTTTTATATGAGAATATAGAGCAGTTATATCGCTAAAAAAAACAATGAATTAAATATGAAATATGTAAAGATATATACACACCAAACAAAGTTTTGAAATAATCAATGAAGCTATTGTTTTCGTTATGACATTTGATTATCAAGCAGAATTAGCTGGCACATAGGATAAGTATATAGCGCAAAACATAATGCAGTCATGTAGATATCTTATGTCAGTCTTTTTATTTTTTAGCCATTGCGTTGTCAGTTTATTTTAGATCTATGAGCTTGACTGTCTCTCTGGTATCTGGCTAAATGCCACCAAATATTAAAGACATAGAATGATATTAAGCATTTGGAAAAACCTTGAAAAAAATAAAAAACATCTTCTATTCCGTAAACAAAAAAAGGAGTAAAACATAAAATTTGCTAAATTGGATTAAGGGGTGGGAAGTTAATAGAAAATTAATAGAACAAATAAACTCACCATTTATATCAGGATTAAATTTTATATTTTCGCTAGACGCGCGTTTCGTCTACAAAATACTTATCAGTGAAGTTAATGGGAAATTGAACATCCTTTATATAATATATACTTAACACTATCACCCAGGGTCAGGGTTTGAGCCACTCTTGGTCATAATGGTCATTTTTATAAATTTCCGGTTACAAAACTTTGAATTTTTCGAAACACTAATGATTTTTATATACCAGGAAAAGATAAACATAGCCGTGTCTGGCACAATATTTTGGAATTTTGGGTCCCACAAAATCAAATGGGTGTCTTCTTTACGTTATTGGTAATGTGTATACATGTATGACTAACCGTGTAAATTAAGGCCAAAAAGGTGCCTACTGTTAGAATTACATACATGCGTTGTAAAACTGAAACCTCATAAAAAAGGAAAAAATACAATACAACATTAAATCAACTTCCCTATTGATTTTCGATTTTTTGGTATCAACATTGAGGAAATGCACACATTTTGTTTTCTTTGCTTTAAAAAAATCGGTTACGTCAACTTTTGTTTTTTTCTTAATTATGATCTTTGATTATCTCATCTTTATATAGCTTCACCCTATTAGTATGTGTTTCTTATGTAAAATTATATCCTAGAGCTTATTTACTGTAAATTCAGAAAATGTTGCGTACATTTATTGTTAAGATTTTTTTTTAAATGGACAAAAGAGCGATGTTGATTATCAGAATTTAAGGTACAGCTGCATACGAATATTAAATAGTTGTGTGTGTATCAGATATCATATACATTCTATTTATTGCGATACTCACGGCAGTTTTATTATTCGCATTAATATAATGCAAATCTCGCAACTCTGTCTTAAGTTACTATATCTAACTGTGACGTAAGATTAATCTCTCCGATTTAATTAAAAAAAATCCAAACCAAAATCTGTAACAAAAAACAATTTGATAAATAATTGAATCCCTATAATTGTTTGACCACAAATAGTATATATGTGCATAAAATTGGACTCTTACGTATTTTTTCAAGGTTTTTGGATGGTGTCTTCCTTTCAAATTGAAATGTCCAAGCGAATCACAGTGGTCTTTGAGAGCCAGAGCATTCTGCCCATCGGATCCATCAAAGTATTCCTGCATTCAGAATGATCTAATTGGAGCATTTACTGAAGATTGTGCAGTAGTCGAATTTGAAAGAGGAGGTACGTTTCTACAGTAAAGATCTGACAGACGATAAATATGTACAATGTAAAGGAAGAAATATGAGTTTATTACTGAATTTAGTTCAAAGCAAATAACACCCGATAAAATGTTTGTTTGTAACTGAATTCAACTAAACATATAAAAATCCTGTAATTCAGTGGTTGTCGTTTGTTTATGTGTTACATATTTGTTTTTCGTACATTGTTTTACATAAATAAGGCCGTTAGTTTTCTCGTTTGAATTGTTCTACATTGTCCTATCGGGGCCTATTATAGCTGACTATGCGATATGGGCTTTGCTCATTGTTGAAGGCCGTACGGTTACCTATAATTGTTAATGTCTGTGTCATTTTGGTCTTTTGTGGATAGTTGTCTCATTGGCAATCATACCACATCTTCTTTTTTATATTACCAATTATTTACAACTGTCTAAACATTATTAAATGTCTGATTTAAATAACATGTTTCAGTTCACCAGAAAATGGTGCTTGGTAAAACAAACTTTCACTAAGAGCACATTCTAGTTGATTGTTGTCTATCTATATATACATGTACATTCAGTAATCAAACATCATAACACACTTACATTTAGTTAATACAAAGATCTTTATATGCAAATGATTAAAATACGAGATGGGCATGACACTTTTTTACAAATCTAATTTTGACATTGACTTCAAAAATGAAGGTCCGAGCTCATGTCAATGTTTCTTGATACAACATATGTGGTGATGTACAATCAATTTAAAAAAGAAGACGTGATTTTATTGCCATTAAGACAACTCTTCACAAGAGACCAAAAATGACACATAATTTAACATCTATAAGTCAACGTAAGGCCTTCAATTGTGAGCAAATCTAATACAGTAGTCACCAACAAATAGCTTCAAAATGAAAATGTAAAACTATTCCAACGAGAAAACTATCGGCCTAATCTATGTACAAAAATATGAACGAAAAACAAATATGTAACACAGCAACTGTTACAAACGATAACCACTAAATTATGGGCTCATGTAGCTGACTTCGAACAGGCACATACATACAAAATGTGCTAGGTTTTATTAAAGAAGATAATCCGGTTATGTTCCGTACACAGAATCGTCCATCACTTTCATTTTACTTGCCATTTTCTTTAAAGGTCAAGGTCACAAGAAGGTCAAGAACATCGTTATTCAGCTACACAATTGCATGACAACTATAATACCAATATAATGTCAATACATAAAAATATGTTGTGCACAAGAATCCATATGAAGAAGTTTGAAAACTGGTAGTCCTTTTCAAAACAAGCAGATATATATTCATTTTGGGTTAGCATATTATGTTAATTGACTATTATTCATCATTTACAGGGACCAAAACAATCTTACGTGGTAACTATGATGCGGGACCGTGTTCTGAAGAACGATATCAACCAGGCAAAATGAAATATTCAACAAACGTTAGCAGCGTATGTGTATTTACTAAATCGCTATGTAGCGAAGAGGGTCAAATACTATACGACAAGGGAAGTCCTACTCAAGACGTTAAATGCAGATGTGACTATAAAGAAAACTACGACTTCATTTTTAGACAAAATATTTCGACGTATTGCAAACCTTCAGAAGAAGATTGTTCTTGCTTCAAAAACAAGTGTTTGACTAATTACGAACTTTCTCCAGGTATATTTTGATTTATTTGTTGAAAAGAAAATTTTACATTTATATTATAATGTTGCTAATCATAATTTGATATTCTTCTCCGATTAACTAATTTAACCAATTAAACCAATTAAATCAATTGCTCGGTTCATGTTTATTTTGGAAATTAGTCCGGTTTTTTTTTATAATTATATAATATATATATATACAACTCGTCTAAACATCAACCGAACAATGTTAGATCTGTAAATTTGCTTTCGCAAATTTTTGATTCTTCCCTCGCCGGGATTTGAACCCATGCTACTGTGATATCGTGACACCAAATCGCCTGCACTGGAGCCGTCCCGCTAGACCACACGACCACCTGGGCTCTCAAAAAAAGAGCTTTCGCTGGCCGTGTGTTACCTTTCCACGTCAGTTTTAATCTAGCGGCGTACTGCAGTACATGATATATAAGGCATGAAGATGTTATTGTTACAGATCAGCTAAATTATCTATAGTAAAGGATCCTACAAATGAATGTAAGATACAGTCACAGAAAATAATTATATTTATAAGTACGTCTGAGTCAGTGACAACCCTACAACAGATGTATCCATCGGATCGCCATCAATGATGGTGATACATGGCTGTGTACATAATGTATATACAACTCGTCTAAACATCAACCCAACAATGTTAGATCTGTAAATTTGCTTTCGCATCCGGCGAGGGAAGAACCAAAATTTGCGAAAGCAAATTTACAGATCTAACATTGTTGGGTTGATGTTTAGACGAGTTGCATATACATTATGTACACAGCCATGTTTCACAATCATTGATGGCGATCCGATGGATACATCTGTTGTAGGGTTGTCACTGACTCAGACGTACTTATAAATATAATTATTTTCTGTGACTGTATCTTACATTCATTTGTAGGATCCTTTACTATAGATAATTTAGCTGATCTGTAACAATAACATCTTCATGCCTTATATATCATGTACTGCAGTACGCCGCTAGATTAAAACTGACGTGGAAAGGTAACACACGGCCAGCGAAAGCTCTTTTTTTGAGAGCCCAGGTGGTGGTGTGGTCTAGCAGGACGGCTGCAGTGCAGGCGATTTGGTGTCACGATATCACAGTAGCATGGGTTCGAATCCCGGCGAGGGAAGAACCAAAAATTTGCGAAAGCAAATTTACAGATCTAACATTGTTGGGTTGATGTTTAGACGAGTTGTATATACATTATGTACACAGCCATGTATCACCATCATTGATGGCGATCCGATGGATACATCTGTTGTAGGGTTGTCACTGACTCAGACGTACTTATAAATATAATTATTTTCTGTGACTGTATCTTACATTCATTTGTAGGATCCTTTACTATAGATAATTTAGCTGATCTGTAACAATAACATCTTCATGCCTTATATATCATGTACTGCAGTACGCCGCTAGATTAAAACTGACGTGGAAAGGTAACACACGGCCAGCGAAAGCTCTTTTTTTGAGAGCCCAGGTGGTGGTGTGGTCTAGCAGGACGGCTGCAGTGCAGGCGATTTGGTGTCACGATATCACAGTAGCATGGGTTCGAATCCCGGCGAGGGAAGAACCAAAAATTTGCGAAAGCAAATTTACAGATCTAACATTGTTGGGTTGATGTTTAGACGAGTTGTATATACATTATGTACACAGCCATATATCACCATCATTGATGGCGATCTAATATATATATATGCAAAACCACTTTCTTGCTTGTCAAATCAGGCGCTCAACAAATAACTACACGTATGCTTTCAGATTATGCATGTATCAAAACATCAGGAAAAACAGTTGAACCCCTGCTGGAAAACCCTAGGTTAGTAAACCAAATGCAAAGTTAGTTTTGTGATCAGCTAAATTTTCAGTTATGAATTATGAATTTTGAAATACTAAGGATTACCTAAGCTGTATTTGGCAAAACTTTTAGGAATTTGTGGTCCTCAATGCTCTTCAACTTCGTACTTTATTTAGCCTTTTACCATTTTTTTTTTATTAAAGCGTCACTGTTGAATCTTTTGTAGACGAAACGCTTGTCTGGCGTTAATATAAAATTTCAATCCTGGTATATATGATGAATTTATTTTCAATAAAAGCGTGAACCTCTCTGGTCGGGTTGTCTCTTTGACACATTCCACATTTTCATTCTCATTTTCATTTAGTATATACATATTTTGCTAGTGGTCTTCTTAGTTAATATAATTTTAATTGAACTTCCATTGAACTAGTTCAATAAAAAATTTGAAGAACTACCGAATGATCGCTTAAATTCTTTGGACATAGAATCGTATAGCAAAATTAAAACTTATAAACTAAAAAACATTCATCGAAACAGAAGTGAAACAGGAAATATGGATGAAAACGACAGTTTAAAATGAAGATACTTTTTAACTCTTGTCGGGAATAATGATGGACAGAAACAAAAGATAACTGACACATTCTGTCCACTCGAACCTTATCAAAGCCTGGTTAAATATAAAGGACGATGTTGTGCAAGAATTACCAAACGAAATACGTTAGACAGGTGAGGTTATTCATAACTTTGGAAAGCTGAGTGACCGTATTGTAAAGCTAAATGTATTTTTGTATTTTAGAAACGAAACAGAAATCCTGTTGATTCCTCATAGTAATATCACAAAACGAGGTATGTTTTTCATTTGGGAAATTCTTTCTATACTTATAAATCAGTTGGCATATATCTAAAGGTTTATGTCATATTCCTGTTTTGATTTAGCAGGAATTATAAGTTCAACTGTGATTGATTGATAAGTGGGGCTACATCGTGACAGTCACTTTATATTTGTAGAGGAAGCTGATGATAATGATAATTTTATATTATTATAATGATAGTAACAATAATGAAAAGGAAATGGAATTTCCTGTTGTCGTCAATATAATTTTTTGTTGTAATTTTGAATTTTTTGTATATAAATAACTATCCCATTTAAATTGAATCTTTCTGTGCGATAGAAAGATTATGTTTTCGTAGATATTGATAAGATGACCAATTTTGTTATCATGCTTTGTTTACAGACAGGTTTCATCTACCAACATGCACAGCCATTCTCATTCTGTTGATATTGATAATTGGTGAGTACACTAACTACTATTTTGATTTTCAATTTATATAATACAAACACATTTACACAATAATATGTCCTTGTTAATGCAATATTCGAGTACCTATTTAAATGCAATTTTTATGCAAATATTAAAAGATTATCAAATGCATCAAATAATAACATATAGGATGATTTAAAAATCATTATATTTACATAAAAATACAATATTGAATTGGTATTGACATAAAAAATAATTTTATTCTCATACCTCATGTTTTTCTGTTACAGCTGTTTTCGTTGGCCTATTTCGTTATGACAAGGAGTTAGACAAGCTAATTGACCAGCACATACGAACAGGTATATCGCTTGGTTTTAGATGCACTATTTTCATCCACACTATGTTCAACTTTTTTTCATAATGTTAAATTATATATACATTATATATTTTTACTTTCAATATTGGTTTGAGTTGGAAATTGTTACTGTACTAATATGAAAGATGTTTATGAAGGAGATATAAAGACAAGACCCCTCGATTTTGTTTTAGTTGCTTCACATGATCAGTAAAGCTGGAAAAACAGTTCAGCATGTGCATGTTTGCTTTTTGCATTACTTTTGTTATTTAAAGGGCTCCTCTATCGCAAAAATGACGTCAATTGGAATATTAGACTTCAGTGTCAAGTTCCATCTACGTGCACGAAAACAAATAATAGGGAGGACTGAGTACTTAAAGTGTTATAATTACAAACTAAATGTGTTTACATTATCTCAAATTAGGGATTAGATAAGGTGTGCATGTTCACTAGAGAGAATTTATTAGATTTGCCCCAACATTAAACACAATTTCATATTCAAACGTACTGAGGGATACGTGTATCTAGAATTCAAACCCGACGATCTGACACGCTTAACATACACAAATGCATGTAGGAACCATCCAGGAGGAGGATGTTCGGGTAGGGGGGGGGGGGGGTGAACCCCTGTTTAAGACGATCAATGATTTTCAATCGGCAAATATGGTTAGAATTCACATTTGTATCGTGGGTTGAAACCACCTTTTAATGTATTATTCAAATATAAGTTCTGTACATGTATTTTCTTTAAGTTATTGTCAAATGGAATTGAAATTTTAGCTTCAAGCAAAGGAGAGTTTAAACGATTTTTTCTTGACATATGCTAAATATTTATGTTGATATTAGAGTTTCCTAAAATAAGTTTCAATATGTCTTGACAAAACCTGTAGTGAACACTATACCTAAAGGCAACAGTATTATACCGCTGTTCAAAATTCATAAATCGATAGAGAACTGCGACACAACAGAGACACAACACCGAAATGTAATACACACAGAAACGGACCACAATTTAACAATGGCCACTCTCCTGAATTGGTACAGGGCATTTTATGAAAAAATGGTGGGTTGAACCTGGTTTTGTGGCACGCCATACCTCCTGTATATAAGTAATATCTTCTGTTCTCGCTGTACATAAAATAATTACGTATAACAATGGACCGTATTTTCGGGAGTAGAAGCAGGTGTTTCACGAAAACCCGCTCGTCACACCCTTTGGTCAAAATTCATTGTTATTTGTAACAATATATCTATTCAATTTACTATTGTGTCAGTCCAAGTTTATTCGGCATTAACATCAATTGTAGGTTATATGCCTGGCTGACACGGCTCAAGTGAACGTAATCGAATTTCAATTGTTCAGTGGTTAACATTATGTATTGTTAATTGTATAATAGGCAATTTATCAACTTTTTTGTAGACTTATATACTGATTGATATGAATGTATAAAATTGAGAATGGAAATCGGAAATGTGCCAAAGAGACAACAACCCGACCATAGAAAAAAACAACAGCAGAAGGTCACCAACAGGTCTTCAATGTAGCGAGATATTCCCGCACCCGGAGGCGTCCTTCAACTGGCCCCTAAACAAATATATACTAGTTCAGTGATAATGAACGCCATACTAATTTCCAAATTGTACACAAGAAACTAAAATTAAAATAATACAAGACTAACAAAGGCCAGAGGCTCCTGACTTGGGACAGGCGCAAAAATGCGGCAGGGTTAAACATGTTTGTGAGATCTCAACCCTCCCCCTATACCTCAAGCCAATGTAGAAAAGTAAACGCATAATATAAATATGTATAAATGTTTATACAAGATAGATCATCCGACCTTGACCTCATTTTCTTTATTCATTTGCCAAAAACATTTTTAAGGGATTATGTCCCTTTCAAAGAACCACTAAGCAACTTATGATATTATCTAACTTTACGTCGATACTACATTAAAATTTCTTTAACAGTTTACTTTGTAAGAAACCTCGAAAAAGAAGTTACAGTCATTGAAGGGAAATCTGTAGATATTTCCTGTGAACTTTCTAAAGAAGACGCTGTAGTAAAATGGTTAAAATATGGCTCTCCGATTCAATTTTCCGGTAACCGTTTTATTAAGGATGAGAATGGAAGAGTATATAAATTAATCATCAGGGACTCAAATATGGAAGCTAATGGTGTATATACAATGCAGGTTGAGAGAAAGTCTAGTCAGGAATTGAAGTTGAAAGTTATTTGTAAGTAAACTCAGCTTTTATAGTTTTATCGTTAGTTCATGGTACTTATTTGATTCAAAATATACATAGCAAACCTGTCTCCACATATAATATTTTTTAGCCAATGAGACAATTGTAAACTAGAATACGAGTAACGTAAAAATGCACGCCCTCTATAGTCAACAGTGAACAAAACCAACGTTATATAGTTGACAAAATGAGATACAGATAAACAAAAAAACAAAATGGCTTGAATTATCACAAAGCTATAAACGGAAAAAAATAAAAGTGCCTTTAAATAGATCAACTATACCCTCACATCTTATAAGATTGCAAAATAAAACTGAGAACATAACATTGAAAATGTGTGAAAGACACAGAGACAATCAATCGTTATTTTTAAATAATTTTGGTCAGAGCTGTTATTTATTTTTCAGCGTATTTCACAACGAATTTAAAACCACTGACTACTACTGAAGGTAAAACCGTTTCTATTGAATGCGAAACAGTTGAAAGCATAAGTGATGTTAACTGTATTTGGTTCTTCAATGATAATGAAATAAACTATTCTGAGAAATATCAGACAACAAAATCAAGATTCGGTTGTGAATTGAAGATAAAGGAGGTCAAACCTATTGATAGTGGGGAATATCAAATCAGAATAAGGAATATATCAAGACGTACAGAGTTAAAGGTACAATGTATGTATCAAAAACTAAACCATAAAACAAACCTAATGAATAACTTGGTTTAAGATTATTATAGAATAAGGATATGTGGTTTGCAAATCAGAAAACTATTAGAGTCACCGTGGGGGTTCGTTGATATGTTCAATCTGACCTTAAAATTTAGATTTTTGATTTTGTGCACGGTATGCATATTGGTCTACATTTAAGTCCGAAGGGTCCATGATAGCACGTATCAATATAGAAGAGGGACGAAAGATACCAAAGGGACAGTCAAACTCATAAATCTAAAACAAACTGATATATAGATTGATTTTAACACATTATAATTAGATTAATATTGCTGTTTTTTTATTGACAACATATTTGTTGAGTTTAGGTGAAGACTTTTTCAACGATTTGTCGGCATACCTATGGGAACGAACTGTGTGCTCCTCTTTCCTGACCTCTTCCATTCATATATCTCCCAAAACTAGAAATTTAGGAAACAATAGACACGGTTCCTTTTTGTTGGCCGTACGGTGAGACTTAGATGTTGATATTTATTTGAGTCATTTGGTCTCTTGTGGAGAGTTGTCACATTGGCAATTATAACTTCTTGTTCATTTTTCCTCCGTCTCATTTTAAGACGTATACCTCGAGATTGACATAGATGGTTATCGCAGTACAAGAATCTATGACAAACGAGACGACTTTCATTTTGAAACTTTTAATTTTCCCCAACTTAGTAGCAATATAGAAACTTCACCTGCATATTTGATATATATTTCCTAATTTATTTTATGTTATTTAAATTTGCTGTTACAAAATATTAGAAATTAATATAAATTAAGGAATGTATCTCCCTCATGCAAAGCTTTGATTCCTTTCACGGATTTGGCTATACTTTTCGGACCTTTTGGATTATAGCTCTTCATCTTTTATATAAGTTTTGGATTTCAAATATTTTGGCTACGAGCATCACTGAAGAGACATGTATTGTCGAAATGCGCATCTGGTGCAAGAAAATTGGTACCGTTAATTTTTTTATTCGTTTTTCAAGTGCATGCAACAACTACACAGCCTTTTTAAAACGTCATCAGTGGCTGAGCAGAAAGTTGGTGAACCAGGGGTGTGTCAAAGAACCACTGAAGAATTCCTCGGAAGGTATCAATACCTAGTTGATAAATATTTCGTATCAACTTCACAATTAATACGCAACGATCTTGAAGTATAGATTCTGGGTACTGAAGTTGTTTATCGTCTTGATAACGTGTTAAAGTATTCTTGTATTTTTCTTTATAAATATTAGTATTACTTTTACTGCTTTGCGTTCTTATTCAACTCGTCATTGTGTTATGTTCTATGATAATTTTTATATTCTTTTATTTCATTTTTGCCAATAGGCTGTGAAATCGAAAATAAACTGACAACGCCATGGCTAAAAATGAAAAGGACAAACAGACAAACAATAATACAAACGTAACAGTAAGGAAAATTTCCCGGATACAATTTCTTTTCTGATTTTCAGCTTACTTCAAAGCTGATCTACGACCTATTCCTTGTGTCGAAGGAGGGGAATGTCTTTTAGAGTGTGAAGTTACTGATAATAATATGCCTGCTATCTGGTCTAAAGATGGAAATCAGATAGAGACATCTGAAAGGGTACAGATTTCTATGAACGGTGCTAAACATCAATTAAAAATTTTGAATGTGAATTCAGACGACTGTGGTGATTACAAAATAACAGTGAATAATGTATCACGTCAAGCCGATGTCAAAGTGATAGGTAGGTTATGCTATCGTTACCAAAGAATTTTTTTTTCTTTTACTTTTTACTTTTTTCCCCCTTACAAATAGTTATTTACATATACCTATTCCCAGTCTTAAACTCCCTCAATGGTTTATAAGTTATAAAAGGAATGACTGTAATAATTTCTATCTATGAAGAAATAACATAAAAAATTTGGTGCACACTGAATAACGCGCGTAGCGGGTTATTTAACAGTGTGCACCATATTTTTTATGTTATTTCGAATAGACAGAAAAATATAATTTAATTCTAAATTCCATTTTCAACCGTAGAAAACCATGAAAAAACGTTGATGACGTCACGGTCACATGACTAAATTATGTTTATGGGCTGATAACAAAATAACGTCAGCAAATCAGAAGACGCGTTACATCCAAAATTGTTTGTGATTTATTTTTTTGGAGGGGAGGGGGAGAATTGAGAGAACTTTATAATATCGATTGCAGATATTTGCTAAGTCAAATTAACAATGTTAACATCATATTTCAATTTGGGGTCCTCATGTCGGTTCGCATTTAATTCAATTCGTTCATTTTACCTAATTCAACAATTTGGCTGGAAAAACAAGTAAATGTTAAATCGCAGTGTGAAATTAAAGAATAGAAAATATATTCAAAGTAGAGGTAAATATAAAATTGATACTGTGTACTTGCTTGTAAATAGAACAACAGCTCGCCGTGCCTCCGATTTCTGTTTCTAAAGTTCGTCAAATAAATTTGATACATTCTTAATTTTTGTACATGGAATTATTGCATATTCTACGATTTAGCGTCTAATCTTCTACCTGTTAAAAAGAGGATACATATTTTTTTATATTTATATAAATACTTCTTTATGTTTCAGAACTAATTTCAAAGCCTTTGACGAACATGACTTGCATGGAAGGTCTAAGGGTAGTTCTTATCTGTGAAGTGGCGGACAGACAACTCAATGCACATTGGTCAAAAGACGGTATACCAATAGGGGATATTTCTAACATCTCTATTAATGCAGCTGGTGGCATTCACAAGTTGTGCATAAAGCAAACTTATAAAAATAGTGAAGGACAGTATCAAATCAACGTTGGAAATAGAAACAGTTCAGCATATTTAAAAATTACTGGTTAGTCATATATAGATAGATTGAGATAATGCCACCATTACATTATAAGATTTACACTTAAAATAATTGTATAACGTTTGTGTGAAATGATGAAAACGATAGTCAATATAAAAAAGAAGGGTATGATTGCCAATGAGACAACTGTTCACCAAAATGACACAGAAATTAACAACTATAGGTCACCGTACGGCCTTCAACAATGAGCATAGCCCATTCTGGATAGTCAGCTATAAAAGGCCCCGAAATGACAATGTAAAACATCATTAAAGAAGACCTCGATCAGTGCAACTTATAGTTGATTGAAGAACTTTGATTGTTTCTGTTTTATTAATTTGCAAATTTTATAGGATCGGAACGACGATCAATTTTTCATTCTGCATGGAAACCCGCCTTTTGTTAATACTGATGGCTATATCTACCTCTTCTAATTTGGTCGTTATGTAACTGACTTTTCAATATTTACACTGCATATCTCCTGTTACATATTCAAATGGAATTCGAATTACAGATGCAAACCGCATTGTCATACGTCAATCCAAGTATGCAGAAAAGATTTATGTCATATTTATAAAAACTGAGATTTTAGATACCAAGGTGGCATTCAAATGTATATGTCCAATGGAGCAGACATAACCACGACCAGAAATAAAAGAATCATAATATTAATTTAGCTCAAACATAATTTGGTAAAAAAAGTAATGAAATAATAAAAACCTTCGTTGATAAATCCGTAATATGATGTAGTTTCTGAGGAAGATGCGACGAAAACTATTCATAGAACGGACGGATGGGCGGACGAACAGACGGACGAACGAACGGACAGGCAGATAGAGGTAAAACAGAGTACTCATTTGTTTTGAAAGCGGGTTATGGGATCCTTTTAATAGTGTAGAAATATGTGGTAATGGTTCGGTAAACAGGAAGTTTTTGAGTGATGAATCTGTAAACGCATCACAAGTTATAGCTGACTAAAAAAAATCAGAATTCCTTATTATATTGCTTCTATGAAAGATGCGACGGACGAACGGACAAACAGAACTAGTATATATTTGTTTAGGGGCCAGCTGAAGGACGCCTCAGGGTGCGGGAATTTCTCGTTGCATTGAAGACCTGTTGGTGACCTTCTGCTGTTGTCTGCTCTGTGGTCGGGTTGTTGTCTCTTTAGCACATTCCCCATTTCCATTCTCAATTTGTTTGAAAAGAGTATATTCATATTTTTTTAAAGCGGGGTTATACTTATGGACAAAAATGATGGATAAACCAGAATATATAATTTGGATAAACAATGAAAAAGGAATCACCATTTATTTGCTCTAAAGTTTTTTACGTGCATGGTTTCGTTATGTATAATAGTTGAATACACCACATACTTTTTCTTAGTCTACAGTGACATTCACGTTTTTATGAACTTTAAATGTTTAATACTGTTAAATGATAACGTAAGAGATATCGTTCCCATACACAACTGAAAACAACATTAACGGTATCAATTTTACTTCCTCACAGGCACGTTTTTGACAATTAATGAAATACAAGGGGCAACATCCTTTGAAAAAATACAAAACCTAATGTAAGCGTTGAAGAGTTGATTAAAATCAAAATAGACCAAATGCTGTCTATAGAGCTCGTACACTCAGATACAATACATGTTAACTTATCAACTCTTTGAACAAACGTATTGTAAAGGTTTACCGATGTACATAAAATGTTTTCAATAAAACCTCTTAAAAAGCATTTTGTATTGTAGCAATGCCAGATTTTATCAGACGAATGCCACTTTGGGATAGAGAAAGATATCTGAGGACTGCTAAAGACGGCACAATGAAGAGACGACACATACGAATAATGATTGTTGGAAAACAATCTGCGGGAAAAACGTGTTTAATGAGACGTTTGCTGAATGAGGAAATAGATGACGTTATAAGTACAGATGGCATAAATGTAGAAGTAAGAAGATGTAAAGTTCAGATTTCAGACGGACAGTGGATCTTTAGTGAAGGTTTGTGCTTTGGATTTGCCGAAATCACAATCGTAGTTTAGCGGCATAATATATATATAGTGTTTAAAGGTTATTGTACCTGTTATGTTATATTTTATCGGACTAAAATTGTGTACTTATTATTTGTTTAATATCTGAAATTTGTTAATTTAAATTTTTGAATTAAAACATATAACACATACACACTCAAATATATCAAAACACTTTTCACTGAATGTTAGAAGTAGACTTTTAAAATGTTTTTCACCTGTTTATGTTTCTTGGAAAAGCATCCCTGCGAGGATAATATGTGTTTAGAATATTATTACTGGTAAGAACGTGGGGAGTTGGTTGTATTTTCAATGCCTAGTCTTGATATTTAAATGCAAATAATATAGTAATATCAATTAAAATACTTTTACTTGTTTAATTTTGAGGCACAACATGCTAAACATTACCAATGAGAAATGTTTATTTTATATTTCAAACCATTCATCTATTCCTTATGTTGATTAACCTTTAAAAAGTAAAAACACAAAAATACTGAACTCCGAGGAAAATTCAAAAACTTAAGGAAAATCAAAAATCAAAAGGCAAAATCAAAAGTCCAAACACATCAAACGAATGTATAACAACTGTCATATTCCTGACTTGGTACAGGCATTCTCTAATGTAGAAAATGGTGGATTGAACCTGGTTTTATAGCTAGCTAAACCTCTCACTTGTATGACAGTCGTATCAAATTCCATTACATTGTCAACGATGCATGAACAAAACAAACATACTCAAAGAGTAAAAAATGTCAAAAATAGGGGTACAGCAGTCAATATTGTGTTATCATCTTAATATCACTATAAAAACAACAAATGTAACGAAATGTAAAAGGCGTTTTCTATTTTTCCTGCATTATATGTAAGAAACAGTGATAACAATGTGACAATTATATATGTTATTCAAGGGGGAGGGGATGGTATTACAATAATGTATGGCTTAAACTAATCTTATGTGTGATACATCTAATCATATTAAAGAGAATTTTCTGCTTGCTTCTCTTAAGCAATGATGTTCATTGTTGAATAAAATATTTCAGAAAAATGCTACAGACAGGATTTTGACGGAAAATTTAAAAACGCATTTTCAGCAAAAATACACGAAAACAGCAGTCAAGAACCTATAGCTTCTGCCAATATCGAGCAACTTGATTTCATAAGCATTCATAGTAATGCCAAAGAACAGCAGCTAGATGAAGACAAAACAAAAGCTTTAGTCGAGGAAAACATCCGTTCACATGGTATGAAACAGAATTCAAGCGACTTCGAAAATGCCGAATTGACGGATTCAATAGAAAGAAAGGAAACTAATGTTACGTTAACTGAGGTCAAAGACGATTTTGCACATGATGGCTTTGAACAAAATAGTAAATTATTGGAAGAAAATAAGATGCAAAATACACAGGAGGCATCTCTCAGAACTATATCAGTACAGAAATGTAAATACTTCGAAAAAAGTAGGACTAATGAAGGCAACACTGAACAGAATAAAGAAGTAACAGCAGGAGCACATCTTCCAAAGCAAATTCATACGGACGAATCCGTTGACAATAAGGAAACAGACCAGCTCTATATGTTGTCAAAAGTTCTACAGAGTGAGAGCAATAACGAAAATGTAGAATGTGCCGAATGTGATTTTTGGGACTTCGCCGGACAGAAGGATTTTTATGCTACACATCAAACTTTTCTGACTATGAATGCAATTTACCTGTTGACCATAGACTTATCAAATTTCGAAACAGCTCAGCCAGTTCAAAAGGAAGGCGGTAAACTTGATGATATTGGAGGTAAGCATAAACAGTTTTCTTATATTAAGTATTATAGTGCATTTAGGTTCTGCTATCAAAACAGAAGCCTATACTAAACGGTGAAGCAAGGCTATTATTGTGTTACATGCATGATCCTAAAAGACATTCTATGTTAAGTTGGACAAATATTATGTATGTATCTAAAATTTGAAATGCAAAAATCTTTTCTCCTTCATTAAGCTGATCAAAAGTCTGATCAAGATCCTGTGAATCGTTGATAGCAGATTTAAACTTTAATTAAAATTTGTAATTTATTTTTAATCACGACAACAATCAGCTGATGTTCAGGAAGCGTCAAAATTTAACCGTTTCCAAGCGAATTGGTCCCGACAATCCTGTTCTTAATCCTATTATAATCCGATTTGTATCTTTCGCATGGTATAAAACGACAGAATCTGTCCCGACAGCGTCCCGATTCTACTGAATGTAATCCGACAGAGATCAGATAGTGAACCGACCCTGACAGAAGATATACGTTAGAAACCTGTCGGCATATTTGGTATGATCAGGTACTGTCGGAACGTAATCCTATCACGGTCCGGTATGATCAGGTTGTATTGGTTGATCCAACATCTCTACTTGATCAGGATTAGTATCAGAGGTCCCTCTGATTTTCTCCTACCATTACCTTCACGCCCAAGAGTTCTAGTAGATTTTGGTGGCATGCCTGTTTGTTTTTGAGATATCTACGTATTATTCACAATTAGAAGGAATGGAACAGTATTTATATGGAACATGATGCTGACGTTATCGCTGAGAGCGTTGTTATATCGCGGTATGAACGTTCAAAGATCGTAGAATGATCGTGATAAGAGCGTGCTGTAATTGCAGAACAAGCGTGGTAAGATCGTGTTGCAATCTGATAAATCGTGGTATGGTCGTAATAGGAAATTGATCAGCGTAATATCTTGATATTCGTAGTGAGGTGGCAGAGTAAGCGTGGTGAGAACGTGATATAATTGTAGCGAAATCGTTGTAGAAGCGTAATTAGGACGTCGTAGCTTCGTGAAAACAACGACCTCACCATTTGCTCACCACGATCTGAATTTATTTTAGATCGTGGTGAGCGTGGTGTGATCGTTGTCTAGTGTGACTGGGGCATTAACTATGTGAAGCTATTAACTAAAGATATATTCAAATATTCAAAAAATTTGAAGAATTAAAGATAAATGTGACTTATCGTTTCAAATATAATGGAAAAACTGATATTTAGTTATTGCATATACATTGTTTTATTCCTATTACTAAAATATAATTACTTTAGTGAAGCCAAATCGTCTTTTCTTTATGTGAGGTAGCTTAGAATAAAATCCTTTTTATGTTCTTTATCTCTTAAAAGTTAAACGATGTGAAGCAAGTGTGATGATAAGGACATCTATCACCATCGCTGAATATCTAAATAAAAGATATTTTGTTCGATAAAAAAAAAATTAAAATCACAAAAATACTGAACTCCGAGGAAAATTAAAAAAGAAAGTCCCCAATCAAATGGCAAAATCGTTTTCTTAAGAATAGAAATGTTGGTGATGTGTCGAACATTTTTCAGGGAGTTGTCCAGAGTTGTGAATGTGCAATATATTTATTTGCCTATTTCTATATTACAAATGGGAAGTAAACAGTTAAACACATCTACATTATGTCTCTAACATTCAATATCTGAAGATATTTCTATTGTGGAGTAAAGCATATTTGTTTTTTAGAATACACAAATTACTGGTTGGATTGTATTCATTGTTACTCAACACAAAATCGAAAAGAAAAGATGGAAGAAAAAGAGCCCCCAGTTATCATTGTTTGCACAGGAATAGACAAAGTAACGGTAATAAGTATGATTCATGCTTGATATAATTATGCCCCACCTACGATAGTTTTCTGGTCTGTGCATCCGTTCGTTCGTTCGTCCGTATGTCCCGCTTCAATTTAAAGTTTTTGGTCAAGGTAGTTTTTGATGAAGGTGAAGTCCAATCAAACTTAGTACACATGTGCCCTAGAATATGATCTTTCAAATTTTAATGCCAAATTAGAGTTTTGACCTCAATGTCATGGTCCACTTAACATAGAAAATGATATTGCGAGTGGGGCATCCGTGTACTGTGGACACATTCTTGGATTATATCTGTTTTGACTGCAAAAATTGTTGATAAACATAGTTATTTGTATCTTTAATTTGTAAACAACAACTAAAAAGTTAATCTTTCGCCCCTCTTTTAAATAGATAAAGGGTTGGTGTTACTATATGATATGTGCCATAAAGAACCGAAGATTCCAAGATTAGGCAATGAAAAACATCAGCAGAAAACATACATACAGACAGAAAAAAAACCTATTTAAACAAAGAAAGAAAATCAAAATGGCGTATGATTAAAATAACCATAACACAAGTACATAATGGCAGGATGTATAAATACCTAGCCACGATAGTAGTAGATATCAAAATTAAAACTAACAGTAAAGGTTAAAATATACAAAGACAAATAAAAATAACACTATAACACTATAACACGTGGTTAAGATGATTATAAACAGTATCGGTACCTGAAATCTATGCTTCAAAGACCATCATGTATCATTTGTGAAGTTGATTAGTAATATCTATCAACAAAGTCTTAGTATCTTTGGTGAATCTTTCTAGTAAAATATACGAGACGTTCTTTGACGTAACCGTGGCTCGTAAACTTTATGTTCATGCACTTGTCTGGGTAATAGATTCACGCTCTTGAATACCGAAAGAGTTAGGAAATGTATATCCCATATGCAAGTGATTTTGACATATTGCTGCTAAGGTGATGGCGGGAGGAGGGAATTTATCATTCCTAAATCAAAATCGACTCCTTTGTCAAAGATTCTGGTACTGAGATGATAACTAACGTCAAATTCGAGATATATGTATAAAAATCATGAACTAACCGACAGATACAAAAAGATTTGGTTAAACTTATTTCATTATTGTGTTTTTACTCTATAGGACTTCCATAAAGTTACAAAATGCTTCAAACATCACTTGGAAGAAAATGTTGGTTCTCATCCCAAACGGTTCCATATTAGAGACATTGTCTACCTGTCAAACAAAGTTAAAGATAAAGATAAGTTTGACATTCTTCGTTCAAAAATATGGAAAACTGCCAAAAGCATGTCTTCTTGGGAAGACGAACTTCCATTATCATGGATACATCTTGAAAAACAGTTACAAGTCAAAAGTGAAAAGGAAAACATAGTTTCTTTGCAAGATGTTATAAAAGTTGGTCGTGGAAGTACTTTTCCAGTGACTAATGAGGAAGATGTAATTTCATTTCTACGAGTTCAACATGAGATGGGGAATATTATTTTTTTCCAAAGACTGAGAGAGTATATTATTTTGAATCCGGTCTGGTTAGTAGATGCATTCAGATGTCTCGTAGCACCGTGTGAATTCCAACAACAATATCTTGATATAGATAATTTAAACCAGATAGCAGACACAGGCGAAATTAAGATTGATTATATAGAGCAAATGTTTTCCAAGGTACCAAAACTAAACTTTTTCAAGCATAAAGATTATCTACTCAAAGTAATGGAAGAGTTTGATATAATTGTGAGGCCAAAAACTAGACGACCTCTTTCGTTCCAGCATAGCTATTACATACCCTGCTTAATTAAGTATGGAACATTTGCAACAGTAAGTGATAATTTCGGTATCAATAAGGACACCTGCCAGAGAACGCCTTGGGTTTGCCTAGAATTTGATTTTTTACCACCGGCATTCTTTAACCATATTTTAGTTCACTTAATTCGAATTTACCATGTGAGTGAAGCTGATGTGAAATCCCGACTAGCTCTATATAGTAGTTTGGGTGTTTTCGATTTAAACAAGTCGGCAACGTCAAAACTTGTTCTTTGTACAGCAAATGACACAATAGCTTTTCAAGTATGGCAATGGCTTAAAGATGGATTACAATTTGTATACCTTCGAATGAAAATAGAAGAAATAGTCGATGATGTTATCAAGAGGTATCAAATGGATATCAAATACAATGTAAAATACAAATGCAAAACTGGAACATTTTCAAAACAAACGGGTAGAAAAACCGCCAGTGAGTTGAGTCAGCTGAAAAAGTACTGTTGTTCGGAACACAACGAAAACCATGAAGCAAAAGAAATAATTGACGTATGGATAGAGCAGAAATCGAAGGTGAGGTTAAAGGCGTGTCTTTTTCTCTTTTGACATAATTGTCACATTGGCAAAATTGCCACATTGACATAGTTTAATATGATACCACAGTTAACTGAATATTGTTTTGAAATAGAGGATGCATGGTAAGTTCAATTAGTTTAACTCGTGACGAATTATGACAAAGTATCATTCATAGACTAGTATTAAGCTACATTTAGCACAAGATAATCATGTATTCATATGTTTCCTCATTATGTGTACTTACATTTTTTACGAGACCTTATCATCATAAAAGTGGTATATTCTAATACTGTATAACACACAGAATTTGTTTTACGATAATCTGCTTCTTTGCCTTTCTATTGGTACATTGTAAAGTGTTTTGTATAGTTGAATATATCAAATTGAATCAAGGAAATCACGTGTTTGCTATATGCCTTTATGTGACCTTTATATCTTTTGGATTATAGCTCTTCGTCTTTTATATAAGCTTTGGATTTCAAATAGTTTGTCAACGAGCATCACTGAAGAGACATTTTTTGTCGATATTCGCATCTGGTGCAGAAAAATTGTTACCGTTAATGTTATTATAATGTTTATTTTCAGGGGTTTCCCGTAGAGACAATCAGTACGTATTTTATGTCAAAATAATTGAATTTTTATGTTGTTTTAAAATATAAAACCCGGCTGTCGATACACAATCATAAAACTATTTAACTATGAAAACGTTTAGTTTCTAATAAATTTCATTTCCGATTATATAATCTTATCAAGTTTAAAAAAAGCCATTCTTTAATCTAGTTTATATTCTTAATAAATGCACTTTAAACGTAACAAGAAACAAAAACAAATATAGATTCTACGACTGTTTCGATTTGAATTTATTTATCCACTCGAGACAGTTAAAATTTCCAAATTCCTAAAAATAAGGCTTGCCGAGCGTTTTAAATATTTGAAATTTAACTGTCGAGAGTTGATAAATATAGTATTGCACACGATTTGGTGATGGAATCCGTTTCTTTAATGAATTTTAATCGAAATGCAGACAAGTCAATCCTTTGTTTTGAATGATCTGTAAAAAGATGTGTTCTTTCTATGTGGCGTCTTCGGGCATGATCGCCTCGTAACATGACGACACAATAGAAAATACAGTGAAATGCAAGAAGATAATTTTTATAAAGAATTGAGTTCAAATGATCTGCATGTTGATTAAAATAAAAATAATTAACATGTCAGGTAAAAAATAATTCGTATAAGAATTACGAAAAAAAAATTACTTCCGCAAATTCTTCCGGATAATAAATATTTATATATCAAAGTGAAAAATGAATTTAAGTAACACTTTATAATTGTTGTCCGTTCTTCCCGCGTTTTTTGCTTTACCTTAAGAATGCTTAACGCCAAACATCTAAATCAGAGAATTCAAAAAATATGGAACATGTACAAAGCTATAGGACCAAAAACGACCTTAAAAAAACCGAATCCATCTGTAAAGTTAAGAAAGTAACTATTTATTAACCGGAAGTAGTTATTTTATTTTAGGAAGTACTAGCTTGTCTCCTTCATTGTCATCAAATATATGCAAAACTTATATAATGTTGGAAACAGTGAAAATTAAGCTATTATCGGATACAAGAATTTTATATTTCAAACCGGTAGTGAATATTGACATATCCAAATACATTAGTTGGGTTGGAAAGACCTCCTATTGCTGTGTAAACAACTGGTTTTTATTTATTATTTTGTACTTTTTACATCATATTTACATCATTTACCAGATATATGAAATATACATTTGTGATATATGTCTATTGAATAACTCTACTGTATATTATAATACATCTAATGTTATTTTAATTTCTGAACGATCTTAAGATTCAGTCTCCATTTTGAATTAATAATAATTTCATTTAATAATTTTTACAGATCGTGATTGGAATACACAGATAGAGTAAGTTTTTAAAATGTTTACAATTTTACATTATTATCTAGATTGCAAATTTGATAGCTAGTTTTATATAAATAATTAAGAAACACATTTCGTCATGCCTTAACTGATGTGGGAACATAGAAAATAGAAATAAAGATAAGTTAAAAAGTTCTTGCATTTGTGCTCGATTTCTTGGATTGTATACATTTTGTGCTCGTGCGTTCTGAAAAATTTGTATTCAGATAAAAAAAAAGAAAATTTATGAAATTGTGCCCTTTCCTATTATTTGAGTATTTGCTCTTTAGGGACGATTGATTACTAATATTGATTGTTTTTTTATTTTATCTTGAAAGTTTTAATAGACAGGTAGACACTTAAAATAGCGAAAGTGATGAGCAAGTCAAATTCTACAACTTAGTCAGCAGGCATGACTAGTCAGTTGACTCATTATAGGAGTTACTGTTCTTTAATGACGATTTATACAATTTTTTCGCGTTTACCTATTATCTTAAAAACTAGAAAAATAGATAGAATCTTTAAATAACTAACATCTTCAACAAGAGAAGATACAAAAGAAGTAAAATGTTGCCAAAATACTTTGCCGACTTTTTATAGTGTAGTTGTTGTTCTTAAATACCGATTTTGTTTCTTTTTGGGAAAAAACCAAAAAGAGAAACTGTAAACTGAATCAATGATCTGCAATTTATTCAAGATGAATAAAATTGATTTTATTTATAAATTATGCTAGTTTTTTTAGAGTGACCATTGCTGAAAATGACATGCTAATGTAGACCTATGTGACCAACAACAGGCTTCTTTAGTCAGTAGCTTTTCTAGATATACATGTGTTTAACGATACAATTTCAGGTGCAAGTCATGTGGTTTAGTTGCAGTTTATTGGTGTAAGAATTGTGAAAAAGCCATGTGTGATGTGTGTAATGAGAAACACACCATTGCATCAACAGAGCATACAGTTGTCAATGTGTTAGACAAATACATTTTTAAAAATCAGTTTGTGGTAGACAAAGCGTCAATTTGTGACATTAAAATGCTAGGAGAAACCGTATTAGTTGCTGATTATATCGGAAAGCAACTTATACTTTATAACATTAAAGGAATATGCCAACGTATAGTACCTTTATCGAAAGGGCCGAGAAAAATAGCTATAGTTGATAGCAAACGTGTTGCAGTGAGATTATTTAGAGATAATAAAGTTGTGATAGTAGATTTAACCCAAAGCGGAATTTTCGAAATAGACATAAAGGAAAAATGTCATGGAATTATGTGCATGAACAACAAACTATTTGTAGGCTGTGATGATAACACTTTAAGAGTATTTAATTTGAACGGAGAGAAAATAAAAACTATAAATATGCAAATGAAGCCTTGGTATATCTGTTGTGATAGTATAAATCGTATTTTCTGCACCGAAGAATACAATGAAAATAAAGTGTCGTGCTTTGATCAGGATGGTAGGAAACTGTTTGACTTCAGTAATAAATATATAGTTGGAGCAACAGGTATAACGGTTGACCAAAATGGGTGTATACTTGTCTCTTGTAAGAACTCAAATAACGTTCATAGAATAAATCCAAATGACAAAACGAGTGAAATAATAATTTCAAAGATTCCTGGATCATCAAAAGACTGGTTTCCACTAATCTGCTTCGATTCTCAGTCACAATCAGTGTTAATTGCCCGGGAAGATAAGGTGTATGTGTATGCAAATCAAATTGATTCATAAGTTATAAGTTATTTTATATTGAAGTTTATTTGTTGTAAAAACATAATCTATAGTGTTCATGTTAAAAGAAAGAAATATAAAATAATATTTATAAATTATGGTTTAATTATACTCATAAGAATCTCTACAATTGAAGCACTAAACAACGATAAAAAAGGAATAATCGATAAAAATATTGCAATTCAATGTTGAGGAATTGTATGACTCAAAACAAAGCAAAAATAGAAAATAAATAAAATTGATAACAATCGAAAATAGATTATTTCCAAAATGCCTGAATCTCTTTGGTTTTATCATAATATATAACATCACAAAAACCGGACATGGGATGATATCTTTACATCCCCACAGCAAAAAGACACTGAGTACACATCTGAGAGTATTCGCAGTTATTGACAGCTAGTTCAAAGCCAATAACAACTAATAACCAGATGCTCCGCAGGGAGCAGCTTTATACGACCGCAGAGGTCAAACCCTGAATAGTTGGGGCAGGTATGGACACAACATTCAAGCTTGATACAGCTCTGAATTTGGATTGTGATTAAATAGTTGACACAACATAGGTTTCTGATACAGAATGAATGTGGTCTGAGAACTTAAACTTAAAATCTTAAAAACATTTAATTGGACATCTATCTATTATGGTCCAATATCCAAAATCTAAATACATGGTTAGATTCAGCATATCATAGAACCCCAAGAATTCAATTTTTGATGAAATCAAATAATGTTCAATTTTAGACCCTTTAGACCTTAGTGTGGAACAATTGGATAACCGGGTCCAATTATTAAAAATCTAAATACATGGTTATATTCAGCATATTGAAGAACCCCATATATTCAATTTTTGTTGAAATCAAACAAAGTTTAATTTTTGACCCTTTGGACTTTAATGTAGACCAATTTGAAGACGGGACAATACTGTGCAATTGAATATTTCTTGCTATTGCGCAAAACTGTGCAATTGAAAATTTCTTGCTATTGCGCAATATTGTGCAATTAGATATGTCTTACTATTGCGCAATACTTTGCAATTGAAGATTTCTTGCTATTGCACAATACCGTGCAATTGAAGATTTATTGCTATTGCGCAATACTGTGCAATTAAAAATTTCTTGCTATTGCACAATACTGTGCAATTGTAGATTTCTTGCTATTGCGGAATACTGTGCAATTGAAAATTTCTTGCTATTGCACAATACTTAATATAATAATTTTGGAACAACTTGAAAACTGGGCCCATAATCAAAAATCTAGGTACATATTTAGTTTCAGCATATGAAAGAACCCCAAGAATTAAATTTTTGTTAAAATAAAGCTTAGTTTAATTTTGGACCCTTTTGGGCCCTAACTCGTTGGGACCAAAACTCCCAAAATCAATCAAAACCTTCTTTTTGTGGTCATAAACATTGTGTTAAAATTTCATAGATTTCTATTAACTTATACTAAAGTTATTGTGCAAAAACCAAGAAAAATGCTTATTTGGGACCTGTTTTTGGCCCCCTTATTCCTAACCTGTTGGGAATAAAACTCCCAAAATCAGTTCTAACCTTACTTTTATGGTCATAAACCTTGTGTTTAAATTTCATAGATTTCTTTTTACTTTAACTAAAGTTAGAGTGCGAAAACCAAATGTCTTCGGACGACGACGACGACGACGCCAACGTGATACCAATATACGACCAAAAAATTTTCAATTTTTGCGGTCGTATAAAAAAGAATCATGCATCGAAGACAATAAAGTCTATAATATGACTAAAGAATTTTTATTAATACACCATGCCAAAAATATTTTGTAATTTTGTTTTGATAAGCTATATAAAAGAAGTAATTATGATTCCAAACTGACATCTAGTACACAGTTATCAAACCATTACATCGAAGTTGAGTAACGAGCTGTAGTGACAGTTTTAGTAAAACCGAAGACACAAATCTTATGGTTAAAACATTCAATATTTACTGAATAATGTATATTTTATTGCCTTTCCGAGCGTATGTAAAATATATAAAAGATTTATATCAATTTGTTTTAAAATGTTAAACTTCTCAAATGACATGAAACCAATATCAACAGATCTAAATTATATAAATAACTAAACAACAAGCTCATACAATACAAAACGTTTTTGTTTTTTCACTTTTATCCCCAATTCTCAATTGTTCGTTCCGACACAAAATCTCCTTTAGGACTTGAAGTTCCTGGCGGTAGTAATGCCAAGTACACGGGCGTATCGGCTCCTAAAAGAGAAAACAATCTTGTTTAAATTATGTGTTTGACCTTGACAAATACTTGTATTTTGTATTTCACCTTTTTGGTGAATGATTTGTTTTAATTTCAGTAAATGCTAGACGTCATTTGTTAAGTTAGATTCATGGTATACCGCCATCTTGGATTGTACAATCGCAGTACTCAATCGGTCTAGTTATTTGCCCAAATCTGAAAATTTGGAGTGATTTCCAATGTATTTGTACGACTGTTTATTTTATAAAAAAAAGTAAGTGATTTATTCCGTTATCTAAACTGTTTGAACAAATAGCAAATACTTGTGTTTTTAGAATAATTTTTTCAAGTTACCCATTTAAGGGGAAATAACTCTTAGTAAAATCATTATAGTGGAATGATAGCAAAAATGTAATATTTACTTGTAGTAAGAAAAAAAGTTCGGTGAAACCATTTTTTTTTTGTTATTTCCTTAAATGATATTGTAAAAACTATCTTTTCATTTTTAATTTGGGCAATTTTGCACAACTTGTAGCTTAAAAAAAATCACGGTTACCCGTACTTTTTATTGTATTTTTGAAAAATGCATAGTAAAATCTTCATTTTGACAAAGTCTTGGAAAATGCTTTCTGGGGAAATATTTGTAATACTGTAAAGTACGATAGGAATGCTAAAACGCGTTGGTCAGGCTAAAGTGCGATGGCCTACGGTAAAGTGCGATGGTTTGATACGCTAAAATGCGATGGTCATTGCTATTTAATATAACACGCTAAAGTCCGATGCCGCGATACTCTAAAGTGTGTTTGTTCGCAAAAGTACAGACGTTAGCATCATGACGCTACAAGCTGTTTGTACAAATAGAAATGGAAATGCCGTTAAACGAGAATGTTTGTGCAGAAGAAGGTTTTTCTTGACAAGAAAAATGAAACAAATAATCGTAATCAGGAACACTTTTGGTCTGTGCTACAGGAGTTTGTATGCGGAATAGTTATTTCCAAAATATCATCGACAGTAACAGAAATGCAAACCTTTGTTCCAGCTATGTCGGCGGGGATATTGAGTTTCTGTCAGGATACTTGAAAAACATAGAAACTGACGATAGTAAGCCAAGGGTAAGGCTAATACCGCAAAAGAGAACAAAAACGGCAAAATACACCAATTGTCAGCGTAATTGATTCGTCCAAACATTTACTTGATATAAAAATCATTTTTAACTTTCTAGTTCAATTAATTTATATTTTTTTTTACCATATGGTTCATCATATCTGTAAAAGATATAAATACTAGTCGACACGACAGTAACCTAGCGAATAAGGGTGGAATGTCATAATATGATTGCCAATGAGACAATTCTCTATCGAAGGTTTAATGTCATTACTATAATTAACTCTAGGTTACCATGCAGACAGTATTCTATGACGACCAAAGGGTATTAAAACTACCAGTGTAAACCAATTTAAACGAAAACAAGAATGTGTCCATAGTACACGGATGCCTCACTCGCACTATCCTTTTCTATGTTCAGTTGGCCGTTAAATTGGGGAAAAAACTCTAATTTGGCATTAAAATTAGAAAGATCATGACTGTCATAGGGAACTTTGTACTTAGTTTCAAGATGATTGGACTTCAACTTCATCAAAAACTACCTTCACCAAAAACTTTAACCTGTAGCGGGACAGACGGACGAACGGAGCCACGGACTAGAAAACATAATGCCCCTCTACTTTTGTAGGTGGGGCATACAAATAACAGACTGATTTATATACAAACAAAACAACAACAAAAACAAATTAAGCATTGATTAACTTTGCAAAGAAAGCTATGTAAGAAGGCGAATAACAAGTGTGAAACAATTCAAATGAGAGACACATTCAAAACTTTATATCTTTCTTTACACAGATATGTTCCGTTGCAATGTTGTATTCATATACCTCAAATATTGCCAAATCGTTATATATCGAATGTTTTGCCTAAGGTTTCTGTCTTCCCGGCCTATTATTACTACATTTTAGTAGGATGGTTGTCTTATTAGCAATCATACCACATCTCCTTATGTTATACCATTTGTATTTGTCTGTTTGTATAATATTGATTATATATATATTTAAGGTTCATGTGGACCCTATGGCTAAAATGGCCGTATTTCACCTCAAAATTTACTCTGAGTACAGGCAAACCTGTGCATCTGGAAAAGTTTTAAGGCATAGCATGCCCTAGATAAATAGAATTCAAATGCATTGTATGATTTAGAAAATTCATAACTTAACTGGATTTTGCAGTACACTTTTTTCCGTCCCTGCAGAAGATGATAAAATTAACAAACAGTTGAGTTTACCTTGATATGGTCCACTCAGGTACACAGTTTAAATAACCAATTATTGTCAGGTATCTATTGTCCATCTCATGTCCATGTCAAGCAATACAGCTCACTTCAATTATTACCTGTGGGGAAGTTCTCAAACCTGTTTCCCAACTTAGTTTATTTTGGCACCTTCTGGAGGAATGAAAAAAAGTGCACGGAAAAATCCTGGTAAGTTTTTATTTTTCTAAAACATAAACCATATTTGAAATTTATTTATCTAGGGCATGCTATGCCTAAATTTTTTTACAGATGCGCAGGTTTGTCTGTACTCAGAGTAAATTTTGAGGTGAAAATACGGCCATTTTAGCCATAGGGTCCACATGAACCTTAAATGGGTTTGGGACAATATTGGAGTTTATACCTTTCTTCAATACAACGAAATAGAAAATAACGAAAATAAACATGTATCAAAATGTGAAATTGTTTTGTTTTTTCGTTGTTGAAAATTTGAATATTCATAATCTAGTCATAACTGTAACATAAACAATGCGTATGTGTTACCTTGCGTTATTGTCTTTGGGCCTTTATGTAATGTCATATCTGTTGCAACATAGCCAGGACAACACTATAAAGAAAAAAAAATCAAAATCAAATACAAGTTGTTTCCTTTAGTTTGATACATAGAAAAAAATTGTACCAGTGATGACGATTAAAGAATTTTGCAATTTCACAGTGACAAGTTTCTATTCTGATGATTTCGAATATCAACCGTTAACTCTTCAGCATTTTGGCAGGTTCTTGTCAACTTAAAAGATCACGTTTAAAAATCTCAGTATGATTTTGTATTTGTTTTTATTTTGTCTTACTTGAGAGTTACAATCGTTGAAAAGATAATCACTCACTAATTTGCATTAGTTAATAATTAATGATCTACATCGTGTACTACTGTTGTTAATAAACAATAAAATGAAGAATAAGATACACTTTAGGAACAAAATGTCTTTCAAATTGTTCAGTTCAACTTGTGTTCAATTTGGCAAGTCAGAAGTCAGTATACGTACAGTTCATATCATTTCAGTGTAGTTTATATCCTCTTTGGACTAATAACAACTAGTGTATGTGATAAAATTAACTACCGGAATAAGGGTCTTGGTAAAATTCATTAAAACATTTATTTATTCAATAAGACTTCATATACTAAAATGAATTAATCAACTAGAATCAAACAAATGCATTTACAGGAAGGTTAAAACGTACATATCAAAATTTTAACACAGAAAAGGGAAGAATAAATTCATTTTTGTGATGAAATAATGATTTAAGTCTGGTATGTATTGCACTTTTGAATAAGTGTGAACAGTAAACTGTTTTGTCTGAATCTATATGGCAATCACTTAGTTTTCAAATATAGTTATCTAAAAATTATTTAAATATCTGAACATATTTCATGTTTTATTTGAAAAAAACTTTTTGTACACTTTATATATCAGAGAAATCATTTATCATGGAAGACTTACAGCATTAACGATAATATCTTCCCTAGGATCTGAGTTTAATAATCTTTGTTGAATGAACGTCATAACAGTCACTCCAAGTTTTGACATTCCATAAGGCTTCAAAAAGAATCCTTGTTTTTCATGGTCATCATTTTGTGCAGCACTAAAATAATGTACAATTTATTTCCTTAGCAACCGAATGCAGATTAGTATATTAACAAATCGTCTTGAAATCAAAATTAATAACCACTTGTATAACAATTACACGCTCAACACAGCTTCCAATAAAATATGAATACAACAAATATATCTTTTGTGTTGGAAAATAATAAAAAGATTGTGAAAGCAATTATATTGTGGCCATTTCTTATCATATAGGAAAATGTAACCTGATATAAATCTGGCTAGTATTTAAACTGAGAGTACAGTTAGATTCTCTGCTGGAACCAATTACTGCATGTCAAATGTCTTAAATTGTGTCTGATGAGCCATCGCCACATAGTAGCGGTGTTTCCGACTGATATAGCATTTTTAAAGAAAAATGTTCGGCATGCAGATTTTACGGTAAAAAGCAAACTTAGTCACCGTTAAAATCTTTCCCGATTATACAACACACTAAATCAAATCTATCATCAACTAAACAACGATACGTGAGATTCTTTGAACACTGCATTTTCTATAATTAGAAAGAAATCCAAATTGCGAGTTTCATCGAGTAATACTGACGAAATACATAATGAATAGAATGAATGGGGGCGTTGCCGATCTGGGGAACTTTTTTTATATCCAATATTCAAAATGAAAAAAAAAACAACATACATAAAAATGACTTATATAACACTCAAAACATATGACAAAATCAGATCCGTGGCTAATCGGATCCGTGGCTTTTCTTTCATAAATTATGTGGTGATTCCCCCTAAGAGATAGTGAGGCTTCAAGTGTCTGTACAAAAAAAATCATTTAATTAACATTTGTACAGAACTGCCAATATAATGCATTTTAAGGAGTTCAAATACATAGACGAAACTATTAAATATCGATAAATACATTAGTCTATTACTGTTTTTAAATGAAGCAAACTTGAAGCTGTTGCATGTTTTTTGTAATTTATTCAAGGAATGACTGTAATATATTTTTTGTCTTGTAGCCCGATCGTCAATAGCGGGTTATTTAAAGTGTTTACCACATTTGTTATTTTATTTCGAATAGGCAGAAAAAAATATTACAGTCATTTCTTAGTATTTAATTCCTAAACCCATTTTAAACCGGGGTTAATCATGAAAAAACGTTGATGACGTCACGGTCACATGACAAAATTATGTATATGGGCTAATAAACAAAACGACTTCAGCCAATCACAAGAATGGTGAGTGTTGTAGGTTAGACCTTAAGTCATATCAAACCAAACAAAGACTAGAAAATTTGTATTTGCTGCTTTTCGGTGAATCCTTTATAAAAATATTGAATGAATTTAAAGCAATAATCTGAATTTTCAAATATGCATTAATCCTAGAGATAATATTGAATCTATCACAAATGATGAAGAGGTACATGCGAGCTCATTACAACATAAAAAGAGATGCGGGTTAACAATACCGTACCTCAAACCATCATTATAATTGATTTCTTCTAACAAGTCGTACTACAATACCTACTCAATAAATTGTTGAATTAATGCAGTCAATTCATCCATAGTTATGTTTGGCTGTTTGAACTTTGATCTCATCTCTTCACTGCACTTACTAATTGCTTCTTGCGAAGCCATGCTGGACACATTAACTACCCTGTAAAGTGTGCATACTAGTATTTTAAATTGAATACAGTTAATGTTTATAAAGTTTTCACCACACATGATTACCTATAACAAATCAAATATACCAAAAAGCGTATGATACTGATTACATACGCAGCTTTTAAAATAGTTGTCTGATATACCTGTGCACATTAACAGACCTTTGCAATAACCTTTTAAAAGGTTCGAAATCCATATTTTTTATCGAGGTAAATGTCTGATCTTTTCGAATTCCAATTTCCTGACCTTCACCCGGGTCTTCTCACATTTTCAATAATATTTGCCATTACGTTTTATTTTGTTTATATGCTATTTTCTGTCCTTTTTTTTGTGTTTTGTGTTTTGATTTCCCCTTGACTTCTTCCTTATTACGTGAACAGGACATATATGGAACCAGGAATACAAAAAAAGGAGATGGGTGTAGGCTCTGAAACTAGACAAAGTTTTGAATTGAGTATGTAAATATGATGGATTACCCATGAATGTAGCTCCATCCAGGGGGGGGGGGGGGCAGGCAATCAAATCCGACTCTGCATGACACTGCTTATAAAACACAAAGGCGTTCTTGGCTTTATAATTACCTAGCATGTGGCTTAAGAAGAGGAAACAAAGTATTACAAACATTCAAGGTACCAAAGTAATTTGTCCCACATGTCGTTGTAGCCCGCTCGCCAATAGTTCCTACCTGAAAAAAATACGCCAAGAAGATATATTTCAACAACACACTTATATTCTGTAAATTGTGTAGTTATAAAGCAGATTTAATACAATGTCCGAGACAGTGTTAAATGCGTTACTCTGTAAGCCTCATTATATATTTTGTAGGTGTAAAATGATCTATGAAATTGACTACAATACATCTCAGTCTCAACGCAATAGCTTGCAGTTATGTAATAATAATGTATATACTGTTTTATTACTGTTTTGATAATAAGAGCTTACCTTTATTTTGCGTTGGATGCTGCTTTTCAAAGAAATGTTTGTCAAGTAATAAAGTTGTATATGTTAACTATAGGTTCAACAGATAGAAAAAAGAAAAATCACAAAAATACTGAACTTACGAGGAAAATTCAAAACAGAAAGTCCCTAATCAAATGACAAAATCAAAGAATAAAACACATCAAAAGAAAGGACAGCAACTGTCATATTCCTGACGTAGTACAAGCATTTTAAAATTTTAGACAATGGTGGATTAAACCTGGTTTAATGTGTTGCTCTGTAAGCCCCATGATATATTTTGTAGGTGTAACATGATCTTTTAAGGTATATGCTTGAACAATGGCATTTACTCAATGTAACATAATATCTACTGTTTTGCATTTCAAAAATTCAACCTTCAAAAAATGCGGCCTGACGACGCGTTTTGTCAAAAACATATAAAGAACGTATTTTATAAACAGATACCTTATTTGAAATTCCAGCATTGTTTACCAAGATATCAATCCCTCCATAATTATCATTAACAAACTCTTTCAGTTTGGTGATTGAGCTCGAGTCGTCAATATCTAGAGTATAGTATTTAGGTGAAAGTCCTTTCTCCTGTAGTTGAGCTACTGCAGCTTTACATCTCTCCTCGGATCGACCTGTAAAATGTAAAGACTGTTACAAGTATTTCTATAATTAATCCTCTATTAGATTTACAGTGTTTGAATTGTTAGCTTCCTATTATTTTCACGAATATCAGTTATAAAAGCATAGCTTAAAACAACTATATGCACTTGAGTGTATAGCGCTGATTTCCCCCCATATAATATCAGTTTCATGCATGGGAGATTTCAGATAACTGCCATCCTTAAGACAGCAACCCAACAAAATTACCAAAATACAGTTTAAAGGCAACATAGATCAGAAATCCGTAGGCAGGTATCTCAGAACATGTCGATGTCTGATAATTAATCATCATGCGTTTGTAAAAGCTGTGAATTAATTAAATAGACACTATCGAAGATCTGCTATCAACAGCAAGTTCTTTAATCACAAAATAAAGAACAAATATTGATTAATTGAATGTTGTCAAACGCCACTTTCGGCCCTATTGTGCTATTTCGTGGCGGTCAGTTTTGTTATTGTTGGAGGAAACCGGAGTGCCCGGAGAGAACCATCGACCTTTGGTATTAAAACTGACAGTCCTAGTCAATTAAGTTTGGAGTCTAGCGTCAGTGTAGGATTCGAAATCACAACCTCAGCGTTTACAGGATAGTGACACAGACACGGCTAATAAGGCCCCAGAAGAAAACAAAAACAAGGAAGATCAGATATGATATCAGCCAATCAATGACGATGTTCCTGGTTGTGGACTATGAAAATTACAAACAAAAACATACAATTAAGATCAGTACAGAAAGTTACGGTTTATTAGTCAACAAACACACTGTTCCAAATAATGCACGAAGCTTATGAATTCAAGCAAAATACTTAAGCCGTTGATTGGAAATCATCGAGTTGTAGCCCTACAATCAAATGTTGTTTGCTGTATTTCAAGGAAGATTAATAGAGAAACGATATTCTAGGCAAATATTTGTTCTTATCAACTATTTTGTGTTTACACTTTATTTGTTGAGTGTAGACTTTAAAAGTAAAACCACATAAAATACTGAACTCCGATGAAATTCAAAATGGAAAGTCCCTAATCAAATGGCAAAATCAAAAGATCAACCACATCAAACGAATGGATAACAACTGTCATATTAATGTATTTTGATGAGTGTGCACAGCATTCAACTTTAATTTTTTGTATTCTTTCTGTGAGTGTGTAATACATATTTAGAGGTTTGTAGTGTTTGTGTTTAACTTTCATGCTGAAAATCTATTTTTGTATCACATTATTGTATACTAATACTATGAAAAGTAGCACCCAATTTTATTTTATTCGGATCTGTTGTTGGTGGCAAAATTGAAGCAAAAACAATAGTTTTGAACAAAATAATCGTTAACGTTTTTACCTTTGTATAATATATATTAACTACACTCATTTTAATTCAATAACATTGACAATGGAAATGGGCAATGTGTCAAAGAGACAACAACCCGACTAAAGAGCAGAAAACAGCCAAAGGCTACTAATGGGTCTTTAATTCAGCTAATTCCCGCACACGGAGGCTTACTTCAGCTGGCCCCTAAACTAAAATATATACTAATGCAGTGATAATGGAGGTCATACTAAACTCAGAAATAAACACAACAGTTTATATATCTGTACCCAAACAGTGTGATCAAAGCAATTACATTTTTTTAATATGTGCTTTAAGATATGGTGACTTAACTGAATAATAGTAATCGACCATTTCAAATGTCACATATTTAAGCTAAATTCATCTAATGTCGACATAGGTTGAGATATGTTCAACCCCGCAACATGTTTGCGCCTGTCCCAAGTCAGGAGCCTCTGACCTTTGTTAACCTTGTATGATTTTTAATTTTAGTTTCTTGTGTATAATTCGGAGTTTAGTATTTCGTCCATTATCACTGAAATAGTAACATATTTGTTAAGGGGCCAGCTGAAGGACTCATCAGGGTGCGGGAGTTTCTCGCTGCATTGAAGACCCATTGTTGGCCTTCGGGTGTTGTTTGCTCTATGGTCGGTTTGTTATCTTTCTGACACATTCCCCATTCACGAAAAGAAACATTGATAATGTATATCATTATCCTATTATATCAGTACCTGTTAAGATGACGTCTCCATCAAACTGTTTGCACAATGATTCAACTATAGCAGAACCTATTCCTTTATTTGCACCTGTCACCTGTAAATGCAATGGGACAATTCTATTTATTCAATTCCATCATGAATTTTTCAAGATAGTGTATATATAATGATCAGTTCAGTAATCAGTAGATTGGTGTAACATTCAATTCTATACCATTTTTTCGCCGTTAATAAATTTAGATATTGTTAGGAAACTAAGGTTCCCATTACATTATGTAAAGTTTACTCTTGTTGTATATTTGCTAACCTTTTTCTATCATATTTTGTTCATAAATCTCATTAAGCATCTATAAATCCCTTCTAATGTTTGGGTTTGTCTTCGGAAACACCAAATATATTTTAAAGGTACCAATTGATACGATATGCCTGGGCTTGTATTTCCTATCATGATTTGGTTGATAGAGGATTGCTTCTCACAAGGAAACTATTCAACCAAGAGTTTCAAATGTTGAAGTTGAAATCATTCGTAAATTTTACGGACGCCATCACGAGTGGTTGATCGTTATGGAATAACCGTTCCACAGATAATATCGGATATGTTCCTTATGTCGTAACTACAAACCCCTTCCCTTTTATGAATGTGACCTACCGAATTAGACTATTTACCGGATTTGTTATAATATGAGCAACAAGACGGGTGCCACATGTGCAGCAGGATCTGCTTACCCTTCCGGAGTACCTAAGATTACCCCCAGTTTTTGGTGGGGTTCGTGTTGCTTAGTCTTTAGTCTTTAGTTTTCTATGTTGTGTTTTCTGTACTATTATGTGTCTACTATTTGTCTGTTTATCTTTTTATTTTTAGCCATGGCGTTGTCAGTTTATTTTCTATCTATGAGTTTGACTCTCCCTCTGGTATCTTTCGTCCCTCTTTTTTTCCACTTACATTTGTTTTCTCTCACATAACTCTGGTTGAGGAAATAAACCTTTGCACTCCTTTATCTTCGTTCAGTAACCCCATAATGAATAATTAATGCGGAATAATCAAATTACTTTCTTTTTCAGTTGTTCATATTTGTAAGTGATATTCTTTGTAAAAGAATTATTGCTATCACAGTTACAAAGCTTCGAAAATGTGTCGTCGCGTTGCAGAGACATACAGCTCTTTTTTTAACGTTTTTCATTACCAACATAGTTTCAAATTGGTAAAATACATAGCAAAAACTCGATGACCCTATGATTCTTTATATGAATGAAATGGAAATGGCAACAACATATGAATTTTAATGGAAATCCTTAGAAGGTTTAATGACGTTCATGATTATAAGGCAATGTAAAGACACTTTCAGACAACGAATGTAATTAATACCGTATATACACGTAGTTTTTTAAATATCTATTTTCACTGATCCGAAAATGATTTCCCTATGTTTTAAGATTTATTTGATATATAATTTGTGCACTACAAAACGTGTATTATACATACAATCGATATCAGCTCTAATGTATAATTATTGAATTTCGCCGTATTTTTAGATTTTAAAAAGAAACTAGATTAAATAGTATTTCACTTAGAATAAATGTGTTATTTCAAGCATATTATTTTTATGAAAGTAGGAATAACTGATAACTATCAATAATATGTAAATGTAACAGCTATTGTGTGCACACGTAAGAAAGTAGATATATTATATATAAACACAAACGTTCTATTCAAAAAGAAAGTATATATTTTACATATAAATACTTACAATTGCAACACGTGTAGTCATCGTCCTGATTTCTTTCTTTTTATCTTAGAACGAGCTTAGAACACGTGTTGAAAATTTAAGTTTGAAACAGATAATTATATGTATCATTCAGTTATCGTACAATTTTTCCTTTACGTTAACTTAGCAACATTATTTTCATTCACTTTGAACCGGAAGTGATTATAATCGTTTTAATCAATCAAAAATACTACAAAGCTTAACATTATACATTCAATAAAATTTAACTTGGAAGCTTGACTACTAGAAAAAGTTATATAAATGTTCTTCTTTTAAAAAGTAACATATGAAATATAAGATAATCAAATACCTAGAACTAGCGATGCAGCACAGGCACTTGTATCAGAAAAAAATTTCCAATATACCTTAATGTAACTCATGGTACTTAACTTGCATTTAAAAAAAATGTCAGGTGGTGACGAAATTCCGTTATATGCCACTTTATAGGCTGTCAACCTCACTAAAACTTACTATATCTTAAATCTAAATTGATTTATCTTTACAATTGTATATACCATGCTTACATTTGTTGTCGGAATCATCCGTAGCCATCCTACCCAGGTATGTCAATCGTAATTATTTTGGAAACCGCTGAAGAATTGGCAATAAACGCGTCACGTCTTCTTATATATCTCGGTTTCCTATTGGTCAATTTTATGGGAAAGTCTAAATGATTCTCGGAATTATCTGATCTTGTTTCATTTCCTACGTAAAGTCAAGAGAGATTCTGAATGACATTGACGTCATGGGAAAATTTGTAACTTATTAGACATACCACAAATAACACTTGTTAGATTTTTTTCACGGTATCTAATACAATTTTACTAACTGGATGATAAGTTCTATTCATACGAAAACTAACAGTTTTTTCTGAAACAATTTTTTATAATTAATCATTTACTGCGAGACGTGTATTGCCAATTTTGTTGAGGTTGACAAAATAATTACGATTGACATACTTGGGTAGGATTGCTACGGATGATTCCGACAACAACAGTAGGCGTGTTATACATTATTGTGAAGATAAATCAATTTAGATTAACGGTATAACAAGTTTTAGTGGGGTTGACAGCCGAGACCCGGCATTTTTAATGGAGTTTCGTCACCGTATGACATTTTTCTAAATCGCGAGTTAAGTACCTTGTGTTATATAAAGGTATAAAGGGGGATAATTCTGAGACGAGTGCCTGTGCGATGCAGTTGTGAATAGATTAATATTCCTCGTATGTATAATTATATTTATGTTAATTTCAATACCTGTGATCATAGTCAGTAATACAAACAGTCCTTGCGATTTTATCTGAATTAAGTGCAGTTTGAAGTCTTACAAACTTGTAAAAACAATTTAAGATACAAAACCGATAAAAGACAGGCTTGTGTCTCTTGAACATCGGAAATATTTTATTTCATAGTTTTATATTTTTTATACTTGTTTTCTATTATCGGATTAAAAAATCTACGAGATATTCTTCTCAACCAGTCTTTCTTCACAACACCCTCCCTTTGCATACGTGAATAATAACAAAATGGGGTATGTACAATTCAAAGGCCAAATATTTAGAAATACAGAAATCTTGAACTATATAAACTTAACGACAAACATTATCTATTAAAAGAATCTATATGCTAACTAGATAAATGATTTTGGGATCGTATTGGGTATGACACATGCACATAAGTATATTATAACATCAAAAGATTCGGAAAGATTTCAAATGAGTTACGTATCCTCCAGAGGCCAAACAACAATTCAACCAACTATATATATATCACTGCATACCTTACGGTTTTCATGAACAAGGAAATTCAAGACCGTATAGAAAGCTAAAAAAATTATGAATTGAAAAACAACAGGCTTATGTAAAAACATACCAGTAAAGGGAAAACAGATTTGATATACATGTTTGTAGAACTGCACACGAAACCGTTGAATTCTAGACTTGAATACAACATGTTTGATATCTATTTCGCCTATTCATCCAATCCGGACTAATCACACTTTTCCTTAAGGCTGTTTGTATGGTCTCATAGTGTATTTATTTAGTTTGTATGTATTTGAATTGTCCTTTTAGTATGTTTATGCCTTAATTGGTGCCGTATCTTCTCAGTATACTTGTTTCTGAACTGATTACGCAGCCTTTAAGTATGTTTGTGTCTGAACTTTGCACGCGTCTTTTAAGTCTGTTTTTGTCTAATTTGGTTACTTGTCCTTAAATTCCGTTTTTTTGTTTTAACTGGTTTCGTATTCTTTTAGTCTGTTTTTGTATGAACTGGTTTGTGGTTACTTCTTCTTTTATTTTTGTTTGTTTGTGAATTGGTTATATGTATACGTGTCCTTTAAATTAAGTCTCTGTGTGTCTGATCCAGTTACGTGTCGTTTGAGGTTGTTTGTGTCTGAATTGTTCGCGTTTCTTTAAAGTCCGTTTGGGTCTGAACTGGTTTCGTGTCGTATTAATTATTCTTTCAGGGCTGCCTACCTGTCGTTTTATGCTGTTTGTCTCAGGGCTGCTTACATTTCCTGGAGTCAGATTGTGTCCATGCAGCTTACATTAAAAGAAAAACAAGCACTGCAGAAACATATAAGGAAATCAAATGCATTTCAGCTTTCTGACTTAGGACAGTATACGCATAATTGTTCAACTCTTCTGTAGCCTGAGTCTGTGCGGTTACAGCACTATCTATGAAAATACTATTACAAAGCATCACGCGTTAAATTGTGTCGCTTGCCTAACTATTCGTGATTTATTTGATGTTGATAGTCCTGAATAGGTGCCCGATAGTATCACCAAGCCCAGTAGTAAGCACTTTGGTGTTGACATAAATATCAGTTATATGGTAATTTTTAAACATTTACAGTTCATAAAATATGAATTATTTGAAGTACTAACGATATTCTTATCCGAGGTAGACGAACCGCGCGTTTGGCGTACTAAATTATAAGCCTGGTACCTTTGAAAACTATTTACACCACTGGGTCGATGCCCCGTGGGTATCACAAGCCCAGTTGTGAGCACTTCGTTGTTGATATTTATATCAATTATATGTTCATTTTTATACATTTACAGTTTACAAAATATGAATTATTCGAAATACTAAGGATATAGCTATATAATATAGTTAATTGCTACCTTAGTTTGCTATTAATAAGTATTGCAATGTGCATTGTTATTAAATGTAATATCAGAATTTAGTTTAATATAATCTTACATCAATCCTAATTCTATCTTATTTTTCATATATAGTTTTAGTCATTCTAATGTGACGTCATTTTTGTGCTGTTTTAGAATTTCAACTTATGTGACGTAATTTTTGTGCCTTTTCACCACTTCGTATGTGACGTCACTTTTTTCAGTTTTTGCGTTGAGGACTTCACTAAGTCGGATGTGCCTATTTTTTGTGTTGGTTTATGTATGTATCCGGGTTTTGTTTTTTGTTTTCTGTAATAAGTTAATACTTCAGTTTTATCATGTATATCTTTTATATTCATTTGATAAAATTTACTGTTTGCAATAGCATAAATTGTTCTAAATAATAAGGATGTTCTTATCCCAAGCAGAAAACCCTAGCCGTATTTGGCACAACTTTTTGAACTTTTATCCTCAGTGTTGAACAACTTTGTACTTGTGTTGCCTTTCGAACTTTTATATCTGGGCGTCACTGGTAAGTGTTGTGCGGATGGCGCGTTTCCTGCGTATTGAATTTTAAACCTGATGCCTCTTGTTAGCTATTATTCATGTGTTGCTTTGTCTAATATGTTCTCCTATTTATTTGTATTGTATTCCTGTAATATTATATTGTCATTTTAATGTTATATTTAACATTGCCATTAAAGTGCGAGGTTTGGTATGCCACAAAATTTAGTTTTTTGTCCATGGATTTACGAGTTTTGAACAGCAGTATACTACTGTTGCCTTTATTTATCACAGGAATAGAATACTTTAGCCATATTTAACACATCTTTTAGGAATTTTAGGTTCTTAATGCTCTTCAACGTTATACTTCTTTTACATTGTTTGCTTTCAGCGTCACTGATGAGTCTTATGAAGACGAAACGCGCGTCTGGCGTATTAAATTATAAGCCTGGTACCTTTGATAACTATTTACTATACGTATCACATACACTTACATTATCGATAATTATATGCCGGCGTCACACATTGGCGTAAAGACCGGCATGCACCAAACGTACAGAGAAAATTGACAAAGTCGGTATACGTTAGTTGTTCACCAGGGGAACGCTTAGCAAACGTTAATCGCGTGTTGCATAAGTTTGAAGTACGTCGAAAAACAAAGGTATATGCTTGGTGGACGCTACAATTGGAGGAAATTTTTATGCAGCAAAAAAATGTTCATCCAGCTTAAGCGTGTGTCTAACGAATACCTGTACGCTACACGCAGGTTATACATACGCTACAAGCGCGTTTTCACGCGCTACAGATAAGTTTAAGACACGTTTAGGGCACGTTGTATACGCTTCGAAGTCGTTCGACTTTAACTAAAACGTATGCGGGTGTGTTTGTAACAAATACCCCATAATAGCACCTCCAATATACGACAGGGACGCGTCCCCAATACGTTCAAGAAACTTTTTTTTTTCATAGCGTGCATTCCATCTACGTTAGACAAACGCCAGGCATACGCAACCATACATTTCTTGAACGCCCAATAAACGTTTAGAAGCGCTTCTCGTAAGCTTTAAGCTCGTTGTGCACACATTACAGATATGATTGACAGGTTGGACGCATCAGACATTACTAGCGTATTGGCAGCGTACATGATTTTCTAACACGCCCGGCGTACGTCGGTGCTATACGCTGATTTGTGACGCCGGTATTAAGGGCATACGATACAGTTACAGGGAGGTAATCACGTTGCTAACGTAAATTGTTATTTTCGCGACGTCAAGCTATTACTTATCGGGAAAAGATTCAGTTTATTTATTTAAGTATATTTTTATAAAACAGAAATTACAAATCATTTAACAAAAAACAATTTGTATTTATCTTTTAAAACAAAAAAGTTATGGCTTTCATTCGAAACGGAAAATACGGCCACAAATCTGAATTTTGAGTAAACATACAAAATTTCGACCTCATTTTACCTAAAAAAAAAAGTAGCACATGAAGGTATATTTTTTTTTACATATTTGATTCAATCAGGTAAAAAATAGTCTATATGGAAATTTTTATCAAAATGTAAATACGGGATCCAAACTGTATCGTATGCCCTTAATGCGTTCAATGTAAGTTAAACCAAGTTAGACATATATATCCATTAGCAATTGTTACATATATCAAGGTATGGTTGACTTATATTTTTAAGTATACAAAAAACAGACCAAACCATTACAACTAAATATTGAACAATGAACCATGAAAATGAGGTCAAGGTCCATTACTTTCTCTAACTACATTTATGCCTTATACATCATCTTCAAGATACACTTTATAACCACATAACGATTTTGTATAGGACTAATCGGCAAACGTTCGAAGAGATGTAAAACTGAGACAATGTTAGTGTCTGCAATGACGCAATAGAAAAATATTGCATTTTGTTTGTTTGTTTGATAATTATAAAGACATATTTACATTTCTTCCAAATTTTTATATGTTGCAATACAAATTTTAAACTGATTTTTGAATGTGTACATATAATTTTGAATTTCTCAGTCATTTGTGTTATATTTCTCTGATGCATGTTTACATATTTTATGGCAGCTGGATCTCACAAATTCAGTGTCACGTTAATTAATGTTATGTCTGCTTGGTTTGCTTACCAAATTTTGTTTATATAACGAAACTATAAACAAATGCCATAACATAGGTATCGGAGGTTAGGCTAGCTATCAAATCAATTTAAACCCACATTGTTTCTGCAAACAATGCCTGTACTATTCGTTCCGTTGGCTGATGGAGTCTGATGATTGATTTTTTTCAAATTTTCTGAACTTCCATGTTTTGAATTAACATTGGAGGTCGGCACTTTAGTTAATATGTAGTATGTAGTTGTTTCTTCCTTCTTGTGTACATTTATAAGTATATTTGTCTTGAAAATCCCACTACTTCTAAAAATTAATTTCCCTTTGGTATCAACATATTTTGGATAAATAAATGAAAATTTTAAAATGCCTTTTAATGATTTGTAAAATAATTTATTCAATAATTCCATTGTAATGTAAGCAACATTAATGTGTTATGCAATTTTGACATTTCATAACTTCATATTACTGATTTATAATGTCCATGACGTGAAAGTTTAAACATGTCTTAAGAAATTGGTTTTACAAAATCCTGGTGTTCTTTAACTAAACGATGCTTTTGTAAAACGTTTTCGTTATTTGCAATCATTATTTGTTAATTTATGCTATGTATGCATCCTTTCGCCTTATAATAAATGTTTTATATATACAGCTACGACTTTCCAATTGCGGTCGCTATACATTATATCAAATAAATAGTTATTTCTTTATGTATATACAGTCACATGTGACTTCTCGACAGTAAATCGTGATGACATTTAATACTTTGTTGTTTCCAATTTTTTGTCAGCATCGATATCTGAATTTTGTGATTCGCATCCATAGATGTAACCATCTGAGGTAAATCCCACTTTCTTGAGATATACAATATATCCTACTAACTGAAAATATACAAAATCCTGTAAAATTTGGATCTAGTTCTAAATGTTATACAATTGTGTTTTTTTTCTCCCACTTTTGTTATTAAATTATTCTTTAAACTCAGGGTGGTATACTATTGAAATAAAAAATAAATCATTTTATTTTTATCTAAATAGAATAATTATCTGGAAAGAAAGAGGTTGCAATGTCTAATTGGGTGTTCATTAGATGTGTTACTGTTATTATAATGAAACTATAAACAACTTTCATACACGTCGGAGGTAAAATCAGGTTTATCTCGCCGTTTGCTTTAGAAAATGCCTGTACCAATTCAGGAATGTAGCATTTGTTTTCTATGCGTTCATTTGTTTGATACGATTCATACTCTTACACTCTTACACTCTTCAAAATACGATAAACAACATTAACCCAATAAATGTTATTAAATATAAATGCTTTGCCATTCTTAAAAAACAGTTATGAAGAATATACATAAAATCCGTTTAATACTTGAGTCTGGATGATTTACTGCTGTGCTAACATCAAATATCATTGATCGTTTAATTTTCACTAAGACTATGAATTAAGAGGCAATTGATAGATGAATAACAGTTTTCAAATGTGTGCGCCTAAAGCGTTTATTCCTCGCTTATTTCTATTATTAGAAACGCGCATAAACACCTAAAAAGTTTATTTTTTTGCGTTTCGTAGTATAGTAGAAAAATAATGTATTGCAAGGGTTATCAAGACTTAAGTGTAGTCACGTGTTCAGAATAACCAATGGTCAAAGTTTTTATGGTTTGGCGCCAAATGTATTGTCATGTGTGAAGGTCTTCAATCTAGCCGTGGACATTCGATAGAAAACCACAAATTACAAGTGTATAAATTTATATATAAGTATGTTATATGGTTTTTCCTGAGTGGCATTCATCACTAATGACGGAATTAAAGATTCATGGAATAGATTTTTGTTTTATATTTTTAGACTAAGAAGGACAAATCTGTTCGTCTAATTTATCATTTTTAGCTCACCTCACCTGAAAGGTCAAGTGAGCTTTTCTTATCACTTGGCGTCCGTCGTCCGCCGTCGTCGTTTATTGTATCTAGCATGGTAAAGTAAAAACTCAGTAATATGTGAATACGTACAAATTGTCTAATGTCATATTTGCCTGAAAGAGTTGTAAAATTAGCATACCCCATAGTGTGTAGTTTGCTATATAAAGCCCTCCTCCTTAACAAGACCACACAAATGATAAAATTTTAACAAGACAAAACTAAAGGCCTGATTTATGGTAATTTTTCTTTAGCAAAAACAACAACTAACAATCAACCAACGACAGTCATTCAATTGCAGACTCTATTTAAATTTACGTACACTTCAATGATGGTCAACCAGAAGTCCGAATTATAATTTATACATTTTGATCACGCTGAAGTGTTAACGTTGTTATGGCATCGTGGCACACTATTATTATAAGCTACTCCGAAGTTCCTTGGTGCGACGGATAACGCTTTTCTACCACAGGAATAGATTACGTTAGCTCTATTTTGCAAAACTTTAGGAATTTTTCTATTTGGCATTTTAAACATTTTTTTTGTTCTAACGTCACTGATGAGTCTTTTGAAGACAAAACGCGCGTCTGGCGTAAATATATAATTTTAAGCCTGGTATCTATGATGAGTTTATTTACGTAAAATGTTGGAGAATTCCACCATTTATCTTTTGAACTGTTTTATATTTGTTATCCATGAACCTTTATAATTATAGTATATCTTCATACATGGTAAGGATTTTGATCATTTATAGTTGGCTTTTTGACGTTCATATACTAGTTTCTCGTGTTCAGAAATTTTTAAATCACATTCAAACTACAATACATTATTACATTACCTTTATTATTCCTAATATTCCACTGGAAATGCAATAAAAATATCCATCGATCTGTTTTAAGTCACGTGGTGATAAGTACAATCCAAGAACTGAACAACTAATAATACACAAAATTCCTATTGAATAAAAATAAATTAAAATTAAAAACCAATTGTTCAGAGAACAATTGAAGGTCTTTCCACCAGTAAATATCTATTTTGATATTAAAATATAAAAAATCAGTCTAAAATGTCAGTTCATATGGCTTTATGATGTATAGATATGAATTTAAAGCAAAGGTCAAAATCGAGAACGTCAAATTAACCTATGACCTTGACCTCAATTTCAAGTTCACAAACTGAGGATTTCAAATCGAAAGACCCTAGTCTCTAATATGTATGGTTAATAAGTTATATCACTTTAAACATAATTTAAGATATGATAGGGGCTAAAACTCCCATTTATTGTTTACGCACCCTTTCAACTAAAATTATTTAGTTACCACATGTCGCAACTAACAATTTATACAAAATAATTTGTCGATATCTTATAAGGTTAATGAAAATGAGTGAAAATAAGACAAATTCAAAAATTAGAATATGACCTTGACCTTTGACCTTGACCTAATTTTCATTTTTTTGGACCAAGGACCTCAAATCAAAAGATCCTAGGTCTCTATCACTTATGGTGTTCCAGTTTAAAATACATTTCAAAATTTCAAATACAAAAAGGGAAATAACTCTCATATGGAGCGTTCATATTGCTTCGGTCGAAAATGGACAAATCATGCGAAGGATATAACGAGCAATTATATAAAATAAATTTGTCGTAATCTTTTACGGTTGCGAAGGAGTTGTGATCACAAGGAAAACAGTGTTTGGGGAGATAACTCCTACAAAGAAAAGTATTCGGTTACGCAGGGTATATTTCAAAAGCGCATAAACTGTTCGATATCATATACCAAATATCTAAGCGACATATTGCGAAACAAATGTTTATCGCAAGAACAAAATTTGGCGGAAGAAAAAAAATAATCAGAAGAAAAACAATAGGTCTTTCCACAGAAAAGTGGAAAGACCTAATAAGGATAATGTAGAACATTGACTGCTTAACCTTACAGATTTAAAATATAAAAAAGAGATGTAAATTCTGCTGAATTCACTTTTTCCACTAATAAGTTCGTTACTACTGCTGGTGGAGTGTTAATCCCCGAGGGTATCATAAGTTCAGTTATCGGTACTCCTGTGTTCGATCCTGAAATGAATTGTAACTTTTTTCTCCAAATATTCCCAGTTATTTTAAGAAAATATTGATTAACGGATTTATTCAGATTAACTTTTTTCATGTTTTGGCTTTAGCTTTGTGTCTGTTAGTTGGTTTTTTTTAACTATCATGACATGTTTATAATAGAACTATCAAAATCAGTTTTATTCAAAGAAACACAGAGAGTTACATTATTCCATATACTTATAAATTGATTGAATTTTTTAAAAGTAAGATAGAGTTTTACTCACCTACTACGAATCCATCGATAAGTATCAATACCCATCGGAAACAGTCACTAAAGCAGAAGCTAAGGCAAATGTTGGTGCCTGTACACGTTGTACACCAAGAACAAAATGTATTCAAACAACATACAATGTGTGGAAGCAGAAATATTACTGTGATGAACTGGAGACAGACACACACTGATTGTGTATAGTAAAAGAATTCAAAGGCATATTCTCCTATAATATAAAAATACAGACATGGTTCCAAAAGAGTAAGAACGTTGTTTGTTGAGGGGACTGTTAAACAAACTAAAATACATGTAATGATACATTTTGGATATTATATGCATTAATAGTTAACAAAGTGACCTAAAATATATAATATGGGCATGTCTTTGTTCTCGGTTACTCGACTCTCTTGCATTGAAGACAAGATTTACTGTCTTCGATATCAGATAGACAGAATGAAGTATGTCCTGTAGGAACCATCTGTGGTCCTCTTCTATTCGAGTTGTTCCTTTATTCTTCACTATCATTTAAAGTAACGTTCCCCACGTGCACTTTAAATAACGGATATCTCAGATACAGTAAGTTCTACCTCATAATTATACTGATATACAGTAAGAAATTAGCAATATTGGTTTATTGAAAACAAAATTCAACCCCAAAAAGATGATTTCAGCTTTCCGGTTGTGAAATTTTTCCTCTATATACAATATTTCAGCAGCGCTTTCATGTGAAAACATCTCCAATCTCCCACGTGATACGATATTTCACAGCTTGCATTTCCTATTATGATTTCTTTGATAACATATTGCTTCTTACATAGAGGCTTTTGAACGAAACAATTAAGGTGTAGAATGACTGTTATGTAATTTTTCTGTCACGGTTGACAACGTTTATGCTTAGGGTCTTTTCTTCAGAGTTCACCTTTTTTGTGATCTATTTTTTATTTTGTTCCACCTGTCGAAGCTATCCATCATCATGATTAACACGACGGTTGCGCCATGTGAGGCAAGTAATTTTTACACTCCCGGGTACATGATGTTATCAAATTTCAAAAGAACAACAAATATACCATTAACATTGGTTTAAATTTGTGACTATTACCTCTTTTCTTGGTGTCAGGGAATGTGTGTAGTAGATACTTTTTAAGTGGTTTATTCGTTAACGACAATCATCATGAGACTTTCGTCGGTCTTTGATTATCTTTTCTGAATCCTATATTTTTTTTATAAATTCTCTAAATGCATCAATTTCTCATAAAACAACTATCTATTGAAAGATCTAAACACAACATTACGGACTAAATACACTTGCGTTCTTTTCTTCTATTCATTTATGTTTGCTAGAATAAGCTGGTACTCGGCTGACTTCTACACTTTGTTTTAGTGCTTTGTTTGCTTTAAGTCTTGCTTACATACATCTTTTCCGTTTTAAAAAGTTTTAAATGATAAGTATTGTTTAGTAATTTTAAAAATAACGTATAGTATCTTTGCACCATGATTAGATTGTAATTATTTGAAGATGGCAGGAAATATATACATAACTCTACTTACCCATGCTTCTCTTTGAATTGAGCAGAACATCCTTTTTCGGCTTAAAAGTACATGAATCACTAGAAGGGAGTAATCTACAAAGATTTGACGTATCACTCCTTTGGTTGAAAGGATCTAGCTTCAAGAATCCTATTAACGCCAAAGACCAACATCCCCCAACCAAAACAAGTAAAACGAACGACAACATGATACATTTTTGGCTATTGACTTTCGAATTACGTTCTTTCCTATGTAAGTCCATGTTAAAATGTTAGGTATAATTGATATAGATTATTAAAAGAGTTCATAACATCGTTACTGAATGAGATAATTCATCTGTGCAATTACAGAGGAAGTTAAATAAAAATCTTTTATTTCATATTTTAGCGGAACACTTCCTTTACATTTTTTAAAAACTATCAACAATAAGAATGTTTTCATAAATATCGTAACTCATAGGGAAATATTGGCATATTCTTATTTTATAGCATTTAAAGGGAAACTTCGCAAAAAAATCAAAAATTGATATTATGTTCATTCTGTATAAAAATGTTCAAATTCATAGATATTAAAGTTTTATTCCGCTAGATAAGCGATCACCATCGATTTTAAATTTAGAGTATCAATTCTCCGAGATCCGCCATCTTGTCTTCTTTCCCGATGAATAAAAACGATATGTCTATAAACCACAAAGAAACAAAACTACAGTAACCGATGTAGTCGTAATTGCGTGTCGATATCTTGTCAATCGTACGGTTGTTTAATACGACTAACTAACTTGATACGGAAAATATTCTTACTTTTTTTAAATTACCATGGTCTGTTGTTTTTAAACTGTTGATATTGGAATTAGGTGAAAAGTCAAAGTTGAAATCATAAATAAGTGTTCCGTGAAAATTGTTTTCGAAAATCTAATTTGTTCATAATTCTTTAAAGTAATAAACTTTTTTCAAATATATTTTGATCTTCCCTTATCTGATCACCAGCATGGCTAAAGGTATTACTTCCAAAGGTATTGTGAGGGGTGTGAGGTGACACGTCGAGGTATTCAAGCGATTTCCTGTCGGGCTTGCAAGTTCATGCATCGTTTCACTTCTGCAGGTATTGATCAGTGTACACGGCTGATAACTTATAACTTATAACTTTCCATTTTGAACTATCAGATGTATAATATACAACTCTGTCTTACTTGTCATTACTAAACTCATACGCTTGTTTATAAATAACATTTCTGGTGTAAAGAATATAATTCATAATATATAAATAATACCCAAAAAATAAGATTTGATGAAATTAAAATCTATTTAAATATTTTTTCCAAGGGTGAATTTGGGAAAATGTAATATATAGTCATTGTCAATAGTGAAGGACAGATTGGAACAGACCAGAAATATTGATTTAAAAAAATGTACGCACTTGCCGACGATTCGTTTATCAGTACGACTGGATATAAAGTTACGGAACTATAGCGCAATTTAAAATATACACGTGTATACATTGAACATAAGAAAAAAACATATATTTTGAATAAATAGGGGTAAAAGTGTTGTAAATAGACTAGCCAACGTATGCCAACAGTATGTAATCATCGAATGTCGATAGACTACAGTTGTATACCAAAAGAAGAAGAGAACCAATTTGATTTAAATACAGGTCGATGTATAACTTTTGCTTTGGTTCATTGAAGCTGTGGACCTAGGAAAATCACAGATTTATATTTCAATAAGATTGTTCTCAAACAAAGGAAGGAATTTGTCATCACAATTGTTATATATGCCACTGGACGAACACTAATTATCCCCAGGGGATGTGAATATTTTGCTGGGAAACTTTTGAGTATCAAAGTTTCAAATTAATTTCGGGATTTATTTTCTTTCTTGGTATTCAATAACCGAAAAAAGAATAAATTACTTGTTCGCTAAATAGGGATATTCTTGTCAGATAAAAGAATTTTAGTTATATTTAAAAAATAGGGAAATATGACATTAAATTGGTTCTGTCTTTTTTTAAACATCGTTAAAACGATGTGTGTCTAAGGTGAACGCCACAAGAACCCTGTAATACTAGTACGAGAGTATAGCATGTAAACATTCCTTCTCAATAATATGGTTGTATTGGAAAACTTTTCATACAGATTGACAACTCATTGTCCGATATGCATGTAATATTTGCCACATGACGCCCATAGTTCTTTCTACCATCATCACCTTATTCCTTGATATTGCTGTAAACATCGATGGTTCACACCCAAACAAAATGGGAGTAATGAACCTTCAGAGCTTCTCCGTGTTATACACTTGTGAAATATATAGACGAAATTTCTGTATTGAAATGAATCTACATCTCACAAACAGGATTTTCAAATAACGATTTTGAGTAATCACCTTACAAACCAATATAAACGTATGGCAAGATATAACCATGAAGGAATTTAGTTTTTGTCAGAACTCATCACTATATCATAAACGTATACGTAAATATATGCATACAGTTTCAAATATCAAGAACAAGCGTTCGATGTCGATAGTCTGTTCTCTAACTGTTCAGAGTTAGACATGTCACTTGTTCATTCTTGGAAGCCTTCATATTCCCCGTCTAACGATGGGAACTCTTTCTGATTGTGTTGACTATAAATGCTTGTATGGTAATTCTGTCGTTTATCTGTACAAGCGGTTGCATTTCCTCTCCTTTCCCAACAAACAAACGAACGAAACGCAACTAGTCTGATTTCTCTGGAGCTCATCCTCAATGGCTCTTATACGTCAGGAAACTTACATGTATACTAATAATGATTGTTTCATGAACAACGATGTATGAACGAACTATTATAAATTCGTCAATATCTGTAATGCATGACTAAAGTATAACTTTTATTACAACTACTGTATTACTTATTTGGATTAATGACGGCTATCATGTTCAACATTGCACAACTATTATCATAGAATTTTAAAAAAAATCCTCAAAAATCCTTAAAAGATATAATGCCTTAGCTTAGATAATTAGTATTCTTTTCACAAAAAGTTCGTGTAAATGATTGTCAAATGAATTTAATTATGTAAGAATAAAATGTTAAAAAGAAACTAAAAAAAAATTATGCATGTTGTATGTTGTATTTTTTTGTCAATTAAAAACTTCAAAATTGCAATAGTTTTATTAGCATTTAAACACAGCCAGATTTGAATACAAGTTAAGAAATTCCGGTAAAGTCAATGATATCAAACAGATGTACAATGGTATATCAAATTGGGTAATATTGCATTTACTTTTTATTAAAGATTAAAACTACTATTTTTTGCTTCATATTTGAATCTTTACGCCAATTGCCGCTAAGAAAGTAATCAAAAATTGTTTCCTTTTATTTTTATACACTTTCGGAATTACGAATCTGAATTTTATTTTCAATTAATTTACACAATTTAATTATTGTATCTTTATTCTAATCGTGTATTTAATCTTAGTGTATTAACATCATGACAGCATATACTCTAATCCTTTCTATTTATCCTTTCCAAATAACAACATTTATACCTGTGTACGCTTGAACTCACACCTGCGGCTAAATAGCTACAAGGTAAACGAATTGACCTCAAGCCGAGAAATATACAGTGACCTTTACAAAATAATATACACACTCTGCTCACACATTAGTTGCATTGAAATGATTATCAAAACAATAACGGTAAATAGAACTGAAATATTTTCAGTTCAATATCAGTAAAAATGTTCAATAAATATTTTATGAAAAAAATCTCAACAATAATTAATTAAATTTATTCAAAAACATTTACTAGAGATAATTTTATAGGAGTTTAATTCAATCAATACAAAACGGTATATATATGCATATTCACTTTCGTTCATTCTTATATTGTGGTTTATAACTTCGACCATTCGTCAGCTGTGCGCTTTTAATTACGTATATTGTCGATAAGCTATAAGAGTTAAACAGATTTTATTTTTTCCCAGAATTCAATAAATCGGGCTAATACGTCACGACCCACTCGAGAATTCAACCAAAAAAGTTACAAATACTTGATTTTCTCCGTTATTAGAAGGAATATAAATTTAAAACTTTGCAAATGTGTTTTTTATGTTAAGATGAACATAATTAGATGATAAGTAAAAAATCGCGGAATTTCCCTTTAAAAGAGCTTACACATATCTTGCCACAACCAACGTAATTGTGGAACATTTCCCGTAGTGTCATCTATGTCAATCCACACAAATTTATCAATGACATATGCATGCAAGCAATGTCTTTCATAGCATCCAACAACTATCCCACCGCTGTCTAATCATAAATAAATGACTAAAACTATGATTATAGTGTAAGAATATTTTTACTACAATTTAAAACATACTTATATATAAACATGTATCAGGTATAAAGTGTCTAGCAAAAAAAATCAAAAAAAAATAATCTCTGCCTGAAGATGAAAAAAGAGTATTTTAGTGAATTTTACAAAATTATACAGAAACAAGTACCTAATAATTATACTCCTTCGTGAAAAAATCCAAAATTAATGTTGACTATATATATATAATTAAATTTTGTTTTTAATAAGGATAGTACTTTCATAATATTTTTAATACATGTTGACCATCAAATGATAATGAAAAACAAAAAACAAAATGAAAAATGACAAAATACAAACAACGAAAAACAACAAATGAAAACGGTGTTGTGAATGTATGCGATACTTAATGTGAAATCTCGTAATTCAACTAAGAGGACAAATCAGTGTACCCTTAAAACTGAACAAATCTCGTGAACCCCAAAAATGAGCATGACCGGATGCGTCGGCAGGGTTGGTGTCTCCTCAAATACCCTAATTTCTAATCCACATTCAATCAAAATCTCAGAATTCGGAATAAGTCGCAATCGCATAAGGGACATTCATTATCGGAAATGAGACGGACACAATCGGTAAAATTACAGATTAGACCCTTACTCTCATGAATCTGAAGATATGTCGCTAGTTCATTAATAAACAAACATATCGTATCAGACACAAAACTCATTATGATGAAAGGTAAACATTTTAAGTGTCGATTTTAGTTGTTTTTCCTAATAACCCCGTGTCAGCAGATTTATGTAAGAAGCTTACCATGTAAAGATGTTGTAAATATACCCGTGCGTAAATTATCAATTGAAATGTATATTGCCATATTATGAGAAACAAAGAATGGTACTGCAATGATGTCATTTTTATCGTTAGGCGTATTTAGCTATCATATGTTTATATAGCTCTCCAACTATTTCGGTTCTTTTACATTCTTGGCTTTTAGATATTCAGCTTTGTGCCTTTCAGATAAAGATAAATATAGAAAAGCGCTTACGGACGCTTGATCATTATGAACTCGTGTTTTCGTGTTTTACTGCTGAGAAAACGTATACATGTAGTGTTTTGTACTCTCAAATTTGTCTTTGAAACAATTTTTTTCCCACAGAAAACGCAATACTTTTAAAACAAAATAACCCAATTCGATACCGTTGTCAATTCGTGTCTTAAACGCTTTCGTGCAAGACGTACTGCCCGCGACATGTAAAACTCTTTATTTCAACACTTGCCCAATTGTAGCGGAATTGCGCGGACATCTTCAAGTAGATTCTATTTTTAACTTATTCATCTCTCATTATCGAGGAGATTATAAAATGAAGCACCCTGTGAATAAACCCACCATACATAACAGGATTGAATAACTTGAAATACAAATACGATATACTCGTTTGTAGGACTTAGTCATCATTTGTCTGCATTTTTTTTTCAACATCAACTCCTTCGATAAACCTAAAAAAATCGATTATGTCTATAATTACTAATTTGCAATTGGAGGTTAAAATAGTGAATAACCAGCGAAAATAACTAGCAATATTAATTGATTGTGTCATATAAGCAACAAATGCATAAAATCAAAACTCATTTATTTGTATAAAGTTATAATATGTCATACACTTTTCTTTCGATAGATAACAATATTTGATTAATATGGAAATACAATTCTTTTGAAATTCACAAGCTTGTGACGATTCAGAAAAAATAATTATATAAAAAATACATCGAACAATTTAAACAAACGTAAAATAAATTAATAAAACACCAAAACCGATACACAAATATAAAAAATTACAAGAATAACAAACAGAGGAATGTGACCATATTTTATAATATCAGACCGAGATTTGTCTGACTTTAGTGCCACTGTTTAATCTTATGTAGACCCTACGCTCATCTGTCTAAAAGCCTTAGTCAATATGCTTAAGTCTACACTTGTTAAGATTTGTTCCGAACGGATTGACTTTTCTACATGTCCTACATTAAAATCTTACTATGATTAGTTACCTCAACTTTTTGGTTTTTATGCACATAAGCCCTTGTATCTTATATGAGTATCTTGTTCATGATGATTATATAAGATACCACATCACTTTATGAACGGAAAAAACTCTGACGGTGATATGGAAGAATAAATGAAAAATTTTAGACTTTGTTCATACTTTGCTAAATTTAGTATTTATTGAGAGATGTTAAAAAATATAATAAAATTATGGGTCCTCGATCATCTTCACAACCTACAGGTTGTGACAAAAAGAAAACATGATTAACCGTGCGTTTTTTCCAGTTAGTATATAAAATAGCAAAATGTCAAGTAGATTCATTTAGAATAAAATTATGCACTTTTCAGAGTTCCCTCTCCTTAAAATGATAATTTAAAAACATTAAACATCAAGTACAAATAATCGACGCTAGTAAAACTATTAATAATTATGTATTAGTTAAAATCTTATGAATGTGTTCTTTTAAATGAAAATTCACATAGTTATCTGTATGCTTGCATCAATTTTTGCTAATTTGATTAACAATCTGGATCTTAGGTTCTTTTTAATACAAAATCCAAAATGGTGAAAGACACCCCTTCCACCGTTAGGAACGTTAAATTCCACATCCAAATTAAAAAAAAGAGTATATCATGAAATTACAAACTGTGGGTTATATCGACAACAAACAATATATTCCTATCTTATAATTCCTAGACGTTGCATCTACCTATGTACATCCCCTTTTATGCGAAAATCAATTGATTGTTGAATATCTACTCTCTCAAATGAAAAGTAATCATGTCCATTGAATCGACTTGAGGTGATGTGTGATATCCACTTATGATGGAATTCATTTTTCATTGCAAGGACACGCATATAACTAAAACTGTTTTTATATGTAGTAAAAAACATATCATTTATGGAATTAATCGTTTTAATGTCGTATTTAAAACTACTGTATTTTAAAAAAGTGTAGAGTAAATACTTCTTATCAGAAAAACCATAAACTGCATAGTCCCTATATAATCTAGTAAACCAGTTTCTGAAGATTTTTGCTTTTTTGGTAAAAACATTCTTTACAATTGTACCTCTAGATAATTGGTTCAAACACCGATCACATTGTGGCTTTAAATTTAACCTTTTGGTTTTCTTTTCAATTAAATGGGAATACAAAGATTTCATTGTTTCTGGTACTTCTTCAATATTATCTAAAATATTTGTCAGATGTAAGTTGCATATCTCTTCGCATAATTGAAATATTTTTGTAAGATTGAGGTTATTTTTGCTAGAATGAGTTTTATTGATTATCGATAACCATACACCTATCACACCTCTAAATAAATTTGGCTTTACGGCACTATCAACTACAAGTAAAGCATCGTGTAACAAAATGTTGTTTGTACACTTAATCATTTTGTGGTAAGCATATACGGAATAATGATCGGGATATGTCATTTGACACGTCCAGTCAAATAAACGGAAATTGTTAAGTAAATTATATAAGGTATGTTCATAAGCAGCTACTGGAGGCCGGACAATTTGTATTCCTTTTCTAATTAGCCAGTTTGAAATAAGAGTTTGATTCATCACTATAGCGAAATAAAGGGGTGTAAGATCGTCCTTATTTCGGCAATTAATAACCTCATTACCATACATATATTTCACTTGTTTTATAAACTTTACAAATCCCTTTGCCGATGAAATGTGTAACAAACTGAGGTCATCTTGCTTATCCAAGCATAGTCTTACTTTGCTTGAATCAGTAAAGTTCAATAACAGTGTTGCAGAATCATCAAATTGTACTTGTAGTGTTGGTTTTAGGCGATCTTTATAATGGATTGGTGTCTGATAGCGTACGATATAATACAGTAAACTTTCATCGTAATAATGCGGCGAAATACCATTGATTAGATACGGAGAAGTATTTATAAGACTTTCCAATGCTGTTTTATTTCTATTTGTCAACTTATTTACATCTAAACCTTTACTTAAAAGGTATTTCAGCGCATTCAAATGTCCTCCTACAGCAGCGCGATGAAACAAATTTAACCCATCTTTATCGTAACAACTATCTAAAAAGTGACTCGAATAACGCTTCAGAAATAAATCGAAAAATTCCGGTGTTGAGTGATACCAGTATCGGTTTCGTTCGTTCATTAATATTGTATGAAGAGGACTATGGTCTGATGAATTACATTTCAAAGCATTGCTTGGTGTAAGTGCAAATTCTTCCAAAAATGGTCCTTGGTAGGAATGAATTAACATTTCAATATTCGACGATGACATAAGAATATTTTTGAATTGATTACTTGCGTATTCTTTCATCATTAGAATTGGAAACAATCTTGATTTATTAGCCGACAGCTGGACAAGCTTCCAGGTATCAATTGTGTCAATTTTATCATTTTCATTTAAGAATTGAGAAATACTCAATATACATAGTTCATGTGGTGAGAGCAAATATGAATAATTTAATCCACATTTGTATGTAAACATTTCCCTTAAGGAACAATTCGAGGGAACTATAATTGGTTCCATGACCTGTCGTTTACTCATAGCATTGAATGCAGTTTCAATCGGCGTCAGACCATTTGTGTCTTTTTGTAGTATCATTTGAAGCATAACATTTTGAGAAAGAACCCGTTTCGCATGGTCAATTACATAATAAGTCCCCGAAGCGCAAGCGTGATGCATAATAGTGTGTCCATTGTTATCCGTGTGTGATAAATTGTGGTTCATTTTCTTGACTATATCATACAAATTCAACAAGTACCAGCTTTCATGGTTTTGCGAAGGCTTGTGTCCTCGTATTGCATAATGCAAGATACTTCTTCCTGAAAAGTCTTTGACGTCATGTATACGCTGGCTATAGGTTTCGAAGATGTAATCAAAAGCTAGAGATTCACATGATGCCGCAGAATGAAACGGCGTTGATCCATTTGATGATCTAAGATGGAGTGTTTCATTTATATCTGCTTGTTTAAATGAAATGTCAATAAAATATTTATTATTGTGACAAAATGCATGATGCAATGGTGCTGCGTTATCGCTATCACGCTGTGTCAAGTTGATCAACGTATTATTAAGTACTAATTCAAGCATCTCCTTAGTACCATACGCTGCTAGCAAATGAGAAAACGCAGTATCAGGTGGACATTGACTTTGTTGTAATATTGACATATCGTCATCACTTATCTTTAGAATATCATTTGTTAAAAATTGAATTTTAGAAGCGCACCGCCTTTTCATTGTTTTATCAAAGTCGTACAGAAACATAAATATATGCGGATCTCAGTAAACTATAGCTGACATAAGAGGCGTTTTCCCACTAAAATCAACACAATCAAAACAGTTATTCGATTTTGTCATAAGCTGTTTTATAATTTTGAGATGTCCATTTCTGACTGCAGCATGAAGAGCTGTCTCACATGTCAAAAGGTACCAATCATCAAAAAATTGTGAATAAGAAAACGATTTAAGCAAATGTAATAAATCATATTTACTCATAACATCATCAAAGAACTTCAAATCGACAATCCAAGGAGCTTTAGAAATTTCATAATGCAATTTTGTTTTCGCAAAATTGTTCACAAACGTCTCATTTTTAAAATCTTTCATGAGTATTGATAAACTGTTGCTATAAACGTCTTTGTTCGACTGAATTCTGTTCGCATCTGGTGATATCCAGTAAAGGGATCCGTTACATGGCAGACAAGAATCACGAACACCCCGATTAAGCAAAAGATGTACAACTTTTGCATTTCCTTTTTCAGCAGCGTGGTGAAGGGATAAGAAATCTGCATTTTTGTTATCTTGTTCATAAAGAAATTTAAAAACGTCAAAATGACCATGTTCGGCAGCTAAATGGATCGGCTTTAAATTCATGTCATTAATTTGATACATAAGTGAGCGCTTCTTTTGAATAATTAACTTAACAACATCAATATGTCCATTCGGGATGCTATATGCAACAACGAATATCCACAATAGTAGAAGTATTTACACACGTGTATTAGAAGTTTGCTGTTAAATGAATAAAATACATTAAGGTTGATTTCAATTTTTTGTGAAACATTAAAACCCATTTCCAGAAAAGCTTTTAGCGATTCATTATTTCCATGCAAAGCAGAAATAAAAGAGGGAGTCATATTTCTTTCATTAAATCTATTTGTTTCCTTCTTATCAATTAGTCTGTCAATGAGGTTTATTGTTTCATAAGAATTTACATCACGTGCAGCTTTGTGCATCCAACCCTCATCAGATAACAAGACTAAACGTTTCAGATTATGTTTGTTTTGAAGTAAAATTTTCTCCAAATACTTATTTTTTGATGAACTCACATGGTAGGCTAGTTCCACTAAATCCACTGGTTCCGACCTTTTTAATTTTTTAAGAAAGTTTTTTGATAGAAGTTTGTGACCATTTGTCTTTCGCACATAGTATTTATGATGTTCCCTAGATTTGTTAGTCAAAAAGTCAGCGAATGATTTGTGAATAATCGATATTTCCATTTCAGATTTTCTAATGAAATGCCTCAGTTCATTTCCGACTTTATCGAGTATCATATATTCCTCAGCTGAGCTATTCAGATTAATAATTTCTATAAGTTCATCCTGATTAAGGGGTTTATAAGAAGCACTGATCACTTCAAAAACCGGCAACATTTTTATAAAACCGTCAAGATTTTCTCCAAATGCTCGGTCTAATGTATGTTCATACAATTCAATAATGGATTCAGGAACATCTGTCGATAAACAAGACAAGTGTTTTGTGCAGTGGAGCAAATATTCCTTCGCAAATAAGAAATTTTTATTCGTTCCGTCAACAAATTTTATAACCTCCTGCTCACTCATATCAGAATTGTCTATAACATACTGGTGAATGTCTCTTCTATTATATTCGTCTGTCGTTTTCATATGTATATGCTTTAAGAAACGTAATTTATTTTGAACATCTTCTAAATATCTGGAGGTCACAAGAAACTTAATGTATGGCGGAAAACTCCTAACAAATATCTTTAAGATTTTCAAGAAAACGTTTTGTCTCTTTGTTTCTAATGTGCACTCATCTATTGCATCAATAATAATCAATAGAGTTTCGTTGTAGGAAGATTCAAAAAGTGGATTTAGTATTACTGATTCCATACAAGTAAAAGGGTCATCTCTACAAAGAGTCTCACTCTCCAAGAACTCCATTGCTGTGTCATCATAATATATGAGGTTTCCAATCGAAGGCACATGCTTTATTATCATTCCTGCAAAAGTTTTAATGAATGTAGATGGGTCATTGTACAAATCGTGGCCAGTTCTGCATATTTGATATGAAATCAGAGGTTTGTATAGATTTGACCATGGTTTATTATATCTTCCACAAATAATATTTGATACTATGGTTGACTTTCCATAACCCGGTTCGGCTGTTATTAGCACGCCAATATCAGACGAACTTAACACAGTCTCTATCATGTTTGCTATCCACGAGCGTTGGATTGTTGACTCTCTATAAATAGCCTTCACATGCTCAAATACCAATGTCCATACACTATCTCTTCCATCATGTTCAATACTGGGACAGTCTATACAAAAAATAATAATCATTAGAAACCAATATATGCAATAGTCCAGAGAACAATTGAAGGTCGTTCCAACTCAAGTGCACCATCGTTGAATTCAAATTATTAACTTCCGGTTTAAATTATCAAAAACGCGCTTGAGACGCTTTTTGAAAATACTTTGACATGACAAAACAATATAAAACAATTCGAAAGAAAAACTCAGCGGCATGATTAATAAAAAAAACATTATTTTGGGCAGGTTAATGCAACATTTGTGGTTTTTTTGCAATTGCTCATTAAAATACTCTTAAAACTCATATTTAAAAAGTTAAACTGGTCAGATCGACAAGAAACATACAAGAAGGGAACAAAGAAACAAGATTCAATTGTAGTAATATCAAACATATTAACTATTTTATGACAGAAGTCAGCAGAAGTCTACATTGGAGTTAAAATAATAAAACATCTGTGCGATAATATTATGTTGAACTGTAGTTTTGAGAGTCGTACCGTCAAGCGAATTGAAAGTGCCATCAATTTGAACATAGCGTTGATAGTTTTGTTTTCCGCCTTTGAATGCCTCTTCCGCAATTTTTGTTATTGCATTACTCAAAGAGTCATGGAAGATATCTTCGCTAATCAATAGTTGAAAATCTTCGTCTTATTTATAAATAAGATGAAACCCGAAATCGGCTTAACCACATACATTGTATTTAAACTGTATATTACACTACGCATAATACTTCAAATGGTGTTTATAATCTTCACATAAGAATATCAATATTTAATGTTTAATATTACGAATGATGGATATAAAAAAAAATATATTATATAGATTCAATCTTACCTTCTTCAATTTTCTTGTCAGAATTATTTCCGATAAAATAAATAACACAAACAAGTAGTAAGAACAGGACAAAAGAGATTGAAATGGATATCTTTGATGCGACTTTTACATTATTATCATCACATTGTGAGTGTTTTGTATAACGCTGAAGTCTTTGATGAAGTTTTTTCCTGGTTGAATCTGTAACATGCAAACCATTTTCTAATCGCCTTGCTTCAGTAACTGGAATTTGTAGTGTTGGACGATTAAGTATACTGTCCAATGCATTATTGGACTCGCGTAATTGTGTCAAAAAACGTATTTGCAATTTTGCACTTGGATGATAGCCCACACTTGGAAAATTCAATATATCTATGAGTTTATCTATGCATTCTTGTTTTTCCCAACTAATAATTTTAGCACTGTAATTATGACCAAAATATTTATTACGTAAATGGGCTAATGCTTTCAATTTTGTTATATCGATATAAACTGTTTTTAAATTTTCGAAAAGAGACATTAAGTTTCCTATGTCTTTCAAGACACCAAATCCACTAATTGTGTGTCCTATATGCCCTGATGTTTTAATGAAACATTTCGACACCTCTTCGTTTGAAACAAACCAGTCAATAGAATTGATTTTACCCCAATCTATTCGATACGTTGAACGATCTCTTACGTACAATTCCAGTTCTATTTTCCATTTTTTACATGTTTCGCACCAGTTATCCCTTTTCCTTTTTGTCTTACTACAGTTTATTTGACAGTTAGGAAGATTTGCCAGTTTTTTATATATGTTACATCGTACATCATTTAAGATGGAATTAGTGTAATCCTGTAACCCTTCTATTGTTGCAATCAATGCAATATACACTGCTATGAAATTGTCATATTGGTCCAAATTCTCCTCAATATTTTGAACAATATTTGCCATGTTAAACGTCATATATCTTTTTTCAATCTTAAAATATTTTTCTTTTGTTATCCATTCATGATTGAATTATATTCAGTTACGATAAAAGCTTGCACATATTTGATTACGTTTTGTCAACCATAACTGTTCATAGTTACTATCATGATTGTAATGTGATATAGGTATTTATTCATTGTCATTAGACCTTTTCAACAATTGTCTACACCTACAGTTGAGAACAACAACGACAGGTAAAATGTACAGGGTCGTCTCAAAAGTAAAAATTGAAAATAATCATACTAATTTTATTGCTTGAAATTTATTTTATTGCCAATATTTCAACTTTCCAAAAGATTCTAAATAACAGGTAGTTTTTATTTTAAATTTAGTATGTAGAAAAGGATAGGCTTTAAATCTTATTTCATCTTTTTATACGTTGAGCATGATGTCAAAATATCACATCATTAACTAAAACTTCTACTGTGTTTAAGACGTACAAAACACCCAACATATTCAGGACTTGTTTCAGGCGCACAAAACATGCGGCAGATATTTCTTAGACTTATTGGATAAAAAAACTTCCTTATGTATTGTCAGAGATATAATTTTTAAAAAGAATCATAAGTTCGAAAGAAATTTTTTTTTTCTTTCAAAAACAAAGCTATGTCCAGGAACAATTTCCCCCTCCTAGAATTGAATACGTTCATCAGTAAGGTAAAAATTGGTTGAAAACACTACTTGGTCGTGTTTACAAGTGTATAGCAGACTGTCAAGTAATTATCTTTCATAATTTAAAAAAAAAATTATAAGCGAGCAACCATTTAACTTCCACTTCAAAAAAAATAGGGGAGGGGGGGATCTCTCAGTCAGATTTTTTCTCTCGAAATTTGTTTAGTTTATCAACGCAATCTATCAAATTTTTTCTTCTTCAAAATTCAAGACTATAAGGTAGTGGAGAAATCTGCATTCAGAAATATTTTTTTTTTGGTCACCTGCCGGACCAGAATTTGTCTTCATCAAATTGGGTATTATAAAAATTTTTTTGAAAAAAAAAAAAACGTGACCCTCCTATCCCTTAAGTTAAATTTTCGATCCCTAAAAATTTTCAGATACAAAATTATCGTTATTGTAATGCGGCACAATCTTTGGAAGACTCGCATACTCATAAATTGAAAGGAAAGCTGATCAGAATGCGGAATGATTGCAGAGATTTTTTAATCAATTAAACGTGAAATGTCGTGTAAATACATGTAAGAAGCATATTAATTCGGCCCTCTTTTATATGATCGTGAAAAATATTTATGTAATATGTAATACATCTTCTGTAGCTATATAGTCAATACAGTATAAAACCGCCAAATCGAATATGCATACGTTATGATAATCATGATGGATTTTTTTTATATTTTGAGACGACCCTTCCATTTTACCTGTAAACTGTAGGTGTCATTAGTCGGTGTCGAGAGATGTTGAAAAGGTCTAATAGAAAGTGAATTAAAGCATGACTTTGACGTACACCAGTATTATCGAGAGATATTCAATAGTTTTAATTGTAATCAATAATAATTGTATTATTGTGATTTCAGGGATGACACACAGAATAATAATAATGATAGTAACAATAACTACTAATACTAATAATTTTAATTGTAGATAAAAAGAAAACAACAGTGCGCCATTCTATATCAAACAAAGTGAACTTAATACATCAGATACTAGAGCATGGCTCCTTAAAAAACACTGTCGCTAGAGGTATTAGTGAAAATTCAGGACATTCGAAAAGGCTGCAGGGTACAACTTTGTTCAGTGTTCTTCAACAATACGCGTTGAGGGCTATTAAACGATGTCTCTCCATAGTGCTAAACATATTATTTAGAAGAACGCTCCTCAGATTATCAAACAATCAGAAGCGATACCCGGTCAAATGTTAGCCATAACTCCGCCTCTTATATATTGTGCTTAGCAGCGCGTCATCTTAGAGATACTTTTCACGTTGATCATACGCTTTTATTGCGATCGTATGATGGAGGTATCTTAATTTGGAACATCTCTGTTACATTTTGGTCTGATATATTGGAACAGACAATGCTTTAAAAGGGAACTTATAGTCAAGAAACGACCTTAAACGTATGAGCTATTAATTTATATATGGAGAGGAATTTCAAACACATAAACTATTTACAAAAGTATCTTTACTACTAGTATTTCATTGGTAGGAATTAGTCATGGATCATTGCAAAAAGTAAAATCACAAAAATACTAAACTCAGGGGGAAATCAAATCGGAAGGTCCCTAATCACATGGCAAAATCAAATGACAAAACACATCAAAAACGAATGGACAACAATTGTTATATTCCTGACAATCTAACCTCTTGTATACAACAAAGACTATGGTAATGGTATTATGAATCAAAAAGCTTATGGTATTATTGTATTGTTTATTTGTGTATTTTTCTGAATGTTCTTGCATTTATTTATAGTAGTCCTGTCGTGTAAAGTTGTCATTTAAGTGTTATATTTAATTTTGCCATAAAGGCGCGAGTTTTGTCTAGCCAGATTCAACCTATCATTTTTTTCGTAAAATGTCCTATACCAAGTCAGGAAAATGGCAATTGCTATATATAATTGTTTGTTTCTGTGTGTATTGCATTGTCGTTTGTTTTTGTTGCGCTTCAGTGTTTCTGTTGTTTCGTTGTTTTCCTCTTATAGTTGATGTGTTTCTTTGGGTTTAAGTTTGTAACACGGATTTGTTTTCTATCAATCGATTTATGACTTTCGAACATCGGTATACTACTGTTGCCTTTATTTATTGATAACGACTTTGTGCAGCGTCGAAAACTTTCCAGTGTAATGACTAAACACGGACGTAATATATTTAACACCATTACAAGACCTATGATGTCTTTCAATCGATGAACAAGAGAGGTATCTTAACATTACGCGAAGTGGCCAACTTCTAAAACTAAACACATCATTTCTGAAATACTCAACATTACCGACAATTTACAGGACGGATATACAAGCCGAAATCTGGAGCCTCTTTGAACAGCTCTGGTCAGTAGAGATTAAATGCTTTGTTGACAAAAAAAATGTACTATCAATTATTATGATGGGAATATCGCTAATGTTTAAATTAATGCCCTCCACGGCAGTGTCACACCTAGACACGGTAATATATTAGAAAACGAAGGTTCTCGTCCAATAGCCTTGAATCGTATGTTTGTCTTTGCACAGGAACATCCCAATATAGTGCTCAACTCAGACTTAAATGTTACTCAGTATTCAACAAGAAAATTCTGTTTGTCGATTTGGAGGGAAATTTTAACGACAACCTTATCAAAGATTATTATAAATGCAAAAATGTCTGATAGGCATGTCTTTTGCCTGGAAATACAATTACAAATTAATCTCGCGATATCTGTCTTATTCCATTCGTGTTCAGTATCTATTGATCTGGAGTGTATCGTGAACTCTCCTATTAACATATGATGATTGTTTGATCACACAACAACGTGTCCATGCGTTACGGATACTACAAAAGAACTAATCTCGTGAGTTTATGACAAACTGATACCAAAAATGAGGGTTTAACTATCAGATTTTCTAGTTTTAAAATGAAATTCTGTAGAAATGACTACCCTTTAATCCACAAAGTATGTTTACTTTATTGTTGTGATGTCCAAAATCATTAATATTTCTTTTTTTTTCTGATGGACAAATGTAATTCTAAGGATGTTCTTTTCAGATGAAAAATATATCTGTTTATCATATGTCTAAGGTTTTACTTCAGATTGGAAATAATAAATTTCAATCCATATAATTATGGCATGTATATTAACATGCAAATAACTTAAATTGCATACATTTATTTACAATCATAAGTCATTCTGTTGTTAAAATAATATAAAGAATAAAAAGAAAATACACAACTTAATGTGTTACCCATGAAAAGTGATTCATATTGAGTAAATAATAAACATAAGATCAATGTAAATCCGTAATTCAAATAACTTACGCAGTTTAAGTCAGATACCATTTATGTAAAGAATACATTTTCGGCTGTCAATATATTCCCATGAATAGAGAGTAAAAACTCTTATTGTTTTTCATGGGCTACATGTTTATATAGCATTTCATTCTAAAAGAGGTGCTGTTCTTACAATAATTCTTTTTGACGTATTAAGAAGGGTATAATTTAGCAGAATGCTTAAGTTAAACTTTATTCCTGTGGAATGTTTTTGGGCTATTTTAATTATGAATTGCATTGGTATTATGAATCTGAAAAAAGACTTTGATAGTTCATAAAAAAACTCTAGAGGTTAATTTTACTAGTAGCGTTCGTAATCTTAACTTACCTTACCCCATACAAAATTAAAAATAAAACACTTCTCATCGTTTTTTCCACTACCTAAATGAGCTTACATATTTCCATCTTCGCTAGCCAAGGGTTACGATTCAATCCCCTCCTCTTCGCCCTTGGCGGATTAAGAGAGAATTTCGGATCAACAAGGTAATGACTTTCATTGGTTGAACGGGGACGCAGTTGCAACTGGCTGCATCAACTCAAAGAGCGCCCATAACATGATCAATTGTAAATGAAGAAAATGTATTAAGTAAACAATTGCCCTCCTCCAAACATATGACGATATTAAGTGACAAATTAATGTTTTAATAGAAGTTCCTGTGTATGATTCTTGCACAAATGTTGCAATTTCAACAGGGATTTACGTTTTCTTCTTCGACAATTTTGTAAACTCTAGACGCTATGTATGCTGTGTTTTCACCTCCACACTGAAGAGAGTTCAAGTGCAACCATTGTTCAAGAATAACGTATTGGAAATTGGCGTGACTTCAATCTACCGATCGCAACATTGTTATCACTAATCGTGGCTTAATCTTCCAAGGGTGAAGTTAAGGGAAGTGGATCGTAAGCCTTGGCTAGCGAAGATGGCAAATTTCAAGATCACAATTTGTTTTCACCTTAAGTGCAACCTCACTTTACCCCGTTATTGTGGTTTACCCGACTATAACATTGATGGGTATATGTGCTTATGTAACATGTGTGACAAACATGTAAATGACAATTATCATTTTAAATTTCAGAAATATTCTATATAAATTGTATCATTTGTATAACTATATTCTATTTTAGAATAATTTTATGTTTATAAGAATAACTAGCAGATTTGAAAAAAAAATTGTTTGCAAAATTATTCATTTACTGCCGTTTTACAGCTTAAAATACATTGATAACGAGCATCATGCCGATAGTTCTAATCAATGTTATATACTTATTCAACACCGTTAATGATAGCTTATGCTATAAATAGGCAATCGTTTCTCTCTGATGGTACGTCCATTCCGTGTATATTTATATTTTTTTATGTGCTCTCCTACCAATCTCACCTCGATACGTGAAAATTTATAGTCACATCCATAAAAGTAATCGCCTGAAGGAAATCCAACTTTCTTGTGGTAAATTATATATCCCACACACTAAAGAAAAAAATGTATTTATTTTAATACTAAGTATTTAATGCTCTTCTATGATATCTTAATATCATAATCTCATAGTACTCAGGACTTGTTGTGAACGCATTGAAAGAGGTAAGAAAGATACCAGAGGGATAGTCAAATTCATATATTGATAATAAACTGACAACGCCATGGCTAAAAAAAAAAGACAAATAATAGTACAGAAGAAAGAAAGCTAAAGACTAAGTAATAGGAACCTCACCAAAAAATTACGGATGATATCAGGTGCTCCGGAAATGTAAGCAGATCCTGCTCCACATGTGGCACCCGTCGTGTCCTTATGTTATTATGAATCCGGTAAAAAGTCTAGGTTGGTAGGTCACATTCGTGAAAAGGGAATGTATTGTAGTTACGACATAAGTAACATATCCGAAATCATCTGTGAAACGGTAATTCCTTAATGGTCAATCAACTCGTGATGGCGTCGTAAAATTTACGAAGGGATGATTCACCATTTTGAACTCTTGGACAAAGAGATGATGATAGTTGGTGGCTGTTAAAACATTTGATCTGAATATTAACACTGCTTTATACTCTCCCGAAATGGTAAACCAGATTTGTAGGCATTAGTTTAATCAAACTAACTATTTCTTACTCTAAGCCGATCAGTCTTTGATTTTGCTCCTCAATGCTGGCTGATTAGCAAAGATAGAGCATGCGTATACTAATTGTAAAGTCTTATGTTTCAACCGGACAGGGATCGAGTAAATGACTTTCCACACTCAAACCTCATCTGGGACCTAAAAATAAATGATCATCTTTCAAACTGTTAAAATAAGATGATGAAATCAAATTGAAAATAAATATCGTTTTTGTTTGATATACGATATTAATTGTCATAATATATGTTTATATATAATGACTTGTCCACATTTAATAGAAGAAATTGTGAGGAATTCTATGTTGGAGAGACAAAAAAAGAACTGCGAACTAGAATGACTTTACATAGACAGCAAACCAACCATGAAGATTTAACACTCATCAGGGCAAACGACCATTTCCATCGTTGTTCTAATGGACGATTTAAAATATTTCCATTGTATATGGTCAATCGTCAAAATGATTTTCTCCGGAGGAAGAAAGAAGAATTATTCATAAACAATCTCAACCCGGGATTAAATGATAAATGATATTCTAATTTTAACGTAACATTTTAAATTCTTAAAATGACATTAGTAGTCTCCCTTGTATTTGTTAACGTCATACTATTGTTAACGTCAATCAATTGTTTTATTTATATACAAGTCACATTACCTGAAGATCTGCGGAAGCAGTGAAAGTACTAGTAAAAAAGTGATGCATTGAAACCGTTATCTTTTAATACTTTTCTTATATATATATATATTTTGTTGTTGTTGTATATATATATATATATATATACTAACTAATTGCTACCAAAGTCCCGATGCGTTAAAACAGCTACTAAAGTAAGCATGATTCAGCATTTTCAAAGAATTTAAGAAATCGGTTATTATCGAAAATCTTGATGTTATATTAATATTGTTTGGACGTACAATATGTTTTTTATAACAATTTAAGATAAATATGTTACTTTAAACTCAATAAAAAATCGGGAAATGTGTAAACTCGGCCTCCAAAATATATACGTGCCTACTTTAAATTTTGTGCCTTCTTATACAATTTAAAAAAAAAAATATTGTTAAATTACTACTTAAGTCGCAATCACCGGAACATCTCTTGATTTTGTATTTAAACAAGTATAAGGTCGTTAAAGTCAGCGTATATATTAAGGATAAGAATAACATTTCTTTTCGGAAGTATTTCTTAATAAACAAACAAAACGGCAGTTCTGTTGGCAAGGAAGTTATATTTGTAGAAAAAAATGAAATGTAATCAAAAACATTCAAGAAATTACGAGTAGTTTGTCTGATATTAAAAATACATAAGGAATATCAAGATTATATGTTAAATTGGAGTTGACACGTGCTGCAAAAAAAAGTGCACTGGTATATATAAAAGAAAAACTTGATCAAACTTTTTGTGTTGTTTTATTAGCATAGAAATATAATTATAAGAAATGAATGCCTCTTTTTGTATTTTTTTCTTTTTTTGCGGTAAAAGGGAAGGGGGATTTTATATTGTTGATCGTGTGCATATTTTTCGAACGAACCGCTTCGTACAAGTTGTGCTTCAGTCAACACTTTTACAACTCAATTAAATTATTAAAAGAAGCATAATTTCTTAATTGAACAATCTGATTCTAAACATGTGATACGCGTTTTAAAACCCTAGACGGCTATATTATAATAATATTTGCATGTACATTTATATTTTATAACTGACTAAGCGGTATGGGCTTTGCTCATTGTTAAAGGCTTACGGGGTGACCTATAGTTATTATTTCTGGGTCATCTGGTCTCCTGTATAGAATTGTCTCATTTCTACATAATGTACATGTTATTTAAACCCGTCCCCTTACATCTATAGTCTTCTTTTTTCTAAAGCCTGCATATATTCTGGGTTTCTTTTTTACGATTAAATGTTGTTAATTGACAGGTAGTTTTAACGAGTTTTAAATATTCTTCCCCACATATGATCAGATCAATGTTTTCGTACTTTATATATGCATGAATATGTACTATGCTTGCTTTCTCAATTAAAATTGTGATGTCACAAAAAATTAATAGCACGAAAAGCCCATGAGATGAGGATATTCTTCAGTTTTCATAAAATTTATTAACTAGTAAATTTAAAATGTTCACTGCTGTGTAGATATTAATAAAACTTCGAAGTAGTGATCAATTTCTTCAATAATTGCGATAATTTCACATTTCTTTCCCGATCCAATTTCATATTATTTAGGTACCAAGAAACAACATTTATAAATAGTGCTTTTCTGTGTATTGGTTTTTCTAAAAATAGAATAATCTTAAAATACGCAATTCTACTTTCTATTGATTTACCTTCTTTTCTTCGTATGATCTTCCTCTGTTAGGAACACCCCTCTTTTGAGGGTAATATGGATAAAAGTCTTTAAGTATGTACACACTCCGTGAATATATATACACTTGCTAAAATCTAAAATAAACTTTAAATAAGTGACGATAATTGTCAACAGCCATTGTTGTTGTTGTGCTGGTAAATTCCTCCGTTGACTTCGGAGCACCCTGTCGTAAACAGGTATAAAAATTTAAGGTTACCGAATGAAAAGATTGGTGGTGGTGTTCGGAAAAAAGAATCAAATATATCACTAAAAGTTCCTTTGTCTAAACTATTGTCTCACACGATATAAAGTTCACAGATTGTTATTATAAGTCGATCCGGCCCACGTCGATCCGGCCACAAGTCGATGCGGCCCCATAATAAAATATGAATACACTATATTCACTAAATGGAGGAATTTGTGACAAAGAACAAATGCACTATATTACCGCAAGGCCGTAGCTACCCTTGAGGCAAGTGAGGCAATTGCCTCACTAAAACTGCGACTCTGATTTTTTTTTAATTTATATATATAAATATAATGGTCATTTTTGTTGTTTTGTCTCAACTTTAATTTCTATAACTTGTCATCCTTCCTTTTAAACTATTCTTCCTGGATATAACTCAACATTTCGTTTCTTTATATTCGGGTTTTCGGAATCGGACACAAATTATTCAATTTATTTCATCTCAGTGTGTCTTTTTAAAATCTCAGTGTGTAATTTTGAATTCTCAGTGTGTTATTTTAGGTTTTTAAATTCCAGTGTGTATTTTTTTTCGAAAAAAGGGTTTAAACATAGTTTTGACGAGAACGGCTTGCCATAGCGGGTATATATATAGATATATAGTGCATTTGTTCTTTGTCACAAATTCCTCCATATAATATGTTAGTCCCGTATTCGGAGAAGGATTCCATTAACATACAACCAGTTAACCTTTTATATAATATGGCACATTGACTAAGCTCTGTGGTTCTTGTCAAAGCAGAATCAAACACATTGTACAATGAAAGTTCCAACCATATACTGGGTCCCGAACTTGGGCCCCTTATTCCTAAACTGTTGGGACCAAAACTCCCAAAATCAAACCCAACCTTCCTTTAATGGTCATAAACCTTGTGTTTAAATTTCATAGATTTCTATTTACTTATACTAAAGTTATGGTGCGAAAACAAGAATAATGCTTATTTCGGCCCCTTTTTGGCCCCTAATTCCTAAACTGTTGGGACCTCAACTCCTAAGTTTAATCCAAACCTTCCTTTTGTGGTCATAAACCTTGTGTTTAAATTTCATTGATTTCTATTTACTTATACTAAAGTTATTGTGCGAAAACCAACAATAATGCTTATTTGGGCCCTTTTTTGGCCCCTAATTCCTAAACTGTTGGAACCAAAACTCCCAAAATCAATCCCAACCTTCCTCTTGTGGTCATAAACCTTGTGTCAAAATTTAATAGATTTCTATTTTAAAATACCGGGTACTTATACTAAAGTTATAGTGCGAAAACCAAGAAAATGCTTATTTGGGCCCTTTTTGGCCCCTTATTCCTAAAATGTTGGGACCAAAACTCCCAAAATCAATCTCAACCTTCCTTTTGTGGTCATAAACCTTGTGTTAAAATGTCATAGATTTTTATTCACATTTACTAAAGTAAGAGTGCGAAAACTAAAAGTATTCAGATGACGACGACGACGCATACGTATTACCAATATACGACCAAAAAATTTTCAATTTTTGCGGTCATATAAAAATGTTCGCACTAGCTTTTTCCTCTCTTCTTTTTTAAGAAAATTGTATTCTTTGCTATATGTAACAACTGCTTCTTCTTTGCGAAAAATATCCATTACACAAATTTTCATAATACCCATCCTCTGGTTATGTCTAGTCAAAATCGTAGGTGGGGCATAAACAAGCGATGAACTGATTTTACTGACTAACAGATGGACAGACAGACTGGGTGTGAATCTAAAGTACCCCTTGACTTAGTCTGTAGGAGACTTATCAATTGACAAAGAAATGAACCTTACAGTACCAGATTAAGTCTTCTATAGCTTGCTTTGCAGTATGGGATTTGTTCATTGTTAAATATTCAGTTAAATTACGAACTAACTGCTTCTATTCTCTCAAATGTTGTTGTTATGCTAATGCGGCGTAATGCAACCAACAATCAATCAATGTGTTGTTGTAAAACAAAGGTGAATACTAAGTCCCTTTCTTTTCAATTTATTCATGAATGAATTTCCACGATGGACACATGACAAAATTGTGTTTTGGGGATGGTGAGCACACATTAAATAATTCAAGCTTGTATTCCCCGTTATCTGCTGGATAACATTTCCTATCTATAATGAACTTGGCCCAGTAGTTTCAGTGGAAAATGTTAGTGAAAATTTACAAATTTTATGAAAATTGTTAAAAATTGACTATAAAGGGCAATAACTCCTTAAGGGGTCAATTGACCATTTTGGTCATGTTGACTTATTTTTAGGTCTTACTTTTGTACATTATTGCTGTTTACAGTTTATCTCTAACTATAATAATATTCAAAATAATAACAAAAAAACGAAAAAAAAATTCCTTAAAATTACCAATTCAGGGATATCAACCTAACAAACGGTTATCCAATTCATCTGAAAATTCTAGGGCAGACAGATCTTCACCTGATAAACAATTTCACCTCCTGTCAAATTTGCTCTAAATGCTAGTTTTTGAGTTATAAGTCAAAAACTGCATTTTACCCCTATGTTCTATTTTCAGCCATGGCGGCCATCTTGGTTGGTTGGCCGAGTCACTGGACACATTTTTTAAACTAGATACCCCAATGATGATTGTGGCCAAGTTTGGTTTAATTTGGCCCAGTAGTTTCAGAGGAGAAGATTTTTCTAAAAGATTACTAAGGTTTACGAAAAATTGTTAAAAATTGACCATGAAGGGCAATAATTTCTTAGGGGGTCAATTGACTATTTTGGTCATACTGACTTATTTTTAGTTCTTACTTTGCTGTACATTATTGCTGTTTACAGTTTATCTCTATCTATAATAATATTCAAGATAACAAAAAAACAGCAAAATTTCCTCAAAATTACCAATTCAGGGGCAGCAACCAAACAACCGATTATCTGATTCATCTGAAAATTTCAGGACAGATAGATCTTGACCTGATAAACAATTTTACCCCATGTCAGATTTGCTCTAAATGCTTTGGTTTTTGAGTTATAAGCCAAAAACTGCATTTTACCCCCATGATCTATTTTTAGCCATGGCGGCCATTTGGTTGGTTGGCCGGGTCACCGGACACATTTTTTAAACTAGATATCCCAATGATGATTGTGGCCAAGTTTGGTTAAATTTGGCACAGTAGTTGCAGAGGAGAAGATTTTTGTAAAAGTTAACGACGGACGACGGACGCCAAGTGAAGAGAAAAGCTCACTTGGCCCTTTGCGCCAGGTGAGATAAAAAGGATTTCAGCTTCCCAATTTTGAACTTTCTATTTCTATGTAGCAACATTGCAGCAGCACCTGCATATGGAGTATATATCTCCCAATGAATATATGCCCGGGCTTTTATTTTCTTGAAAGATGTTCCTACAGATTGATAAACTTAAATCAAATTACCATCTTACTACACCATTAAAACCAATTAAACCAAAGAGGTTTCAATAGATAGACAATCTAATATCACAGTATTATCTTACTACACCATAAAAAACATTTATACCAAACATGTTTCGATAGATAGACCATATAACATCATAGTACTATTTTACTACACCATAAAAAAACAATTATACCAAGCATGTTTCAATAGATAGACCATCTCACCTCATTGTACTATCTGACTACGCCATAAAAACCAATTATACCAAAGATGTTTCAATAATAGACCATTTTCCATCATAGCACCATCTAAATACACCATACATATTAATCATACCAAAGATGTTTCTATAGATAGACAAAATAACATCATAGTACTATATTACTACACCTATTACTCATAATACATGTAATAAGAGAGAAATTAATATTACAAAAAATCTAACATTTTTTTCAAGCAGTCACTGAACCATGAAAAAGAGGTCAAGGACAACTGACATATGACAGACAGAAACTTCTTAACATAAGGTATCTATATACAGTGATATACAAAGTATGAAGCGTCCAAGTCTTCTACCTTCTTAAATATTAAGCTTTTGAGAAGTTAGTTAAAGCCACAGCCAGATCATTATCCCTATGTCAAGCTTTCTGCAACTTTGTAGCAGGCTCGACAAAAACCAATCATATCAAACATCTTTCTACAGCTTAACCATCTAATATCATATTACTATGTTACTGCATTACTACCATAAAACTCAATCATACCAAGCATATGTAAAAGACAGACCATTATAATTGAATAAACAGAAAATAAAATGGGCATGAAAATGGAATATGTAAAATAGGTTTATAAACTTAAACTTAACAACATAAATAACATAAATAACATACACAACACTTATTTACAAGTTTATTAAATCAGTTATTTTCCTTTTACTTAGATCAATGTAGATAAATATTATTATAAATGCAAATGGAAAATAACAAGCATTCATATAAATGCAAAATTCATTCTTTCAGTGCTTAAATGATCTATGAAGTACAACTTAAACATTAAAATTGAAGTCCATCTGAATAAAACATAAAATAATCAAGTGGATAATAAATACAAAATATATTATGTACAAATTATCATCATATATTCAAAATATAAAATATACAAAATATAATATAAAATATTATGATAGATATAATACAAAATATAATTCATTATTGATCCTATCAGAATAGTAGACATATTAGACAATAAATAAATGATGAACAAAAATGTAGTTTTAATGATGATAAAGTATTTGTAAAATAACAGAATCACGAGTTAAAAATTTTGAACGTCATGGATAAATTAACTGTAAAGATTAAACTTAATCTAAAGACAAATTATACTAAGGCAAGTAGACAATGACATTAAAACACAATTTTACTCTAAACGGGGAATATAAAAAATTTGTAAGGGTTCCGCGGAACCCAGTGTCTCGCCTACTTTTGCTGAAAATCACAGGCTCAACAAAAATGAGGAAAAAAATCAATAAAAATATTCCTCTTGATACTATCTTTTGATTGTAAGAAGCTTCTGTCCAAGTTTGGTAAAAATCCAGGATAGTTTATGAATCTAATAAATGTTTAAAAACTTTAACTTCAGACTGTATGTAATGTTAATTGGAAGAATAAACGAAGTCCATTTATAAGTAAAATCCAGATACACAGGTACAAAATATTAACAAAATTTCCTTCTATATACTAGCTTTTGGTTATAAATAAGCTTCTGTCTAAGTTTGGTACAAATTAAAAGTAGTAAAAGAAAGTTATTAAATTTTTTAAAATTTAACCACAGAGTGAATGTGTTGTTTCCTGGAAGAAAATCTAAGTCCATTTAAAAGTAAAATACGGAAAAAAACGGACTTATTTTTTTACAAAATTTACTTCTGTATATTATCTTTTGATGATAAACAAGCTTCTGTCCATGTTTGGAAGTAATCCAGTATACTCGACAAAAATCAAATAACCATATCATAAATTTGGATTGTAATTAAATATTTGACATATTTTATAGGTTTCTGAATAAATGTAGTGAAGAACTAGAAATTGGTGATATAATATTCCATTAAAGATTTTTTGCTGTTGTGCAATACTAAGTAAATTTGTTGTCAGACTATAACAAATAAGGTTCAATTAATTCTCAATGTCATATAAGAAATTTATGAAATTCAAAAGGGATCTTACATCAACAGATATAAACAATTCACCAAAGTTTCATGAGAATTGCTGACAGCATGTTTTAGTTTTGGTCCGAGAATGGAAAAATCTTCCCTTTTTTAATGAATAAAACTCCATAATTCAGAAATGTAAAATGTAAAATAATTCTAAAGGGAGCTAACATCAATAGATATAAACAATTCACCAAAGTTTCATAAAGAATGTTGGAGCGTTTTGGGGTTTTGGTCCAAAAACGAGAAAATCCTACCTTTTTTAATGTATAAAACCCCATAACTCGAAAACATCAAATCTGAAATTTATAAAAATCGAAAGGGAGCTAAAAATCGAAAGGGAGCTCATGTCAATAGATATAAGCAATTCAACACCATTTCTTGCAAGTTGGTGAAAGCATTCTTGAGTTATTGTCCTAAAACTGGAAAATCCCCCTTATTTTAATAAAAAAAAAACATAACTCAGAAATGTAAAATTTAAAATTTAAATAAACCAAAAGGTTCCACGCAATAAATAAAACCATTCACCAAAGTTTTATGCAAATTGGTTTAAGCGCCTTTTAGTTAATGTCCAACATGTTGACGACAGACAGACAGATGGACAATGGTATACCATAATACATCCCTTAAACAGGTGTACAAACTAGAGGCTCTAAAGAGCCTGTGTCGCTCACCTTGGTCTATGTGAATATTAAACAATGGACACAGATGGATTCATGACAAAATTGTGTTTTGGTGATGGTGATGTGTTTGTAGATCTTACTTTACTTAACATTCTTGCTGCTTAAATTTATCTCTCTCTACAACAGTACTTTCTGTGGAAAATGTTATTGAAAATCTTAAAATTTTAAGAAAATTGTTAAAAATTGACTATGAAGGGCAATAACTCCTTAGGGGGTCAATTGACTATTTTGGTCATACTGACTTATTTTTAGTTCTTACTTTGCTGTACATTATTGCTGTTTACAGTTTATCTCTATCTATAATAATATTCAAGATAACAAAAAAACAGCAAAATTTCCTCAAAATTACCAATTCAGGGGCAGCAACCTAACAAATGATTATCTGATTCATCTGAAAATTCCAGGGCAGATAGATCGTGATCTGATCAACAATTATACTTCCTGTCAGATTTGCTCTTAATGCTTTGGTTTTTGAGTTATAAGCCAAAAACTGCATTTTACCCTCATGTTCTATTTTTAGCCATGGCTGCCATCTTGGTTTGTTGGCCGAGTTACCGGACACATTTTTTTAACTAGATACCCCAATGATGATTATGGCTAAGTTTGGTAAAATTTGGCCTCGTAGTTTCAGGGGAGAAGATTTTTCTAAAAGATAACCAAGATTTACGAAAAATGGTTAAAAATTGACTATAAAGGGCAATAACTCCTAAAGTGGTCAACTGACCATTTTGGTCATGTTGACTTATTTGTAGATCTTACTTTGATGAACATTATTGATGTTTACAGTTTATCTCTATCTATAATAATATTCAAGATAATAGCCAAAAACAGCAAAATTTCCTTAAAATTACCATTTCAGGGGCAGCAACCCAACAACGGAATGTCCGATTCATCTGAAAATTTCAGGGTAGATAGATCTTGACCTGATGAACAATTTTACACCTGTCAGATTTGCTCTAAATGCTTTGGTTTTTGAGTTATAAGCCAAAAACTGCATTTTACCCCTATGTTCTATTTTTAGCCATGGCGGCCATCTTGGTTGGTTGGCCGGGTCACCGGACACATTTTTTTAACTAGATACCCCAATGATGATTATGGCCAAGTTTGGTTAAATTTGGCCCAGTAGTTATAGAGGAGAAGATTTTTGTAAAAGTTAATGCAGGATGTCGACGACGGACGAAGACGACGGACGCCAAGTGATGAGAAAAGCTCACTTGGCCTTTCGGCCAGGTGAGCTAAAAATGTATATAAATATACATAAATAAAATTTCACAATCATTGATGTCTATTGCAATGAACCAATTCTTACCTTTCACAGATTCTTCTAAATAACAGATAAGTCAACAGAAACATGATAAAAGTGAATATTTTCTATGCCTTTTAACTTTCTTTCTACTTCAATTGAAAATGGTAATGTTTTGCATTTTCTTACAGTTAGAATTTGTATTTTGCTTCTTAAATTTCAGGTTCATACTTAGCATATTGAAAATATCAAATAAGTGACATTATATGTTGTTAAGTCTCATAAAGTTTTCTATCAAAATAGATCTGGACTCTTCTGACAAAATATCTAATGGCTTGGAATAGTAAATTACTGCTCTGTCATCATTTAGGAGGAGTTGATTACTTTTCAGTTTCTCCAGATGATTTCTTGACATTATAAGCAGTGTGAAAATTACCTGAAATTATAGATTATATGGAATATAAAAATACATAAAATAAATTGTGTCCATAGTACATGGATGCCCAACTCACACGATCATTTTCTATGTTCAGTGGACTGTGAAACTTGGGTCAAAACTTTAATTTGGCATTAAAATTAGAAAGATCATATTAAACATAAAATAGTTGGCAAGAAAATCTGGCTGCGTGTCAATGGAAGAGTGATTTCATTGGCTGATTTTTATAATATTCAAATCAAACAAAAAGGCTACAAAGTAACAACACTTGGCCAGCATCTCATAAGGAACATTCATGCCATGTTTGGTTCCATTTCCTTCAGCGGTTGTCTATAAAAAGTTCAAAATGTAAAACGTTAATGAGGACAAAGACGAATGACAAAGACGGAAGCCAAGTAATTGGCCCTTTGGGCCAGGTGAGCTAAAAATAAACAAACCCCCTAATTTCAATAACAAGAGGCTGTCACAACGACAGCAAACCGGATTTATTAATATTTATTTGTGTCCTGGCAATATCACAAGAACCATTACTGATGAATGGTGAAAGTGAAAATCGTCAATATCAAATTTGACCTCCATTTTGTCATCAGTATCAACATATTAAAATTTGAAAAGCTTAGATTGAATGGTTTATGAGTAAATGCAACAACGTGAATGGAAACGCCATTTTACAATCTTTCAAGAACCATAACGCCTCAACGGTAAAAGTCAAAATCGTCATTATTGAACTTGACCTCCATTTTGTCATCAGTAACAACATATAAAAATTTCAAAAGCTTTGGTTGAATGGTTCATGAGAAAATGCACGGACATGACTGGAAACACCATTTTTCAATCTTTCAAGAACCATAACTCCTGAACGGTAAAAGTCAAAATCGTCATTATTGAACTTGACTTCTATTTTGTCATCAGTTACAACATATTAAAATTTGGGAAGCTTTGGTAGAACAGTTCATGCGTAAATGCACAGACACAACTGGAAACTCCATTTTTCAATCTTTCAAGAACCATAACTCCTGAACGGTAAAAGTCAAAATCGTCATTATTGAACTTGACCTCCATTTTGTCACCAGTAACAACATATTAAAATTTGGGAAATTTTAGTAAAACAGTTCATGCATAAATGCACGGACACGACAGAAAACTCCATTTTTCAATCTTTCAAGAACCATAACTCCTGAACGGTAAAAGTCAAAATCGTCATTATTGAACTTGACCTCCATTTTGTCACCAGTAACAACATATTAAAATTTGGGAAGTTTTGGTAGAACAGTTCATGCGTAAATGCACGGACACGACAGAAAACTCCATTTTTCAATCTTTCAAGAACCATAACTCCTGAACGGTAAAAGTCAAAATCGCCATTATTCAACTTGACCTTCATTTAGTTGTCAGTAACAACATATTAAATAATTAAAATTTTAAAAGCTTTGGCTGAATGGTTCATGAGTTAATGCACGGACAACATTTGATTGCGGCCCGCCCGACCGCCCGGCCGCCCGACTGCCCGGCTGCCCGACCGCCCAGCCGCCGTACATCCCCAAATCAATAACCAACATTTTTGTCACAAAAATCCGGTTAAAAATTATGCATTTTTTGTAGTTTTGAGAAAAGACAACAATATCACTGCATTCGCATTATCTTCTCAATATAAATTTGTTTACTGCTATAGAAGAGTTAATTACCTTTGTCTGGTCAATGATCATGCCTGGCATAGTCAATTCAGATTCGATTCTTGATCCCTGGTATCTATTCAGATCTAAAAGCAGCTCACCACCATGCTGTCCAAGAACTCTTGTATTAGTAATTCTTTCTATAAGAGGCAGATCAGCTTCTTGGTTACTCTCTGTTAGTGATGAAAATGAGCAAGATGAACTTGCAACACTAGAACTAGAACTGGAATCACTTGGATAGTTACCATCTGATGAATATTCATTTGATCTTGATCTTTTGCTTCGTTTCCTACCTTTAATATCATTCTTCACCTGCAACACATTTTTTTATGGTAATTCAAAACAAGAGTGCACACACCGAAATGTCTCGCCTTCTTTACTAATTATTGATATTATGTTTATAGTCCTAAATATAAAGTTTTATTACAACTGTCTCATAAACTTAACATTAAGCAAGATAACTAAACATTGACCAATAAACCATGAAAATGAGGTCAAAGTCAGATGAACCATGCCAGGCAGACATTTAAACAATTCTTACATACAACAAATATAGTTGAGCTATTGCTTATAGTTTAAGAAAAACAGACCAAAACACAACCAGATGCTCCGCAGGGCGCAGCTTTATACGACCGTAGAGGTTGAACCCTGAATGGTTGGGGCAAGTATGGACACAACATTCAAGCTGGATTCAGCTCTAAATTTGGATTGTGATTAAAAAGTTGACACAGCATAGGTTTCGGACACAGAATGAATGTGGTCTAATGAACTTAAAATATTTTTTTTGCAATATTGCCTTTGAGCAATTCACTATGCTGTTGAATATTAATCCTCTCAAAAAAATGTTTGAAGAAATTTCTTTTTATTTATGAAATCTGAAATGAGAAAAATTTATCTCCCCTCCCTCATTTTTTTTCACATCCCCCTTTCCCTTTTTTCAAAACTGATCTCAATTCAAATTTCTAATGGAGTTTGAAACAATGACTACTCATTTAAATACATCATAAAATATTAAAAATGTAACAAAAGGTGCTTGTTATCACTGAATGGTAAAGATTGTTTTAATTTATCAGTTGGTGGTTAAAGTGAATATACATTGTATATTGTATAAAACAATGATTTAAGTTGATTCAACTACTATTCTGGACAAAGAAAGATAACTCCAATCAAATGAAAATTTCTTGCTATTGCACAATATTGTGCAATTAGATATTTCTTGCTATTGCGCAATACTGTGCAATTGAAAATATTTGCTATTGCCTGATTGCACAATACTGTGCAATTGAAGATTTCTTGCTATTGCACAATACTGAGCAATTGAAAATTTCTTGCTATTGCACAATACTGTGCAATTGAAGATTTCTTGCTATTGCTGAATACTGTACATGTGCAATTGAAAATTTCTTGCTATTGCACAATACTAATTATAATAATTTTGGATCCTGATTTGAACCAACTTGAAAACTGGGCCCATAATCAAAAATCTAAGTACATGTTTAGATTCAGCATATCAAAAAAGCCCAAGATTTCAATTTTTGTTAAAATCAAACTTAGTTTAATTTTGGACCCTTTGGACTTTAATGTAGACCAATTTGAAAACGGGACTAAAAATTAAGAATCTACATACACAGTTAGATTTGGCATATCAAAGAACCCCAATTATTCAATTTTTGATGAAATCAAACAAAGTTTAATTTTGGAACCCGATTTGGAACCAACTTGAAAACTGGGCCAATAATCAAAAATCTATGTACATTTTTAGATTCAGCATATCAAAGAACACCAAGGATTCAATATTTGTTAAAATCAAACTAAGTTTAATTTTGGACCCTTTGGACCTTAATGTAGACCAATTTGAAAATGGGACCAAAAATTAAGAATCTACATACAGTTAGTTAGTCATTAACCTTGTGTCAAACTGTCATTGATTTCTATTTACTTAAACTAAAGTTATAGTGCCAAAACCAAGAAAATGCTTATTTGGGCCCTTTTTGGCCCCTAATTCCTAAAATGTTGGGACCAAAACTCCCAAAATCAATACCAACCTTCCTTTTGTGGTCATAAACCTCGTGTTAAAATTTCATAGATTTCTATTCACTTTTACTAAGGTTAGAGTGCGAAAACTAAAAGTATTCGGACGACGACGACAACGCAGCCAACGTGATAGCAATATACGACGAAAAATTTGCGGTCGTATAAAAAGAGTGCACACACTGAAATGTCTCGCCTTCTTTACTAATCATTGATATTATGTTGATAGTCCTAAGTATAAAGCTTTATTACAACTGTCACATAAACGTTACATTAACCAAGATAACTAAACAAAGACCAATGAACCATGAAAATGAGGTCAAGGTCAGATGAACCATGCCAGGCTGACATGTACAGCTAACAATGCTTCCATAAAACAAATATAGTTGACCTAATACTTATAGTTTAAGAAAAATAGACTAAAACACAAAAACTTAACACTGAGCAATGAACCGTGAAAATGAGGTCAAGGTCAAATAAAACCTGCGCGACTAATATATAAATCATAAAATATTTCCATACACTAAATATAGTTGACCTTTGGTATATAGTATCAGATAAAAAGACCAAAACTGAAAAACTTAACTTTGACCACTGAACCATGAAAGAGGTCAAGGTCAGATGACATCTGTCTGCTAGACATGTTCACCTTACAATCATTCCATACAACAAATATAGTAGAACTATTGCATAAAGTATGAGAAAAACAGACCAAAACACAAAAACTTAACTATAACCACTGAACCATGAAAATGAGGTCAAGGTCAGATGACACCTGCCAGTTGGTCATGTACACCTTACAGTCCTTCCATACACCGAATATACTAGCCCTATTGCTTATAGTATCTGAGATATGGACTTGACCACCAAAACTTAACCTTGTTCACTGAGCCATGAAATGAGGTCCAGGTCAAGTGAAAACTGTCTGACGGGCATGAGGACCTTGCAAAGTACGCACATACCAAATATAGTTATCCTATTACTTATAATAAGAGAGAATTCAACATTACAAAAAATCTGAACTTTTTTTTCAAGTGGTCACTGAACCATGAAAATGAGGTCAAGGATATTGGACATGTGACTGACGGAAACTTCGTAACATGAGGCATCTATTTACAAAGTATGAAGCATCTAGGTCTTCCACGTTCTACAAGTGAAACTGCGAGCTACTGCTCACTGATGATACCCCCGCCGCAAGTGGATAATATTAATAGTGTAAAAATATGCAAGTGTTCGGTAAACAGGAAGTTGTCGAGTGATGAATCTGAAAACGCATCACACGGTATAGCTGACTTATAAAAATCCTGAAACCAAATTTCAGAAATCCTTGTATTGTAGTTCCTGAGAAAAATGTGACGAAAATTTTTAACTTGGTTATCATGTGTAAAATCATACAAGTGTTCGGTAAACAGGAAGTAGTCGAGTGATGAATCTGAAAACGCATCACACGGTATAGCTGACTTATATAAATCCTGAAACCAAATTTCAGAAATCCTTGTATTGTAGTTCCTGAGAAAAATGTGATGAAAATTTTCAACTTGGCTATCATGTGTAAAATCATACAAGTGTTCGGTAAACAGGAAGTTGTCAAGTGATGAATCTGAAAACGCATCACACGGTATAGCTGACTTATATAAATCCTGAAACCAAATTTCAGAAATCCTTGTATTGTAGTTCCTGAGAAAAATGTGACGAAAATTTTCAACTTGGCTATCATGTGTAAAATCAGACAAGTGTTCGGTAAACAGGAAGTTGTCAAGTGATGAATCTGAAAACGCATCACACGGTGTGGGTGACATATATAAATGTTGATACCAAATTACAGAAAGGGTGGATGTGTAGTTCCTGAGAAAAATGTGACGAAAGTTTCATGGGACGGACTGACTGACTGACGGACGGACTGACGGACGGACTGACGGAAGGACTGATGGACGGACGGACGGACTGACAGACAGAGGTAAAACAGTATACCCCCCCTTTTTTAAAGCGGGGGTATATTTTAAAGCGGGGGTATAAAAATATAAAGCTTTTAAGAAGTGAGCTAACACTGCCGCCGCCGGATCACTATCCCTATGTCAAGCTTTCTTTAACAAAAGTTGCAGGCTTGACAAAAATTTAACTTTGACCACTGAACCATGCAAATTAGGTCAAGGTCAGATGACATCTGCCCACTAGACATGAACATATGCACACCTTGCAATCATTTCATACAACAAATATAGTAGACCTATTGCATAAAGTATGAGAAAAACAGACCAAAACACAACCAGGTGCTCCGCAGGGCGCAGCTTTATACGACCGCAGAGGTCGAACCCTGAACAGTTGGGGCAAGTATGGACAAAACATTCTAGCGTGATACAGCTCTGAATTTGGATTGTGATCAAATTTTTGACATTACATGGGTTTTTTTTTACACAAAACAAATGTCAAGATTTTACAAATTTTACAATTAAAGATTTCTTCTTCAAACTTTTTAAATCTAAAATTAAATAGTTGACACAGCATAGGTTTCTGACACAGAATGAATGTGGTCTAATGAACTTAAAAGTTTGTTTTTGCCTTTTAGCAATTCACTATGCTGTTGAATATTAATCCTTTCAAAAAAATGTTTGAAGAAATTTTCTTTTTATTTATGAAATCTGAAATGAGAAAAATTTAACCAACCCCCCCCCCCCCCCCCCCCCCCCCCCCCCCCCCTTTTTTCACATCCTCGTTTCCCTTTTTCCAAAACTGATATCAATTCAAATTTCTAATGGAGTTTGCAACAATAACTACTCTTTTAAATACATCATAAAATATTAAAATGTAAAATAAAGTGCTTGTTATCACTGAATGGTAAAGATTGGTTGGTAGTAAAAGTGAACATACATTGTTTATTGTATAAAACAATAAAAAAAAACTTCATCAGCAACATTTTATATTGGCAAATTTTCAATGAAGTTATTTACATAAAGTTATTGGCAAATAAAAATAGAAAATGACATCATAGTCATGTGTGGCAAATGTCCAACATTTTAGATAAGATAAGGAAATAAGATGTAAAAAAACTGCTTGTTATCACTGAATGGTAAAGATTATTTTAATTTATCAGTTGAAAGTAAAAAGTGAATATACATTGTATATTGTATATAACAAAGATTTAAGTTGATTCTGGACAAAGAAAGATAACTCCAATTAAAAAAAATCTTGCTATTGCACAATATTTTGCAATTAGATATTTCTTGCTTACTATTCTGGAAAAAGAAAGATAACTCTAATTAAAAAAAAATTTGCTATTTCACAATATTGTGCAATTAGATATTTCTTGCCATTGCGCAATACTGTGCAATTGAAAAGACTTGCTATTGCACAATACTTAATATAATAATTTTAGATCCTGATTTGGACCAACTTGAAAACTGGGCCCATAATAAAAAATCTAAGTACATTTTTGGATTCAGCATATCAAAGAACCCCAAGATTTCAATTTTTGTTAAAATCAGACTAAGTTTAATTTTGGACCCTTTGGACTTTAGTGTAGACCAATTTGAAAACAGGACCAAAAATGAAGAATCTACATACACAGTTAGATTTGGTATATCAAAGAACCCCATTTATTCAATTTTTGATGAAATCAAACAAAGTTTAATTTTGGACCCCGATTTGGACCAACTTGAAAACTGGGCCAATAATCAAGAATCTAAGTACATTTTTAGATTCAGCATATCAAAGAACCTAACTGATTCATTTTTTGTCAAAATCAAACTAAGTTTAATTTTGGACCCTTTGGACCTTAATGTAGACCAATTTGAAAACGGGACCAAAAGTTAAGAATCTACATACACAGTCATGACAGTTAGATTCGGCATATCAAAGAACCCCAATTATTCAATTTTGATGAAATCAAACAAAGTTTAATTTTGGACCCTTTGGGCCCCTTATTCTGTTGGGACCAAAACTCCCAAAATCAATACCAACCTTCCTTTTATGGTCATAAACCTTGTATTTAAATTTCATAGATTTCTATTTACTTATACTAACGTTATGGTGCGAAAACCAAGAAAAATGCTTATTTGGGTCCCTTTTTGGCCCCTAATTCCTAAACTGTTGGGACCTAAACTCCCAAAATCAATACCAACCTTCCTTTTGTAGTCATTAACATTGTGTTAAAATTTCATTGATTTCTATTTACTTTAACTAAAGTTATTGTGCGAAAACCAAGAATAATGCTTATTTGGGCCCTTTTTTGGCCCCTAATTCCTAAACTGTTGAAACCAAAACTCCCAAAATCAATCCCAACCGTTCTTTTGTGGTCATAAACCTTGTGTCAAAATTTCATAGATTTCTATTAACTTAAACTAAAGTTATAGTGCGAAAACCAAGAAAATGCTTATTTGGGCCCTTTTTGGCCCCTAATTCCTAAAATGTTGGGACCAAAACTCCCAAAATCAATACCAACCTTCCTTTTGTGGTCATAAACCTTGTGTTAAAATTTCATAGATTTCCATTCACTTTTACTAAAGTTAGAGTGCGAAAACTAAAAGTATTCAGACGCCGGACGACGACGACGACGCCGACGCCAACGTGATAGCAATATACGACGAAAAATTTTTCAAATTTTGCGGTCGTATAAAAACTTAACTAAAACCACTGAACCATGAAAATGAGGTCAAGGTCAGATGACACCTGCCAGTTCGACATGTACACCTTACAGTCCTTTCATACACCAAATTACTAGACCAATTGCTTATAGTATCTGAGATATGGACTTGACCACCAAAACTTAACCTTGTTCACTGATCTATAAAATGAGGTCGAGGTCAAGTGAAAACTGTCTGACGGGCATGAGGACCTTGCAATGTACGCACATACCAATTATAGTTATCCAATTACTTATACTGTAATCAGAGAGAATTTAACATTACAAAAAATCTGAACTTTTTTTTCAAGTGGTCACTGAACCATGAAAATGAGGTCAAGGATATTGGACATGTGACTGACGGAAACTTTGTAACATGAGTCTATATACAAAGTATGAAGCATCCAGGTCTTTCACCTTCTAAAATATATAGCTTTTAAGAAGTGAGCTAACACCGCTGCCGCTGCCGCCGCCACCGCCACCACCAGATCACTATACCTACAAAAATTGCAGGCTCGACAAAAAAATCAAATTCAACATTTATTCAGTTCTGATTATCAATGTACAGAAATATGCAACATGATAGAACTTTTAGTGAGGAAAATCACATACTTTAAGGTTCAATTCTTTATGTGTAAATAGAAAGCATCACATTAACTTATGATCCCCAAAAATTGAGGTCAAGGTCAAACAAATCATGCCACGAATATATATATATATCAGGGATGATTCCAGGTGTTTTCAAATGGGTCCCTTGAATATCAAATTGGGAATTTTTATCCCAATTGGGATTTTTTTATGCATACAATCTAATACGAAATAATATCATTTTCCTGTAAAAATGGAAAATGAATATTAAGTTAATTTCACTTGTATACTGATTGAAGAAATTATTGGATTCAGACTAGGGAAGTTGTAATACATGAGAATATCATTGCATATGATGCACTATCATCTTAACTTTGGTAAACGAGGCCTATTACAAAAACATATGTACCACAAGTACTAGCTAACATAAACCTATGGCAAGCGGTTTAGCTATTTATTCGAATTTCAAATTATCTGATAATATATAAGATATCTTATGTAATATATAAGATATCTAATGTAATATATAAGATATCTCATGTAATATATAAGATATCTCATATAATATATAAGATTTATTTAAGATATCTTAAAGTATATGAAATATCTTACAAATATGTTTTGTATAAGATATCTTATCATATACTTAGACTAAATAACATATGATTTTTACTGTATGATAATAGCATTAAATTAACGTAAATTCCATATTTTTCGAATTGGTGTTTAGCGGGCTGATATGAAAAGTGTATCACATGCTTCGATTGTTATCACATGCCTTTCCGTAACGTTATCACATGGCATTCCGGTGATACTCGGCAAATTCCGGAAAATACACCTCAATGCTACGTTTTCAGTGAAAAACATTAAGAAATAGTGTACAACACAATTATTTAGATACTGAAAAGTATACTGTGTAAAATAATAACAAAAAATAAATAAAAAATGAAAAAAACAAACAAACAAATTATTGAATAAATGCATTCTTTATAAGTTTCAAACATAATTTAGAAAGTTACTTTGAAAAGGTTGACTTTTCCAAACAGTTCTCACTATGTATATTGTGATAATACATGCGATATGAAAAATGCCATGTAATAATCTGATATTATATAAGTTGGATATCATATTAAGAAAATTATATGAAATATCTTATAATTTATACGATATCTTTAATAATATTTCTTATAATATATAAGATATCATAAATAATATTTTTTATAATATATCTTATATAGAATAATATCTTATGTAATATAGAAGATAACTTATATCGATTTTAAAATATATATATCTTACATATACTATAGATAAGATATCTTACAAATATACTTTATATAAGGTATCTTATAAATATACTTTATAAAGATATCTTACAAATTTACTTTATATAAGATATCTTATATAGTTTATAAGATATCTTATATAATTTATAAGATATCTGATAATATCAGATTATTACATGGCATTTTTCATATCGCATGTATTATCAGCCCTAGGTTCAATATCAGCCCAAGAGCCGCATGGCTCGAGGGCTGATAATACATGCGATATGAAAAATGACATGTTATGATCTTTTTATCATATGCTTCAACAGTAGAGAAAAATAACAGATTCATATATTGATCTTTCTACGTGGTTTCCGAAAAGAAGTTGAAAGAGTAAAAAGTTCACGGACGTCGGACCAAAAATTTGATACATTCAATATGAAATCTTTCTATCATATGCCTCAACAGAGAAAAAATCATTTAAATATTGACGAATTGACAAAAAATAATTCAACAATATGCATCATGAACATTGTTTGGAAAAGTCAGCTTTTTTAAAGTAACTTTCTAAATTATGTTTCAGAAAAACTTAAAAAATGCATTTATTTAATATATTTTTTTTTAATTTAATTTAATCATTTCACACAATATACTTTCCACTATTCAAATAATTGTTTTGTACACTACTTTGTAATGTTTTTCACTGAAAATGTAGCATTGAGGTGTATTTTCCGGAATTTGCCGAGTATCACCGGAATGCCATGTGATAACGTTACGGAAAGGCATGTGATAACAATCGAAGCATGTGATAAACTTTTCATATCAGCCCGCTAAGCACCAATTCGGAAAATATGGAAAATACTTTAATTTAATGCTATTATCATACGGTAAAAATCATATGTTATTTAGTCTAAGTATATGATAATGAAAATTATATGAGATAACTTATAAACTTTAAGATATCTCATAAATTACTTAAGATATCTCGTGAACTATATAAGATAGCTTATTAACTTTATGAGATATCTTTCAAACTATATCAAATATCTAATGAAGTATTATATAAGATATCTTATAAGTTAATGAGATATCTTGAAGTTAGATTTAATAGAAAAACGGCTTGCCATATTAACCAGTGAACAAAATCCACCATTGGGTAATTTTTCAACAGATCATCTTTATTTACCTTGCTTTAAATGTATTTCAAATAGAACTGTCCAATTGTTGAGTTCAGAAAAGCAATTACAAAAGTATATATATTTAATTGATAAGATATTTAAAGCAATTAAACCAGTGAACTTTAAAATTATTTGGATCATTTTCATATCTTTTGAAACAGTTCCAAAATGATGACATCGTATTTCAGGGGGGTCTCATTTCACGAATGGTCTATCTTCAACATTATTTTCAAAAACGTTCAAAATTTTGTCTTTTGCTGAAAAAAGAGCAAAATATAAAATAATTTCCTTTACAAAACAAGTTTTAATCAAATTACATAACTGGATCTGCTGGGCAATCTGCTTTTATCATTAAAATTCCTTCATCAATGTTATATCAAAATTTGAATTTGGTCTTTGTCGAGGTCTGTTTTGACACCCATTTTGACAAAAAGCATATTTTTGATCAACCTGCTGAGCGATCTACTTTTACGAGACCGAATTTCCCATAACATTTTAACTTCAATTGAATCCGGCCGCCAAAATTGTTTACCTCATGTTGACATAATTAAATTAAATCGTTGTTAATAAAATGCGATCATAGTCAGGATTCTTATCCAGATTTTACTAGGTTTTGACGACAAACTATGAAAAATTAAAGTTGCCGTAATCGGTGACGGAAATTTTCCGGAAATACCAATTTTTGTTTTATTTTCCTCAATTGGGAATTTATATTTACAAACATTTTTCTGGGGCCGCTGGCTGATTTAAGGGCCGTTAAGCGGCCCTAAACAATATAGTGGAATCATCCCTGTATATAAACCTTGAAATCATGTATACATTGAATATAGTCATGATAGTTGACCTATTGATTGCTTATAGTAGATAAGAAATAGACCAAACCAAGAAAACTTTATATTGACCAATGAAACATGTATACAAAGTCAAAGTCAGATGAACCCTACCAGACATGTACACTTTACAATAATTCAATGGATCAAATATTGTTACTTTTGTTTAGCAACACTATTTAGTCTGTCAAATCTTATGTTAGCAACAATAATGTCCATCAAATCTTATGTTAGCAATAATAATGTCCGTCAAATCTTATGTTAGCAACAATAATGTCCGTCAAATCTTATGTTAGCAACAATAATGTCCGTCAAGTCTTATGTTAGCAACAATAATGTCCGTCAAGTCTTATGTTAGCAACAATAATGTCCGTCAAATCTTATGTTAGCAACAATAATGTCCGTCAAATCTTATGTTAGCAACAATAATGTCCGTCAAATCTTATGTTAGCAACAATAATGTCCGTCAAATCTTATGTTAGCAACAATAATGTCCGTCAAATCTTATGTTAGCAACAATAATGTCCGTCAAATCTTATGTTAGCAACAATAATGTCCGTCAAATCTTATGTTAGCAACACTAATGTCCGTCAAATCTTATGTTAGCAACAATAATGTCCGTCAAATCTTATGTCAGCAACAATAATGTCCGTCAAATCTTATGTTAGCAACAATAACGTCTGTCAAATCTTATGTTAGCAACAATAAGGTCCGTCAAATCTTATGTTAGCAACAATAACGTCCGTCAAATCTTATGTTAGCAACAATAACGTCCGTCAAATCTTATGTTAGCAACAATAACGTCCGTCAAATCTTATGTTAGCAACAATAATGTCCGTCAAATCTTATGTTAGCAAACAATAATGTCTGTCAAATCTTATGTTAGCAACAATAATGTCCGTCAAATCTCATGTTAGCAACAACAAGGATGTGTCCATAGTACACGGATGCCCCACTCACACTATCATTTTACATGTTCAGTGGACCGTGAAATTGGGGTTAATACTTTAATTTGGCATTAAAATTATGAAGATCATATTATAGGGAACATGTGTACTAAGTTTCAAGTTGATTGGACTTCAACTTCATCAAAAACTACCTTGACCAAAAACTTTAACCTGAAACAGGACGAATGGACACACGGACAACAAACGGACGGACCAACAAACGGAGGCATAATGCCCCTCTACTATTGTAGGTGGGGCATTAATAAATCTGTCAAATATTATGTTAGCAAAAATAGTCCGTCAAATATTATATTAGCAACAAAAAAGTCCGTCAAATCTTATGTTAGCAGCATTGTTCATGTCTGTCAAATCTTATGTTAGCAACTCTAAGATAATCCATTTTTAAAGTTATTACAATTACTTTTTAATTGGTGCAGATGTTAAGAAATATTTTATTCCAATTTGCCTTTCATATTTAAGCAAGATATCAGGATTGTTTGTGTTGCTAACATAAGAGTTTCCGTCAAAATGTCTGTCAATTTTGTTATGATAGAAACATATTTTAAGGTGTCATTTATTCAAAAAATCTAAAGTGAATAGATCTACTTTTTGTCAAAAAGTGTTTACTTATATAAGTATACCATGTTTTCCAAAACAGAATTTTATTGTTGTTGATTTTGTTAAACATAGTTTTGGGAATTTTTTAACTTTCTTATTTGGAATCTGCCATGAATAAGATAAAACTTTGGCATACCTCTACAACAGTAACCATAATATCAGTCTTCCTTTGTTCAAGACCTGTTTTAAAAAATCTAAAGTCTGGTTCCGATATCACAGTACAATGTGCTAGATTTCGCCAACTTGTTTCTTGTCCTTTGCAACACTTACTGCAATGAAAATATAAAATTAACAAGAATGTGTCTATAGAAAACGGATGCCCATCCGCACTATCACTTTCTATGTTCAGTGGATCTTGAAAATGGGGTAAAATCTCTAATTTGGGGTAAAATCTCTAATTTGACATTAAAATAAGGAAGATCCTATCATCATGATCATACGGAACATGTAAACTATATTTCAAGTTGATTGGACTTCAACATTTCAACTTCATCAAAAACTACCTCGACCAAAAACTTTAACCTGGAACAGGACAGACCGATGGACAAAAGGACAAACGACTGAATGGACTGATGCACAGACCAGAAAACATAATGCCTATAAACGGGGCATAATATATAAATATTAAACAAAACTTTGTATAAAAACTTCACAAGAGTGAACACGCTGAAATGTCTCGCCTTCTATACTAATCATTGATATTATGTTGATAGTCCTAAGTATAAAGCTAATTATACATTGTAAGCTTTATTACAACTGTCACATAAACTTAACATTAACCAAGATAACTAAACAAAGACCAATGAACCTTGAAAAAGAGGTCCAGGTCAGATGAACCATGCCAGGCAGACAGGTACAGCTAACAATGCTTCTATACAACATATATAGTTGACACATTACTTATCAGTCAGGGGCATTACTTAAACAAGTAACAATTAAAATTACCTATACAAGTAATGTTGAAAACGAGGCTAATTTAAATATAACTTATATAAGTTATTTTTCTGAATATTATTTTTATAGGTGTCCAAGAATACAGATTTTACTAGCTTTAAAAAAATTTCACAGTTATCTGGTTATTTTTCCTTTGATATATAAAAACTAATTGTTCAGAAATACTGATTAACTTTCCGACACACTTATCTTTCGTACTGACGCTTCTGGGTCAAAGATTGGTCTCTTGGGACTATTAAATTATCATTTTCCTCTAAAATCTTGAAGGTAGACTAATTTAAATAGATAGATACTTGTGAATTAATTTAGACCTGAAGTTATTTATAATTTGTAACCTAAATCAATTACATATGTGCCTTAGATAAGTGTAATTGCTATTTTTTCCAAAAATGTTTAAAATAACTTATTCAAGTAATATTTTTGTCATTATTTTCAAAGTAACCCTTAATCTCTATACTCCTTTCAAATCTGATAAATTCTTTATTTTATGATATAAAATGTTGTTTAAAATCATGAAAACTACATTTAGTCTATGTTTCTATTGAAAATTAAAATAACTCTATTAAGTAATTTTATTATTTTTAAAATAAAAAATTACTTATATAAGTAATTAAAAAAAATAACTTGTTTAAGTAACGCCCCTGACTGCTTATAGTTTAAGAAAAATAGACCAAAACACAAAAACTTAACACTGTGCAATGAACCGTGAAAATGAGGTCACGGTTAAATAAAACCTGCTCGACTGACATGAAGATCATAAAATATTTCCATACACCAAATATAGTTGACCTATGGCATATAGCATTAGATAAAAAGACCAAAACTAAAAAACTTAACTTTGACCACTGAACCATGAAAATGAGGTCAAGGTCACATGACATCTGCCCGCTAGACATGTACAATTAACAATCATTCCATACAACAAATATAGTAGACCTATTGCATATGGTATGAGAAAAACATACCAAAAGACAAAAATTTAACTATAACCACTGAACCATGAAAATGAGGTCAAGGTCAGGACATATGACACCTGCCAGTTGGACATGTACACCTTACAGTCCTTCCATACACAAAATATACTAGCCCTATTGCTTATCAGTCAGGGGCATTACTTAAACAAGTAACAATTAAAATTACCTATTCAAGTAATGTTGAAAACGAGGCTATTTTAAATATTACTTATATAAGTAACTTTTCTGAATATTATTTTTATAGGTGTCCAATAAGGCCATGGTTTTTTAATTTGTTGGTTTACGGATTTTCCCCATGAAAAAGTCGGGTCGGTCGGCCGGGAAAAAAAAGAGAAAAAAAATCATCTTTGAAGACAGAAAAATATGCAAAATCAATATATATTTCACCTTTCTAACAATATGTTTGTTATGCCATTTTATCATCATTTCTTAAATTTTAGGTCAATGAAATATTATTGCTCAGCTGTTATAAACATCGCATGACATTGTCTAATAAGTTACAGTAAAAAAAGGGGGGTGCACGGACAAAGATGAAATTAAATCGTCATTTTAGAAACAAGAAAAATAGATTCGCGTAGCTCTTTATCAATTCCAGAAAACTTGGTGAATAATGATCTTCAAGCACGAAAACTGATAAAGAAAAAAAATGTAAAAACGTCGTACGAAAATAAGTTTCAACACACGTGTCAAAAACCTAATAGACTCGTCCATTGGAAAAACGAGATTATCGGGTCAATCTGTTGTCTCGCATTCCCGTTTTTTATCCAAATGGACGATAATTTTTTTATTATCTATGAAACAAGAAAATTTCAAATGCTTTATTCATATTCAATACTTCAACTTGATGCCTTCAACCTATCCACATTTGGACAAGTCTATTTCTATGAGATGATGCATCTTACGGACTGAAGACAAATAAGGGAAACGAACTTATTGTGTAATTGGTTTTAAACACAAGTTTCGTTCCGCAAAATTATTTGTGCAAACGACATTTCAAGGTCAGTTATTATGATAATTGATTTGTCTATATTTAAAAACGTAAACTGGAAGTTTTATTTTTTCACAACAGCAAGTGTTATCAATTTTGTTAGTGATTAATGCATTTCATTTCATAAAAAAAAAATTTCAGGGATAATGCATTTCTTAGGGTCGGCGGGAATAAAAGAGCATGAAAAGTCAATTTTATTTTTATTCTGGAAATCGGCAAAATCGGGTCGGCGGATCCGTAAACCAACAAATTAAAAAATCCTGGCCTAATACAGATTTTACTAGGTTTAACAATTTTTCACAGTCATCGGATTATTTTTCCCCTAACATATTAATTCTAATCCTTCTGAAACACTAATTAACTTTCTGACGCACTTATCTTTTATACCAACGCTTCTTGGTCAAAGATTGGTATCTTGGGACAATTAAATTCTCATTTTCCTCCAAAATTTTGAAGGTAGACTGATATAAATTGATAGATACTTTTGAATTGATTAAGACTTGAAGTTATTTATAATTTGTAACCCAAACCAAGTACACATGTTCCTTAAATAAGTTTTGATACTAATTTTATTAAAAATGTATCAAATAACTTATTCGAGTAATATTTTTGTCATAATTTTTAAAGTAACCCTTCATCTCTATAATCCTCTCAAATACAATAAATTCTTAACTTTATGATATGAAATTATGTAAAAACTCATCAAAACTACATTTAGTCGATGTTTTATTGAAATTTAAAATAACTCTGTTAAGTAATTTTTTTATTTTCAAAAACAAAAATTACTTATATAAGTTACTTTAAAAAATTACTTGTTTAAGTAATGCCCCTGACTGCTTATAGTATCTGAGATATGGACTTGACCACCAAAACTTAACCTTGTTCACTGATCCATGAAATGAAGTCTAGGTCAAGTGAAAACTGTCTGACAGACACGAGGACCTTTCAAGGTACGCACATATCAAATATAGTTATCCTATTACTTATAATAAGAGAGAATTCAACATTACAAAAAATTTGAACTTTTTTTTTAAGTGGTCACTGCATCATGAAAATGAGGTCAAGGACATTGGACATGTGACTGACGGAAACTTCGTAACATGAAGCATCTATATACAAAGTATGAAGCATCCAGGTCTTCCACCTTCAAAAATATAAAGCTCTTAAGAAGTGAGCTAACGCCGCCGCCGTAGCCGCCACCGCCGGATCACTATCTCTATGTCGAGCTTTCTGCAACAAAAGTTGCAGGCTCGACAAAAACCATACCTCTGCTCTGCAGGGAGCAGCTTTATATGACCGCAGAGGTCGAACCCTGAACAGCTGGGGCAAGTATGGACACAATATTCATGCTTGATACAGCTCTTATTTGGATTGTGATTAAATAGTTGACACAACATAGGTTTCTGACACAGAATGAATGTGGTCTAAGAACTTAAACTTAACAAGAATGTGTCCAAAGTACACAGATGCCCTACTCGCACTATCCTTTTCCATGTTCCATGGACTGTGAAATTGGTTAATCATCTAATTTGGCATTAAAATTAGAAAGATTATACTATAGGGAACATATGTACTAAGTTTCAAGTTGATTGGACTTCAATTTCATCAGAAACTACCTTGACCAAAAACTTTAACCTGAAACTCCCACCTTCATTTTCTATGTTTAGTGAACCATGAAATTGGGGTCAAAAGTCTAATTTGGCTTTAAAATAAGAAAGATCATATCATAAGGAACAAGTGTACTAAGTTTCAAGTTGATTGGACTTCAGCTTCATCAAAAACTACCTTGACCAAAAACTTTAACCTGAAACTCCCCCTTTCATTTTCTATGTTCAGTGGACCGTGAAATTGGGTCAAAAGTCTAATTTGGCTTTAAAATTAGAAAGATCATATCTTAAGCAACAAGTGTACTAAGTTTCAAGTTGATTGGACTTCAGCTTCATCAAAAACTACCTCGACCAAAAACTTTAACCTAAACGCACACACAGAGGAACGAACCCAGGAACAGAGGCACAGACCAGAAAACATAATGCCCCTCTACTATCTTATAATGTGTCAAACCAACACAAAGACAATTACTATAGAAAATGAACATGCTGTCAAAATCCATTTGTTCTCACTGATGAACTCCCACTTTCATTTTCTATGTTCAGTGGACCGTTAAATTGGGGTCAAAAGTCTAATTTGGCTTTAAAATTAGAAAGATCATATCATAAGCAACAAGTGTAATAAGTTTCAAGTTGATTGGACTTCAGCTTCATCAAAAACTACCTTGATCAAAAACTTTAACCTGAACGGACGCACAGACGAACGAAGGGACGGAGACACAGACCAGAAAACATAATGCCCACTCTACTATCGTAGGTGGGGCGTAAAACTTTAAAATTTTAAATTGGACATTTACCTATTATGGTCCAATATCCAAAATCTAAATACATGGTTAGATTCAGCATATGGGACAATATCCCTAATGTGCCTTGAAATGAGGAACTCAAAAGTCATGTGTAAACAAAAAATATTTGTGTAGTGATATTTGACACATTTATATGATAAACAAATGACTGAGCTGAACCATTTGTGTTAATTTAGAAAGAAGGGGAACACAGAATAAATGTGTTAAAACTATGGAGCTATTAATGTGTTCAAAGTATTAAATTTTCAAAGCACTTATTGTGTTAAAAATGGGATTTTTTTCCCAAGAGGAGCCGCATCACAAAAGAATACTCGGGGTTTGCTAATTTACGGAACAATGAATCACACTTCGTACCCCGAAAATTTAACCACATATGTAAAAATGTCTCAGCTTCGAAACAAGCCATCATACATATACAAGTTTACGATATGGGCTGAGCAACAGAAGAAAACGTTATCATTACCGCCTATGGAGAAAGAATTACGCATATTGCCCCATATCATAGAACCCCAAGAATTCAATTTTTGATGAAATCAAATAATGTTCAATTTTAGACCCTTTAAACCTCAATGTGGACCAATTTGATAACCGGGCCCAAATATTAAAAATCTAAATACATGGTTAGATTCAGGATATTAAAGAACCCCACATATTCAATTTTTGTTGAAATCAAACAAAGTTTAATTTTGGACCCCGATTGGGACAAACTTCACCAATTTATTGTTATCAAATGAAAATCGTTCATTTTTAAATGCCACCGGGGTATTTGCCAAAAGGATATGCCTTGTTTACCCTCTCTGCCGTGGTATTTGCAAAAAAGTACTCTATCCGACTGGACACTTGTAACGTCATGATCATCAATGCGTTTTTGAACATTAACATTCGGTGTACTTAAACAGATATATTATGTCTTTGAGGGGTAATTGTGAAAAATACCCTTCCTTAACATGATATATCTGTTTAAAATCAAACTAAGTTTAATTTTGGACCCTTTAAACCTTAATGTAGACCAATTTGAAAACAGCACCTAAAATAAAGAATCTAAATACACGGTTAGATTTGGCATATCAAAGAACCCCAATGAATCGTGCTTTGAAATCAATCTACTTTGTCTTCACTTCGAACAGGTTGGGCACAAGTCAGAAAATGTTGGATACGTGAATTCCCTGCTTTCAGGGAACCTCCCTGATTTCTGGTGTAAACAAGACCAGTTTAAATGTGTTTTTATTTTTCAATTTATGGCATGAAATTTACAAAAGGGCACGTTTTACGTTATAACTGCATCAGTTGAATTTGTAAATACTCAAAGTATTCTTAGTAAAGGAACAACAAAACATGAATAAGTGGAGCCTTGTTTTTTCTAGAACTCAAAAAACATACAAATCTTTTGTTTAGGAATTAATTGACCAAGCTGCATGATCCAGGTGTAACTGAACATAACTGAATTAAACACAGGAATTGTTTTGTTGTGAGTTATGCATCAAATTAGACTTGAAATAAGCTTGATTTTTAACTAATTAAACACTTGCTTTCATTGAACATTGTTATCACATGAAGAATGTGTGCTTTTGTAGATTTCATACCATAAAATAAATAGGAACCAGATGCTCCGCAGGGCGTAGCTTTATACGACCGCAGAGGTTGAACCCTGAACGGTTGGGGCAAGTATGCAATGGACACAACATTCAAGCTGGATTCAGCTCTAAATTTGGATTGTGATTAAATAGTTGACACAGCATAGGTTTCTGACACAGAATGAATGTGTTCTAATGAACTTAAAATTTTTGTTTTCTCTTAGAGCAATTCACTATGCTGTTGAATATTAATCCTCTCAAAAAAATGTTTGAAGAAATTTTCTTTTTTATTTATGAAATTTCAAATGAGAAAAATTGAACCCAATTTTTTTAATCACATCCCCCTTTCCCTTATTCCAAAACTAATCTCAATTAAAATTTCTAATGGAGTTTGCAACAATAACTATTTATTCTGGACAAAGAAAGATAACTCTAATTAAAAAAAAAATTGCTATTTCACAATATTGTGCAATTAGATATTTCTTGCCATTGTGCAATACTGTGCAATTGAAAAGACTTGCTATTGCACAATACTTAATATAATAATTTTAGATCCTGATTTGGACCAACTTGAAAACTGGGCCCATAATAAACAAGAGGCTCTCAAGAGCCTGAATCGCTCACCTGAATTTTTTTGGTTTAATCTCTCATCAATGATTATTTTGGCTTTTCAATTTATTTAGATGTTCTTTGAATCGTCCTATTTTCTTCAAAAGCAAAAAAAAATCATTTTCTCCTATGTTCTATTTTAGCCATAGGAGCTATGTTTCTTGACATACAAGGAAATGAAATATAAAATTTATACTAGATACTCTGAAACTCTGAAACTCATTTAGCCTAAGTTTGGCTGAAATTGATACAGCAGTTTCATAAGAGAAGATTTTTTAAAGTAAGTCAACATGATGAACAAATTGTGAAAAAAGTCTTTAAAGGGCAATAACTCCTAAAGAGGTCAATTGACAATTTTGGTCATATTAACTTATTTGTAGATCTTACTTTGCTGATCATATTTGCTGTTTACAGTTTATCTTTATCTATAATAATATTCAAGATAATGACCAAAAACTGCAAAATTTCCTTAAAATTACCAATTAAGTGGCAGCAACCCAACAATTGGATGTTTGATTCATCTGAAAATTTCAGGGCTGATAGATATTGACCTAATGAACATTTTTACTCCATGTCAGATTTGCTCTTAATGCTTTCGTTTTTGAGATATAAGCCAAAAACTGCATTTGACCCCTATGTTCTATTTTAAGTAACACCGGCCATGTTTTTTGACGGATCAAAAATCAAAGCACACACTTTGTGCAGGATAATCTAAGGAACAACCATGCTAAGTTTTAACCAAATCCATTCAGTAGTTTCAGAGGAGAAGATTTTTTAAAGTTAGCAAATATGATGAACAAATTGTGAAAAATTGTCATTAAAGGGCAATAACTCCTAAAGAGGTCAATTGACAATTTTGGTCAAATTGACTTACTTGTAGATCTTACTTTGCTGATCATATTTGCTGTTTACAGTTTATCTTTATCTATAATAATATTCAAGATAATGACCAAAAACTGCAAAATTTCCTTAAAATTACCAATTAAGTGGCAGCAACCCAACAATTGGATGTTTGATTCATCTGAAAATTTCAGGGCTGATAGATATTGACCTGATGAACATTTTTACTCCATGTCAGATTTGCTCTTATGCTTTCGTTTTTGAGATATAAGCCAAAAACTGCATTTGACCCCTATGTTCTATTTTAAGTAACACCAGCCATGTTTTTTGACGGATCAAAAATCAAAGCACACACTTTGTGCAGGATAATCTAAGGAACAACCATGCTAAGTTTTAACCAAATCCATTCAGTAGTTTCAGAGGAGAAGATTTTTTAAAGTTAGCAAATATGATGAACAAATTGTGAAAAATTGTCATTAAAGGACAATAACCCCTTAAGGGGTCAATTGACAATTTTGGTCATATTAACTTATTTGTAGATCTTACTTTGCTGATCTTTTTTGCTGTTTACAGTTTATCTTTATCTATAATAATATTCAACATAATGACCAAAAACTGCAAAATTTCCTTAAAATTACCAATTAAGTGGCAGCAACCCAACAATTGGATGTTTGATTCATCTGAAAATTTCAGGGCTGATAGATATTGACCTAATGAACATTTTTACTCCATGTCAGATTTGCTCTTAATGCTTTCGTTTTTGAGATATAAGCCAAAAACTGCATTTGACCCCTATGTTCTATTTTAAGTAACACCGGCCATGTTTTTTGACGGATCAAAAATCAAAGCACACACTTTGTGCAGGATAATCTAAGGAACAACCATGCTAAGTTTTAACCAAATCCATTCAGTAGTTTCAGAGGAGAAGATTTTTTAAAGTTAGCAAATATGATGAACAAATTGTGAAAAATTGTCATTAAAGGGCAATAACTCCTAAAGAGGTCAATTGACAATTTTGGTCAAATTGACTTACTTGTAGATCTTACTTTGCTGATCATATTTGCTGTTTACAGTTTATCTTTATCTATAATAATATTCAAGATAATGACCAAAAACTGCAAAATTTCCTTAAAATTACCAATTAAGTGGCAGCAACCCAACAATTGGATGTTTGATTCATCTGAAAATTTCAGGGCTGATAGATATTGACCTGATGAACATTTTTACTCCATGTCAGATTTGCTCTTATGCTTTCGTTTTTGAGATATAAGCCAAAAACTGCATTTGACCCCTATGTTCTATTTTAAGTAACACCGGCCATGTTTTTTGACGGATCAAAAATCAAAGCACACACTTTGTGCAGGATAATCTAAGGAACAACCATGCTAAGTTTTAACCAAATCCATTCAGTAGTTTCAGAGGAGAAGATTTTTTAAAGTTAGCAAATATGATGAACAAATTGTGAAAAATTGTCATTAAAGGACAATAACCCCTTAAGGGGTCAATTGACAATTTTGGTCATATTAACTTATTTGTAGATCTTACTTTGCTGATCTTTTTTGCTGTTTACAGTTTATCTTTATCTATAATAATATTCAACATAATGACCAAAAACTGCAAAATTTCCTTAAAATTACCAATTAAGTGGCAGCAACCCAACAATTGGATGTTTGATTCATCTGAAAATTTCAGGGCTGATAGATATTGACCTAATGAACATTTTTACTCCATGTCAGATTTGCTCTTAATGCTTTCGTTTTTGAGATATAAGCCAAAAACTGCATTTGACCCCTATGTTCTATTTAAAGTTACGGCGGCCATGTTTTTTGATGGATCAAAAATCAAAGCACACACTTTGTGCAGGATAATCTAAGGAACAACCATGCTAAGTTTTAACCAAATCCATTCAGTAGTTTCAGAGGAGAAGATTTTTTAAAGTTAGCAAATATGATGAACAAATTGTGAAAAATTGTCATTAAAGGGCAATAACTCCTAAAGAGGTCAATTGACAATTTTGGTCAAATTGACTTACTTGTAGATCTTACTTTGCTGATCATATTTGCTGTTTACAGTTTATCTTTATCTATAATAATATTCAAGATAATGACCAAAAACTGCCAAATTTCCTTATAATTACCAATTAAGTGGCAGCAACCCAACAATGGTTTGTTTGATTCATCTGAAAATTTCAGGGCTGATAGATCTTGACCTAATGAACATTTTTACCCCATGTCAGATTTGCTCTAAATGCTTTCGTTTTTGAGATATAAGCCAAAAACTGCATTTGACCCCTATGTTCTATTTTAAGTAACGGCGGCCATGTTTTTTGACGGATCAAAAATCGAAGCGCACATTTTGTGCAGGATATACTAAGGAACAATCATGTTAAGTTTCATTCAAATCCATTCAGTAGTTTCAGAGGAGAAGATGTTTGAAAAATTGTTAACGACGACAGACGACGACGACGACGACGACGACGACGACGTCGACGACGACGGACGCCAAGTGATGAGAAAAGCTCACATGGCCTTTTAGGCCAGGTGAGCTAAAAATCTAAGTACATTTTTGGATTCAGCATATCAAAGAACCCCAAGATTTCAATTTTTGTTAAAATCAGACTAAGTTTAATTTTGGACCCTTTGGACTTTACTGTAGACCAATTTGAAAACAGGACCAAAAATGAAGAATCTACATACACAATTAGATTCGGCATATCAAAGAACCCCATTTATTCAATTTTTGATGAAATCAAACAAAGTTTAATTTTGGACCCCGATTTGGACCAACTTGAAAACTGGGCCAATAATCAAGAATCTAAGTACATTTTTAGATTCAGCATATCAAAGAACCTAACTGATTCATTTTTTGTCAAAATCAAACTAAGTTTAATTTTGGACCCTTTGGACCTTAATGTAGACCAATTTGAAAACGGGACCAAAAGTTAAGAATCTACATACACAGTCATGACAGTTAGATTCGGCATATCAAAGAACCCCAATTATTCAATTTTGATGAAATCAAACAAAGTTTAATTTTGGACCCTTTGGGCCCCTTATTATGTTGGGACCAAAACTCCCAAAATCAATACCAACCTTACTTTTATGGTCATAAACCTTGCGTTTAAATTTCATAGATTTCTATTTACTTATACTAACGTTATGGTGCGAAAACCAAGAAAAATGCTTATTTGGGTCCCTTTTTGGCCCCTAATTCCTAAACTGTTGGGACCTAAACTCCCAAAATCAATACCAACCTTCCTTATGTAGTCATTAACATTGTGTTTAAATTTCATTGATTTCTATTTACTTAAACTAAAGTTATTGTGCGAAAACCAAGAATAATGCTTATTTGGGCCCTTTTTTGGCCCCTAATTCCTAAACTGTTGAAACCAAAACTCCCAAAATCAATCCCAACCGTTCTTTTGTGGTCATAAACCTTGTGTCAAAATTTCATAGATTTCTATTAACTTAAACTAAAGTTATAGTGCGAAAACCAAGAAAATGCTTATTTGGGCCCTTTTTGGCCCCTAATTCCTAAAATGTTGGGACCAAAACTCCCAAAATCAATACCAACCTTCCTTTTGTGGTCATAAACCTTGTGTTAAAATTTCATAGATTTCCATTCACTTTTACTTAAGTTAGAGTGCGAAAACTAAAAGTATTCGGACAAGGATGACGACGCAGACGTCGACGCCAACGTGATAGCAATATACGACGAAAATTTTTTCAAATTTTGCGGTCGTATAAAAAAAAGGAGTCCCTGTATACAGTTTTTAACACCAGAAAACTGGGATGTACATCGAAATCAGGGAATACCCCACTTTTCTTGACTTATCTTACCTGTTGAATTTGTAAAAATTCAATATAGAAAAAATTATATCAAGAAATAAAATAAAATAATTTGCCCACCTACCTACCCATACTCTGATAAACTCAGTCGGGGAGGGGAAACAAAGATATTTTTAATGTTGGCCTAGTGAAGATGACTCTAAATAAGAACAATCAGAAGACCTGAACTGGTCCTTCATTGTTTATTTGCCTGTGGGCGCGAAAAATACAACTAATATTAATAAAGTTATTTTTCAATAAAATATGTCATTAATTTTATTTCAGGATAAAATTGATAGATTTTGTAGGATTGACAAATACAAAATAATCATGCTTTGTTGGTCCCATGACCGATATGTCAAAATATTTTTTCACCAACTTTGCTTGACAATATATATATGATAAACTTACACTGCTTCCAAACAGCACAACTCAGCAAATGAACCAACAAACGACGAAAATATACCCTCATGTTTTGAAACTCCTGAAGGCATGCTGCACATCATCTAAAAGCCGATCAATAGCCATTATAAATCTTCTTATCTTGAAGGTTACTAGTCTACAATACAAAACAAGAGGCTCTCAAGAGCCTGAATCGCTCACCTTAATTCTTTTGGTTAAATCCCTCATCAATGATTATTTTGGCTTTTCAATTTATTTAAATGTTTTTTGGATCGTCCTATTTTCTTCAAAAGCCAAAAAAAATAATCATTTTCTCCTATGTTCTATTTTAGCCATACATGTAGGAGCTATGTTTCTTGACATACCGGTACAAGGAAATAAAATATAAAATTTATACTAGATACTCTGAAACTCATTTAGCCTAAGTTTGGCTGAAATTGATACAGCAGTTTCAAAGGAGAAGATTTTTTAAAGTAAGTCAACATGATGAACAAATTGTGAAAAAAGTCTTTAAATTTAAAGGGCAATAACTCCTTAAGTGGTCAATTGACAATTTTGGTCAATTTGACTTAATTGAAGATCTTACTTTGCTGAACATTATTGCTGTTTACAGTTTATTTCTATCTATAATTATATTCAAGATAATAAACAAAAACAGCAAAATTTCCTTAAAATTATCAATTCAGGGGCAGCAACCCAACAACAGGTTGTCTGATTCATCTGAAAATTTCAGGGCAGATAGATCTTGACCTGATAAACAATATTACCCACATCAGATTTGCTCTAAATGCTTTGGTTTTTGAGTTATAAGCCAAAAACTGCATTTGACCCCTAGGTATGTTCTATTTTTAGCAATGGCGACCATGTTTGTTGATAGATCATAACTTCGGATACAATTTACAAACTAGATACCCTAAGGAACATTCAGTTAAAGTTTGGAAGTATTTGGCCCAGTAGTTTCAGAGGAGAAGATTTTTGTAAAAGATTACTAAGATTTACGAAAAATGGTTAAAAATTGACTATAAAGGGCAATAACTCCTAAAGGGGTCAACTGACCATTTCCGTCATGTTGACTTATTTGTAAATCTTACTTTGCTGAACATTATTGCTGTTTACAGTTTATCTCTATCTATAATAATATTCAAGATAATAACAAAAAACAGCAAAATTTCCTTAAAATTACCAATTCAGGGGCAGTAACACAACAACAGGTTGTCTGATTCATCTGAAAATTTCAGGGCAGATAGATGTTGACCTGATAAACAATATTATGTCTGTCAGATTTGCTCTAAATGCTTTGGTTTTTGAGTTATAAGCCAAAAACTGCATTTGACCCCTATGTTCTATTTTTAGCAATGGCGACCATGTTTGTTGATAGATCACAACTTCGGATACAATTTACAAACTAGATACCCTAAGGAACATTCAGTTAAAGTTTGGAAGTATTTGGCCCAGTAGTTTCAGAGGAGAAGATTTTTGTAAAAGATTACTAAGATTTACGAAAAATGGTTAAAAATTGACTATAAAGGGCAATAACTCCTAAAGGGGTCAACTGACCATTTCCGTCATGTTGACTTATTTGTAAATCTTACTTTGCTGAACATTATTCCTGTTTACAGTTTATCTCTATCTATAATAATATTCAAGATAATAACCAAAAACAGCAAAATTTCCTTAAAATTACCAATTCAGGGGCAGCAACCCAACAACGGGTTGTCTGATTCATCTGAAAATTTCAGGGCAGATAGATCTTGACCTGATAAACAATTTTACCCCATGTCAGATTGCTCTAAATGCTTTGGTTTTTGAGTTATAAGCCAAAAACTGCATTTGACCCCTATGTTCTATTTTTAGCAATGGCGACCATGTTTGTTGATAGATCATAACTTCGGATACAATTTACAAACTAGATACCCTAAGGAACATTCAATTAAAGTTTGGAAGTATTTGGCCCAGCAGTTTCAGAGGAGAAGATTTTTGTAAAAGATTACTAAGATTTACGAAAAATGGTTTAAAATTGACTATAAAGGGCAATAACTCCTAAAGGGGTCAACTGACCATTTCCGTCATGTTGACTTATTTGTAAATCTTACTTTGCTGAACATTATTCCTGTTTACAGTTTATCTCTATCTATAATAATATTCAAGATAATAACCAAAAACAGCAAAATTTCCTTAAAATTACCAATTCAGGGGCAGCAACCCAACAACGGGTTGTCTGATTCATCTGAAAATTTCAGGGCAGATAGATCTTGACCTGATAAACAATATTACCCCATGTCAGATTTGCTCTAAATGCTTTGGTTTTTGAGTTATAAGCCAAAAACTGCATTTGACCCCTATGTTCTATTTTTAGCAATGGCGACCATGTTTGTTGATAGATCAAAACTTCGGATACAATTTATAAATTAGATACCCTAAGGAACATTCAGTTAAAGTTTGAAAGTATTTGGCCCAGTAGTTTCAGAGGAGAAGATTCTTGAAATAATTTACGACGACAGACGACGACAGACGACGACGGACGCCAAGTGATGGCATAAGCTCACTTGTCCCTTCGGGACAGGTGAGCTAAAAAGTATTAACAGAAACATGTAACACTGTGTATAATGGTGTATTGTATTAACCATTACTACAAATGATCACTAAGTTCCTGAAATAAAAGGACTACATTCTATTATGTCAATGGACATCAATACTGTCTGCAGTCATGTGATCATGAGTACAACTCCACATGTGAATGGAGCTCTTTGTTAGTACTTGACTTTCATTATTAAAAGTCCGTCAATAGTACAAATGTTTCAACAAAAGAATTGTTGTACACATGCATTCTCAAGAGATGCAACAGCTAGGCTTTGACAAAACTCAAACTTTTGGAGGACTCAATAAGGGTCATAAAATAGGTTGCAAGTTGCACAAGAGTGCACACGCTGAAATGTCTCGCCTTCTATACTAATCATTGATATTATGTTGATAGTCCTAAGTATAAAGCTAAGCTTTATTACAACTGTCACATTAACTTAACATTAACCAAGATAACTAAACAAAGACCAATGAACCTTGAAAAAGAGGTCCAGGTCAGATGAACCATGCCAGGCAGACAGGTACAGCTAACAATACTTCTATACAACATATATAGTTGACACATTACTTATAGTTTAAGAAAAATAGACCAAAACACAAAAACTTAACACTGTGCAAATTGCAATGAACCGTGAAAATGAGGTCACGGTTAAATAAAACCTGCTCGACTGACATGAAGATCATAAAGTATTTCCATACACCAAATATATTTGACCTATGGCATATAGCATTAGATAAAAAGACCAAAACTCAAAAACTTAACTTTGACCACTGAACCATGAAAATGAGGTCAAGGTCACATGACATCTGCCCGATAGACATGTACACTTAACAATCATTCCATACAACAAATATAGTAGACCTATTGCATATGGTATGAGAAAAACAGACCAAAACACAAAAAATTAACTATAACCACTGAACCATGAAAATGAGGTCAAGGTCAGATGACACCTGCCAGTTGGACATGTACACCTTACAGTCTTTCCATACACAAAATATACTAGCCCTATTGCTTATAGGATCTGAGATATGGACTTGACCACCAAAACTTAACCTTGTTCACTGATCCATGAAATGAGGTCAAGGTCAAGTGAAAACTGTCTGACAGACACGAGGACCTTGCAAGGTACGCACATATGAAATATAGTTATCCTATTACTTATAATAAGAGAGAATTCAACATTACAAAAAATTTGATTTTTTTTTTCAAGTGGTCACTGAACCATGAAAATGAGGTCAAGGACATTAGACATGTGACTGACGGAAACTTCGTAACATGAAGCATCTATATACAAAGTATGAAGCATCCAGGTCATCCACCTTCTAAAATATAAAGCTTTTAAGAAGTGAGCTAAAGCCAGCCTGTAGCCGCCGCCGTAGCCGCCGGATCACTATCCCTATGTCGAGCTTTCTGCAACAAAAGTCGCAGGCTCGACAAAAATCATGCTCCTATCTCACACTAGCATTTTATTACAAAATACTTGCATTATACATCAATTGGTCTTTATATACCCATATATGTCAATTGGTGGATTATATGTCAATTAAGGTATAATCCACCAATTTGTGGTTATTCCTGACCTGTTTGAGTATGCAGCATAGTAGCATCGATAAGACCATAACATTTGAACAAGATGCCCCAAGGAGCCAAATATTTTGCAGGGTTGGATTCAACGTACTACCAGTCCCTAACTACAAATGTAATAAGAAAACTACCATTTTGAATTCCTAATTTTTTAGGTATGCAATTGGTAATTTCTAAAACATAAACAAGAAAGTCACATTTTGTGCCTCAAAACCCTCTTTTTGTCAATATTGAAATAATTCAGAAGTGTAGGAAAAGTATCATTGAGTATAAATATGTCTAGTGTTTATAAATATGTTTGACATCGGGAGTATACATAAAATTTATAAGACGTCACATTTTTTAGAGATAAAAGACGATGCAAGTTTCACAGACTTTTGCATGTATGCATTTCTAAGCCAATATATTCATCAAATGGAATTTGTTTGAATATGTGGCATTTGAATGGACATAACTGTGTTGTATTTTATGTTTGGCCTTCATAAAACTTGATTTTACTGTTGCAAATATCCATTTATCCAGTTCCACTACGCTAGCTATGTAAATTTACCATGCAACAGTAAAATCTAGATTTTACCAAGTCCAAGCTTAAAATACAACACAGTTATATATCTCATAAATAGCTTATGAATTAATGTAATAATTTAAAGTAAATAGTTTTATGTTTGCATAACTCATGAACAGTTTAAGTGACAACGACCTACTTCAAACTTGACCTGTGTTTTGTGATTAAATGCATTGTTTGGATTTATAATTATGACGTCTTGGACATTGGACAGCTATTTTAATCAGTCTGACAAGGATCTAACTTAAATAAGTTATCAGAGAAAAATAACATGCATGTGTTATTAGACACTTTCATGAGTTGTCTACCCTTTTTTCCTAAATCTGTAATAACATATGAATGTTATCAGTTTAATATATCATAAATATTTTATCTTTAATGGGCACTTGGGAATTCTTAAAACTGTTCGCAGTAGCTTAATATATTACCTTGATAACTAATTTTCTAATTCCTATAATACAATTTTGATCAACCATGGTAAATCAATGAGACAAGGCCTTTAAGGGCAAACTAAGCTGTAATAACAAGGCTTAGGTTATTACAAGCATATTACTTACTATATGAGAGTGAATGAGACACTTGGAATCTTGCGCAATGCCTCATTACAAGCTCTTATCCTCATTTCTTAAAATTGAGAATGGAAATGGGGAATGTGCCAAAGAGACAACAACCCGACCATAGAAAAAACAACAGCAGAAGGTCACCAACAGGTCTTCAATGTAGCGAGAAATTCCCAGGAGGCGTCCATCAGCCGGCCCCTAAACAAATATATACTAGTTCAGTGATAATGAACGCCATACTAATTTCCAAATTGTACACAAGAAACTAAAATTAAAATAATACAAGACTAACAAAGGCCAGAGGCTCCTGACTTGGGACAGGCGCAAAAATGCGGCGGGGTTAAACATGTTTGTGAGATCTCAACCCTCCCCCTATACCTCTAGTCAATGTAGAAAAGTAAACACATAACAAAACGCACATTAAAATTCAGTTCAAGAGAAGTCTGAGTCTATTGTCAGAAGATGTAACCAAAGAAAATAAACAAAATGACAATAATACATAAATAACAACAGACTACTAGCAGTTAACTGACATGCCAGCTCCAGACTTCAATTAAACTGACTGAAAGATTATGATGTCATCATCTGAACATCAGGCACAATCCTTCCCGTTAGGGGTTTAGTATCATACCATCATAACATATATGAGAAGAACATAACCCGTGTCATGCCAACAACTAGTTTTTGAATAAATGTGTTTAGTTCCGATGCAAAGACCTTTTAAGTGAATCAATATTTAACGCCAAACTATGCAATCTTTAATGACCTGACAGCAGTATTGTAACTATATCCTTGAATTGAAATACATTGTTATGCAAATCAGAACAAAGCCTTTAAAGAGATATAGAGAAGCAGTAATAACACCCTTTTATTATTGCAGGAATATATTTTCTGTAATAACATAGGTGTACTATGCATGATTGGTAAACTCTTAACTGTTACAAAATGTATATCTTTGCAAAGATTAGTATACATAAAGAAAATTATAATATCAATAGAACTTGAGAAAAATTTAACAAAATAAAGGTTGTATAGTTTCCCTTTGAAACATGTAACATACATGTACATATGTTATCACAGGTTTTTTTTTTATATTTTAGCTCACAATAACAGCATGTATGTTATTTTTCTCTAATAACTTATTTAAGTTAGACCCTTGACTGTTAATTTTTGCTTTTAAATTAAGGCTTTCTTGTCAATGTAAGGCGTCAAAGAAAAAAATTTCATAGCCTTTCAAGACGTCATAATTATTTGGACTAACGTGACAGTACCCAAATTGCACCTATTTTGACAGTTTTTTCAACTAAGTTTTTTTATGATCAAGACAAAAATTTCCATTTTGTGTTTATTTTGTAGCCGTATCCTTCTTTATTATAAAGGTACACCAATTTGATTTTCAATCCATAAGGAATCATAGAAAAATTTGTCTGAACCTACCTCCAAACCATCCCAGATTCTGTAATGAGGAGTACCCAAATTGCATCCATGCTTAAATTCGCATCGTCAAAAGTCGAATAACAGAGCTTTTGTTTATTTTTTTCAAATATTTTGAACAATTGGATATTTGTCCATGCTTACTCTTCATTTTTTAAGAAATGGATACTTAAAACGTATTGTATTTGTTAATTTTAAAAAGATGACGTTTTGATGACGTCGCATGGCGACGTTTCAGTACATTTTGCTTTTTCAGTAAACACTTCATCTGTTGATAAATATTGTGAACGTTTTGTGTATATCTAAATATTTTTACCTATGTTGAAAGACGTGCATAGTATCAAATCATAAAAATACCATTTTTTTAGTCTCTAGAAAATCTTGTTAGATTTTCGCTGCTATTTTTGATAAATAGGTGCAATTTGGGTACCGTTACGTTAGGTATAAACATGATAGAGGGTTTGTTCCCAAAATTATCCGTTAAACTTTACGTATAAAATAAAGTAATTTATACTTTTCTGGTTGTTTTTCCATATCAATGTAGAGTTTAGAGATCGCAGACTTGACAACTGAATCATGTAATTGTAATTTTTCAACAGATGCTTCGAATTTCAGAAACTGATTTGCCTCTCGAATATAATCTTTTTGACATTTGTTCAATTCGATCAGCGATGGTATTTTTGATAACACGTCCAAAGGTTCATTCAAGAAATCCTCTGCGTAGTAAATATTAAGTAGACGCAAATGACATCTTTTCCATTTTGATACCCATCTTGGCAATGGAACATTTAATGGACATTTGTGTGATGCTTTTCGTTTAGCTGGTCTTTTGAATTCTTCGTCCATAGGGCTGACTATCGACCTCACTCAAATATTATGCAAAAAACACTTTCACCATCTAAGACAACTTCCGTTGTAGAACGGTCTCCTTAATTAGCGACAAGAAGCGACAAGAAGCGACAAGAAGATTAATGTTCAGTAACAAGCTTAATTTACCGACAAGAAGATTAATTTAGCCCTCATTTAGCGACAAGAAGAGACAAGAAGAATAATTTAGCGACAGAAAGCGACAAGAAGGCTATTAAGCCACAAGAAAACAAATTTCAAGCATTGAGCAACTCAATAACCATTCTTATAATATTATCCTTGTTTTAAATAACAACATATTGATACCAATAATCTTAGTCCAGCCCTGGCCTCATTGACTTATTTTCGTTGTTTTTTTATTTTTTGTTGTTGTCAGTACCAATAATTAACCTAGATGAATAGTTTATACATGTCCAAAAGTTTAGTCAAATCTACTTTCATAATTTAAAGCATCAACAATCATCATCTATTCCTTATATTCATAAATTGAACAATAGCAATATAAAACACAATTTTACTTTACAATAATACACTATCATAATCATATTCTTTATATTTAATAAATACTTGACAATCCCTTTCTTATTTGTTTACAAATGTTGAGTTTCTTCATTTATCAATATAATACAAACAAACTAAAACATTCACTTAAAAAGTCTTTTATTTTATTGCTGCCCACTTTTTAAAAAAAGATCAATGTATATGTTTTTCTAAATATATTTGTTTGGAATAAGTAGTTTTAATAAGATTTTTTTTTATTTCTTGTCGATCAAGAGTATTCTTGACGATTCTTCTCGCTAAATGAATTTTTCGAAAAACTGAGGAATTTCTTATCCCAGTCATAGATTACCCAATGATTTGTGTACGGTAACTATACAAATCATTGGATTACCTTAGCTGCATTTGGAACAACTTTTTGGAATTTTTGGATCCATTCCTCAATGCTCTTCAACTTTGTACTTGTTTGGATTTATAAATATTTTGATATGAGCGTCACTGATGAGTCATATGTAGACGAAACGCGCGTCTGTCGTACTAAATTATAATCCTGGTACCTTTAATAACTAATTATTCTTCTTGCCGCTTTTTGACGCTTCTTGTCGCTAATCAGTGAGACCCATGTAGAAGTAGGCCAAGTCTGTTGGGGACAAACTCGGCCTTAATACCCAAATCGGCACAGGAGAATACACGTAAATTCCCACCTTGTAAAATGACATGTATCCACTTCTTGTCTGTGGAGAGGACAACTATATTGTAATATTTAAATTTTATTTGGTCTCATATTTTCTAAAAATGTAATGCAGTAGCTATTTTGCCGGTACCGATAAAATTACAAATTTGCATGGAAGCGAAAGCCAAGTAATTTATAAGTTAAAAACTCTTTTGATTTATACACATAACAGTTAATACTAGTATGCAATTAAAATAACTGATTATTTCCAAAGCGAGTCTAATGTTTGACATGCATACATAAATGTATGTGTCTTAAACGTGTGGTGGTGGTGTTGGCGGTTTTCCACTTACACATGTACAGCACCACATTGCAAAATATTATTATCAAGTTATTATTATACTTTTTCTTCAATCTTAGCACAATATCGAATAGAATATCTAGGTAGTTGCATTTAAAACAGCATAAATAAATGCCCCGAAGACACATCATATTCCCGACGACATCTTACATGCTTATATACTAGTCTTATAAAACGACTAAAACTTGCGGAGTATTGCATTTAATTTGAAAAATCATACTGTATCACAATGCTGCTTTTGCATATAACTAAGAATGGAAATGGGGAATATGTAAAAAAAAAAACAACAGCCCGACCAAAGAGCAGACAACAACCGAAGGCCACCAAAGGGGGCGCTTCAGTCATTGTTCAGTAATTCCCTATTTAACCAACCAATTTTTCCCCACGAAAAGGGTACCTGGCTCCGCCTATGCACTGTATCGCATTACTTAATTATGTATTTTTATTGATTTTCGCTATAGGATCCTATCTGTACACTACATCGCGGCGAAAAAGTCATATTAAAGCAGATGTTCACCTAATGTTTGTTAATTCAGAAGGATAAAAGGATAAATGAATAAGAATATAACTCGTTTGTTAAGGGGGGATTCAAACAAAACAAAAACTTATTTTGGAACTCTTCTTGTGCAAACTAAAAGTTTATTATAATATTGGGTTGTTGGCCTTGAAGTTCTCTTCCACAAATAGCCTTTTTTTTTCAAGCCAGCGGTTAACTGTCATTTATATAAACAAATGTTTAAACAATAAATGCTGCTTATTTTAGGGAAATGAACTGGCTATTTATCAAGATTCTTGTTTTCACATTCTAATTGTAAATGTCATGCATGTAAAATTAACACCGATGTGTGTCAAATAGTTTTATGTACAGAAAATGCACTGTAGCCAATATCACACAGGTCTGTTCCCGTTGAAAATTTGTAAATTAAATACAATCAATTTCAACTCATCTACCTCAGGTTTCAACGGGGTCCTTTGACCTCATTTAACAAATAAACATAGAACCATTCCACTGCACCTGTGAAAGTGAAAAGAACAATTTTAAGTTGAAAAAGAGAAAATAATTCTATTCTCTTTCTCCTATTTGACTTGAATGCATGATAATATGAAAAAAAATGTTTTCATATTTGGTAAGGTCAAGCTTGTATACATTCAGGACTAACCGACATGATCGTCGTTTTTTAAGATTGACCAACAACTATGGCGATTTATTCCAAATTAATCCGATATTGCTAATACATGATATTGTCTAGTACCTAAAGGATAAAGTATAAAAGGTTTAAGAATAGCTTAAGGACTTTATTGAATTTAATCTACATACAACCAACTCTGATAAATATTGATGTATGTTTCCATTTAAACTTTGGAATGGCTTTGTCTACTTCAGGTACACATCTACTCTATCCCAAGTACAGACCAATGTAACTTACATCCATCCAAATCTTATGAATATTGATGTGTATTCCCAGGAAAACTTTCGACAGGCTTTGCTTACTGCAAGTACAAATCAACTTTCATTTAGTACAGACCAATTTAATCTACATACAACCAACTCTGATGAATATAGATGTATGTTTCCATTTAAACTTTGGAATGGCTTTATCTACTTCAGGTACACATCTACTGTACCTCAAGTACAGACCAATGCAACTTACATACATCCAAATCTTATGAATATTAATGTGTATTCCCATGAAAACTTTCGAGAGGCTTTGCTTATATTAGTGCAAGTACAAATCAACTTTCTTTTAGTACAGACCAAGAATAAAGATAAAGTAAAAGATTTCAAAGTGACAGTCAAGCTCATAAGTCGGAAATAAACTGACAAAGACATGGCTAAAAAACGGATTAAAATGCTCTACAAGGCACAGCTTCATATGACCGCAGTATTATGTGTATTACACCCTCTTATGTTACATCCATCGGAGTACCTATGGTATTATGTGTATTACACTCTCCTATATGTCACATCCATCAGAGTACCTATGGTATTTTGTGTATTACACCCTCCTATGTTACATCCATCGAAGTACCTATAGTATTATGTGTATTATACCCTCCTATGTTACATTCATCGAAGTACCTATAGTATTATGTGTATTATACCCTCCCATGTTACACCCTTCAGAGTACCTATGGTATAATGTGTATTATACCCTCCTATGTTACATCCATCAGAGTACCTATGGTATTATGTGTATTACACCCTCCTATGTTACATCCATCAGAGTACATATGGTATTATGTGTATTACACCCTCCTATGTTACATCCATCAAAGTACCTTTGGTATTATGTGTAGTATACCCTCCTATGTTACATCCATCAGAGTACCTATGGTATTATGTATATTACACTCTCCTATGTTACATCCATCAGAGTACCTATGGTATTATGTGTACTACACTCTCCTATGTTACATCCATCAGAGTACCTATGGTATTATGCGTATTACACCCTCCTATGTTATATCCATCAAAGTTCTTATGGTATTATGCGTATTACACCCTCTTATGTTACATCCATCAGAGTACCTATGGTATTATGTGTATTGCACCCTCCTATGTTACATCAATCAGAGAACCTTTGGTATTATGTGTATTACACCCTCCTTTGTTACATCCATCAGAGTATCTATGGTATTGTGTGTATTACACTCTCCTATGTTACATCCATCAGAGTACCTATGGTATTATGTGTATTACACTCTCCTATGTTACATCCATCAGAGTACATATGGTATTATGTGTATTACACCCTCCTATGTTACATCCATCAAAGTACCTTTGGTATTATGTGTAGTATACCCTCCTATGTTACATCCATCAGAGTACCTATGGTATTATGTATATTACACTCTCCTATGTTACATCCATCAGAGTACCTATGGTATTATGTGTACTACACTCTCCTATGTTACATCCATCAGAGTACCTATGGTATTATACGTATTACACTCTCCTATGTTACATCCATCAGAGTACCTATGGTATTATGCGTATTACACTCTCCTATGTTACATCCATCAGAGTACCTCTGGTATTATGCGTATTACACTCTCCTATGTTACATCCATCAGAGTACCTATGGTATTATATGTATTACACCCTCCTATGTTACATCCATCAGAGTACCTATGGTATTATGCGTATTACACCCTCCTATGTTACACCCATCAGAGTACATCAGAATTGGGCGTATGTAAGTTACATTGGTCCCTCAAGTGTTGACCAATATGATCTACAAACATCCAACCCTCGTGAGTACTAATGTATGCAACCATTAAAACTTTGAAAATGCTTTGTCTTCTTGACGTACACATTAACTGTACCACAAGTACTGACCATTATTATCTACAAACATTAACCGAAGTTAATATATGAATAGCGGTTTAGGGCGACCAGAGGTAACCATCGTCAATATATGTGTTTGGTGACCAGAAGTAACCAAAGTGAATGATTGTGTTATGTGAGCATTAATATAAGGTGACCAGAGGTCAACGTAGTGAATTTATGTACAAGGTGACCAGAAGTAACCAAATTAAATGAGTGTGTTATGTGATCAGAGCATCATTGTAACTGGACCAGAGGTAAACATGGTCAATATGTGTCCAAGGTGAGCAGAGGTAACATAAGTCAACATATGAAGAGCGGTGTAAGGTGACCAGAGGTAACCTCAGTCAATATTGGTCAGGGGACACATTTATCGTCCATTGATTTTCATTGTCTACGAATATAGTACCTATAGTGCATGTAGTGTGAACATTGTGTTACTTGCTATATTTTTATACCCTTTCCAAATTTGTTTCTTCATGTTTTATGCCTCAAATAGCAAGTAGGGGGTGTGAAACTGAACTGTAAACATATTTGGGTCATGGATTTTGAATTAAAGTAATCACTCCTTTTGTAATAGTATACATGTATATTTGAGTACAGTATTGCATATTGCAATTCAAATGCAACAAGTAATCAACAACAAATAGAAAAATAACGATTAAGTAGAATAAAGATGGAAGGGAAATTATAAGTCAATCTTGACGCATTTCTTGTTGCCTAAAATTTCCTTTTTTCACATAATTATGTTGTTTTTATTTGATTTAAATTTCTGTTATATAATAATTGTAGAGAATATATTTTGGTTGTGGTTAAGTCAAATATGATCATTTTTCACTTTATCATGTTTTTTCATTACCATATCCTGATTTAATCTGAAATTTGTCGGATTAGTTATGAATGTTCATCCTATCTTTCCACAGTTATTTGATTCAAGTTATTGCCAAACAAATATTTCATAAAAATTTCCAAAATAACCTTGACCTCTGAAAAGCAAATGGTTATTCCTTCATCATACTCAAAAATACACAACCTTTATTTTCTTGGCAGCTTTTAACTATTTTCATTGCATACTTTATGCAGTTTACAACTTTTTTTTATCTAGAATTATTACCAAAGAGAAGGGGCTTGTAAAATTTAATTGCTTACCGAACTTCATTAGCTTCTCTTTTTGATGAGGAAATTTTACTAAGCCTAGTAAAGACATCGCTTTTTTCAACAATGTTGCTGAAATCTTCAGCCAAGTCTTTTGCCTCTCCTTCTGAAAAGCCTGAAAATAGGCTGATAGAAGTCTTGATGTTCCTTCTTATTACAATTCCTGGTGGAATATTTGCCACTGATCTGCTCCTCTGGAAATAAAACAAATAGTACGTTTTCAAACACGTTTTTATCCTTTTTAACTTTTTCTTACCAAAATAATTTGTATGGGAAGATAAAGAATTGAAACAGTGCTGATATACTCACAACAAAGCCAGGAATTACGTCACAAGTAACGTAGAGCTAAAAGGGTTCTAATGAATTGATTAATAAATATAATCAATGAAGAAGTCGAAACACTGTACCTTGGTGAAATTCCAATATTTAGTTTCCACCTTTATTTAAATTACAATTTGTTTTAACATGTTTCAATACCTTTGTGTGATCTGATATTGTGATTTACCAGTTATATACCATATACATCAATGTCTGATCTCTGCCTACCTTTGTTATGATCTGATGTTGTGATTTACCAGTTATATACCCTATACATCAATGATTTTTGCTGCCTTTTGATCTACCGTGTCCTTTGAAAAGACATGATCGCATATGGCTACATGCTATAGATTCGCTTTTTGTATATGTTGTTCGTAAACAAATTTAAACTGCAATGGTGACTGAGGTATAGAAATGTGACAATTTCCGTTTTTTACCGGCAGTCAAACCATTGCTAGAGCGGTTGGTCAATTTGACTGTGTGTGATGATTGAATTCAGAAAGCTAGGATACGTGAAATCTTATGCCTAATGTTTTGAGATTACCATACAAATCTGTGTATTTTGAATAACCTCTGAAACAACTTTTGGGGTGTCCGTAGATACCCGGGGTAGGTACCAAGTTATAATGCTAAAATTTTCCCGACCTTCAATGCAGATATATACCTATTGTACTCTTTCGTCCTGATCATACGTGAAATACTTGGCACTGGACCTTTCCTACTTAATTGATTAGGATTGTCAGTTTTCCTATCAAAGGTCGGTGGTTTTCTCTGGGCACTCCGGCATCCTCCACTGACAATAATAAAAACTGGCTGCCACCTAACACCCCAGTCATGCCCTCATAGCACCCTAGTCAGGCATTTGTGACATCCTAGTCATACACAATCAACTATATAATACATACAGACATCATATCTTTGTAATAATTGTTCTATTGTATCTATCACACCTTCATTATAATGTCTTCATCTAACACCCCAGTCATGTCCTCATAGCACCCTAGTGAGGCATTTGGGACATCCTAGTCATAGACAATCAACTATATAATACATAAAGAGACATCATATCTTTGTAATAATTGTTCTATTGTATCTATCACACCTTCATTTATAATGTCTTCATCTAACACCCAACTCATGCCCTTGTAACACCCTAGTCTGGCATTTGTGACATCCTAACCATACACAATCAACTTTATAATACATACAGACATCATATCTTTGTAATAATTGTTCTATTGTATCTATCACACCTTCATTTATAATGTCTTCATCCAACACCCCAGTCATGCCCTTGTAACACCCTAGTCAGGCATTTGTGACATCCTAGTCATACACAATCAACTATATAATACATAAAGAGACATCATATCTTTGTTATAATTGTTCTATTGTATCTATCACACCTTCATTTTTAATGTCTTCATCTAACACCCCAGTCATGTCCTCATAGCACCCTAGTGAGGCATTTGGGACATCCTAGTCATAGACAATCAACTATATAATACATAAAGAGACATCATATCTTTGTAATAATTGTTCTATTGTATCTATCACACCTTCATTTATAATGTCTTCATCTAACACCCAACTCATGCTTTTGTAACACCCTAGTCTGGCATTTGTGACATCCTAACCATACACAATCAACTTTATAATACATACAGACATCATATCTTTGTTATAATTGTTCTATTGTATCTATCACACCTTCATTTATAATGTCTTCATCCAACACCCCAGTCATGCCCTTGTAACACCCTAGTCAGGCATTTGTGACATCCTAGTCATACACAATCAACTATATAATACATAAAGAGACATCATATCATTGTTATAATTGTTCTATTGTATCTATCACACCTTCATTTTTAATGTCTTCATCTAACACCCCAGTCATGCCCTCATAGCACCCTAGTGAGGCATTTGGGACATCCTAGTCATAGACAATCAACTATATAATACATAAAGAGACATCATATCTTTGTAATAATTGTTCTATTGTATCTATCACACCTTCATTTATAATGTCTTCATCTAACACCCAACTCATGCCCTTGTAACACCCTAGTCTGGCATTTGTGACATCCTAACCATACACAATCAACTTTATAATACATACAGACATCATATCTTTGTAATAATTGTTCTATTGTATCTATCACACCTTCATTTATAATGTCTTCATCCAACACCCCAGTCATGCCCTTGTAACACCCTAGTCAGGCATTTGTGACATCCTAGTCATACACAATCAACTATATTATACATAAAGAGACATCATATCTTTGTTATAATTGTTCTATTGTATCTATCACACCTTCATTTTTAATGTCTTCATCTAACACCCCAGTCATGCCCTCATAGCACCCTAGTGAGGCATTTGGGACATCCTAGTCATAGACAATCAACTATATAATACATAAAGAGACATCATATCTTTGTAATAATTGTTCTATTGTATCTATCACACCTTCATTTATAATGTCTTCATCTAACACCCCAGTCATGCCCTTGTAACACCCTAGTCTGGCATTTGTGACATCCTAACCATACACAATCAGCTTTATAATACATACAGACATCATATCTTTGTTATAATTGTTCTATTGGATCTATCACACCTACATGTATAAGGTCTACATCTAACACCTCAGTCATGCCCTCATAGCACCCTAGTGAGGCATTTGGGACATCCTAGTCATAGCCAATCAACTATATAATACATAGAGACATCATATCTTTGTAATAATTGTTCTATTGTATCTATCACACCTTCATTTATAATGTCTTCATCCAACACCCCAGTCATGCCCTTGTTACACCCTAGTCAGGCATTTGTGACATCCTAGTCATACACAATCAACTATATAATACATACAGACATCATATCTTTGTTATAATTGTTCTATTGTATCTATCACACCTTTATTTTTAATGTCTTCATCTAACACCCAACTCATGCCCTTGTAACACCCAAGTCTGGCATTTGTGACATCCTTATCATACACAATTAACTTTATAATACATACAGACATCATATCTTTGTAATAATTGTTCTATTATATCTATCACACCTTCATTTATAATGTCTTCATTTAACACCCCAGTCATGCCCTTCTAACACCCTAGCCAGGCATTTGCGACATCATAGTCGTACACAATCAACTATATTATACATAAAGAGACATCATATCTTTGTTATAATTGTTCTATTGTATCTATCACACCTTCATTTATAATGTCTTCATCCAACACCCCAGTCATGCCCTTGTAACACCCTAGTCAGGCATTTGTGACATCCTAGTCATACACAATCAACTATATTATACATAAAGAGACATCATATCTTTGTTATAATTGTTCTATTGTATCTATCACACCTTCATTTTTAATGTCTTTATCTAACACCCCAGTCATGCCCTCATAGCACCCTAGTGAGGCATTTGGGACATCCTAGTCATAGACAATCAACTATATAATACATAAAGAGACATCATATCTTTGTAATAATTGTTCTATTGTATCTATCACACCTTCATTTATAATGTCTTCATCTAACACCCAACTCATGCCCTTGTAACACCCTAGTCTGGCATTTGTGACATCCTAACCATACACAATCAACTTTATAATACATACAGACATCATATCTTTGTAATAATTGTTCTATTGTATCTATCACACCTTCATTTATAATGTCTTCATCCAACACCCCAGTCATGCCCTTGTAACACCCTAGTCAGGCATTTGTGACATCCTAGTCATACACAATCAACTATATTATACATAAAGAGACATCATATCTTTGTTATAATTGTTCTATTGTATCTATCACACCTTCATTTTTAATGTCTTTATCTAACACCCCAGTCATGCCCTCATAGCACCCTAGTGAGGCATTTGGGACATCCTAGTCATAGACAATCAACTATATAATACATAAAGAGACATCATATCTTTGTAATAATTGTTCTATTGTATCTATCACACCTTTATTTTTAATGTCTTCATCTAACACCCAACTCATGCCCTTCTAACACCCAAGTCTGGCATTTGTGACATCCTTATCATACACAATTAACTTTATAATACATACAGACATCATATCTTTGTAATAATTGTTCTATTATATCTATCACACCTTCATTTATAATGTCTTCATTTAACACCCCAGTCATGCCCTTCTAACACCCTAGCCAGGCATTTGCGACATCATAGTCGTACACAATCAACTATATAATACATAAAGAGACATCATATCTTTGTTATAATTGTTCTATTGTATCTATCACACCTTCATTTTTAATGTCTTCATCTAACACCCCAGTCATGCCCTCATAGCACCCTAGTGAGGCATTTGGGACATCCTAGTCATAGACAATCAACTATATAATACATAAAGAGACATCATATCTTTGTAATAATTGTTCTATTGTATCTATCACACCTTCATTTATAATGTCTTCATCTAACACCCAACTCATGCCCTTGTAACACCCTAGTCTGGCATTTGTGACATCCTAACCATACACAATCAACTTTATAATACATACAGACATCATATCTTTGTAATAATTGTTCTATTGTATCTATCACACCTTCATTTATAATGTCTTCATCCAACACCCCAGTCATGCCCTTGTAACACCCTAGTCAGGCATTTGTGACATCCTAGTCATACACAATCAACTATATTATACATAAAGAGACATCATATCTTTGTTATAATTGTTCTATTGTATCTATCACACCTTTATTTTTAATGTCTTTATCTAACACCCCAGTCATGCCCTCATAGCACCCTAGTGAGGCATTTGGGACATCCTAGTCATAGACAATCAACTATATAATACATAAAGAGACATCATATCTTTGTAATAATTGTTCTATTGTATCTATCACACCTTCATTTATAATGTCTTCATCTAACACCCAACTCATGCCATTGTGAAACCCTAGTCTGGCATTTGTGACATCCTAACCATACACAAACAACTTTATAATACATACAGACATCATCATATCTTTGTAATAATTGTTCTATTGTATCTATCACACCTTCATCTATAATGTCTTCATCTAACACCCCAGTCATGCCCATGTAACACCCTAGTCAGGCATTAGTGACATGCAAGTCATACACAATCAACTATATAATACATGCAGACATCATATCTTTGTAATAATTGTTCTATTGTATCTATCACACCTTCATTTATAATGTCTTCATCTAACACACAACTCATGCCCTTGTAACACCCTAGTCTGGCATTTGTGACATCCTAACCATACACAATCAACTTTATAATACATACAGACATCATATCTTTGTTATGATTGTTCTATTGTATCTATCACAACTACATGTATGAGGTCTACATCTAACACCCCAGTCATGCCCTCATAGCACCCTAGTGAGGCATTTGGGACATCCTAGTCATAGACAATCAACTATATAATACATAAAGAGACATCATATCTTTGTAATAATTGTTCTATTGTATCTATCACACCTTCATTTATAATGTCTTCATCTAACACCCCAGTCATGCCCTTGTAACACCCTAGTCTGGCATTTGTGACATCCTAACCATACACAATCAGCTTTATAATACATACAGACATCATATCTTTGTTATAATTGTTCTATTGGATCTATCACACCTACATGTATAAGGTCTACATCTAACACCTCAGTCATGCCCTCATAGCACCCTAGTGAGGCATTTGGGACATCCTAGTCATAGCCAATCAACTATATAATACATAAAGAGACATCATATCTTTGTAATAATTGTTCTATTGTATCTATCACACCTTCATTTATAATGTCTTCATCCAACACCCCAGTCATGCCCTTGTTACACCCTAGTCAGGCATTTGTGACATCCTAGTCATACACAATCAACTATATAATACATACAGACATCATATCTTTGTTATAATTGTTCTATTGTATCTATCACACCTTTATTTTTAATGTCTTCATCTAACACCCAACTCATGCCCTTGTAACACCCAAGTCTGGCATTTGTGACATCCTTATCATACACAATTAACTTTATAATACATACAGACATCATATCTTTGTAATAATTGTTCTATTATATCTATCACACCTTCATTTATAATGTCTTCATTTAACACCCCAGTCATGCCCTTCTAACACCCTAGCCAGGCATTTGCGACATCATAGTCGTACACAATCAACTATATAATACATAAAGAGACATCATATCTTTGTTATAATTGTTCTATTGTATCTATCACACCTTCATTTTTAATGTCTTCATCTAACACCCCAGTCATGCCCTCATAGCACCCTAGTGAGGCATTTGGGACATCCTAGTCATAGACAATCAACTATATAATACATAAAGAGACATCATATCTTTGTAATAATTGTTCTATTGTATCTATCACACCTTCATTTATAATGTCTTCATCTAACACCCAACTCATGCCCTTGTAACACCCTAGTCTGGCATTTGTGACATCCTAACCATACACAATCAACTTTATAATACATACAGACATCATATCTTTGTAATAATTGTTCTATTGTATCTATCACACCTTCATTTATAATGTCTTCATCCAACACCCCAGTCATGCCCTTGTAACACCCTAGTCAGGCATTTGTGACATCCTAGTCATACACAATCAACTATATTATACATAAAGAGACATCATATCTTTGTTATAATTGTTCTATTGTATCTATCACACCTTCATTTTTAATGTCTTTATCTAACACCCCAGTCATGCCCTCATAGCACCCTAGTGAGGCATTTGGGACATCCTAGTCATAGACAATCAACTATATAATACATAAAGAGACATCATATCTTTGTAATAATTGTTCTATTGTATCTATCACACCTTCATTTATAATGTCTTCATCTAACACCCAACTCATGCCCTTGTAACACCCTAGTCTGGCATTTGTGACATCCTAACCATACACAATCAACTTTATAATACATACAGACATCATATCTTTGTAATAATTGTTCTATTGTATCTATCACACCTTCATTTATAATGTCTTCATCCAACACCCCAGTCATGCCCTTGTAACACCCTAGTCAGGCATTTGTGACATCCTAGTCATACACAATCAACTATATTATACATAAAGAGACATCATATCTTTGTTATAATTGTTCTATTGTATCTATCACACCTTCATTTTTAATGTCTTTATCTAACACCCCAGTCATGCCCTCATAGCACCCTAGTGAGGCATTTGGGACATCCTAGTCATAGACAATCAACTATATAATACATAAAGAGACATCATATCTTTGTAATAATTGTTCTATTGTATCTATCACACCTTTATTTTTAATGTCTTCATCTAACACCCAACTCATGCCCTTCTAACACCCAAGTCTGGCATTTGTGACATCCTTATCATACACAATTAACTTTATAATACATACAGACATCATATCTTTGTAATAATTGTTCTATTATATCTATCACACCTTCATTTATAATGTCTTCATTTAACACCCCAGTCATGCCCTTCTAACACCCTAGCCAGGCATTTGCGACATCATAGTCGTACACAATCAACTATATAATACATAAAGAGACATCATATCTTTGTTATAATTGTTCTATTGTATCTATCACACCTTCATTTTTAATGTCTTCATCTAACACCCCAGTCATGCCCTCATAGCACCCTAGTGAGGCATTTGGGACATCCTAGTCATAGACAATCAACTATATAATACATAAAGAGACATCATATCTTTGTAATAATTGTTCTATTGTATCTATCACACCTTCATTTATAATGTCTTCATCTAACACCCAACTCATGCCCTTGTAACACCCTAGTCTGGCATTTGTGACATCCTAACCATACACAATCAACTTTATAATACATACAGACATCATATCTTTGTAATAATTGTTCTATTGTATCTATCACACCTTCATTTATAATGTCTTCATCCAACACCCCAGTCATGCCCTTGTAACACCCTAGTCAGGCATTTGTGACATCCTAGTCATACACAATCAACTATATTATACATAAAGAGACATCATATCTTTGTTATAATTGTTCTATTGTATCTATCACACCTTTATTTTTAATGTCTTTATCTAACACCCCAGTCATGCCCTCATAGCACCCTAGTGAGGCATTTGGGACATCCTAGTCATAGACAATCAACTATATAATACATAAAGAGACATCATATCTTTGTAATAATTGTTCTATTGTATCTATCACACCTTCATTTATAATGTCTTCATCTAACACCCAACTCATGCCATTGTGAAACCCTAGTCTGGCATTTGTGACATCCTAACCATACACAAACAACTTTATAATACATACAGACATCATCATATCTTTGTAATAATTGTTCTATTGTATCTATCACACCTTCATCTATAATGTCTTCATCTAACACCCCAGTCATGCCCATGTAACACCCTAGTCAGGCATTAGTGACATGCAAGTCATACACAATCAACTATATAATACATGCAGACATCATATCTTTGTAATAATTGTTCTATTGTATCTATCACACCTTCATTTATAATGTCTTCATCTAACACACAACTCATGCCCTTGTAACACCCTAGTCTGGCATTTGTGACATCCTAACCATACACAATCAACTTTATAATACATACAGACATCATATCTTTGTTATGATTGTTCTATTGTATCTATCACAACTACATGTATGAGGTCTACATCTAACACCCCAGTCATGCCCTCATAGCACCCTAGTGAGGCATTTGGGACATCCTAGTCATAGACAATCAACTATATAATACATAAAGAGACATCATATCTTTGTAATAATTGTTCTATTGTATCTATCACACATTCATTTATAATGTCTTCATCTAACACCCCAGTCATGCCCTCATAGCACCCTAGTCAGGCATTTGTGACATCCTAGTCATACACAATCAACTATATAATACATACAGACATCATATCTTTGTAATAATTGTTCTATTGTATCTATCACACCTTCATTATAATGTCTTCATCTAACACCCCAGTCATGCCCCATAACATCCTTGTGAGGCATTTGGGACATTCTAGTCATAGACAATCAACTATATAATACATAAAGAGACATCATATCTTTGTAATAATTGTTCTATTGTATCTATCACACCTTCATTTATAATGTCTTCATCTAACACCCAACTCATGCCCTTGTAACACCCTAGTCTGGCATTTGTGACATCCTAACCATACACAATCAACTTTATAATACATACAGACATCATATCTTTGTAATAATTGTTCTATTGTATCTATCACACCTTCATTTATAATGTCTTCATCCAACACCCCAGTCATGCCCTTGTAACACCCTAGTCAGGCATTTGTGACATCCTAGTCATACACAATCAACTATATTATACATAAAGAGACATCATATCTTTGTTATAATTGTTCTATTGTATCTATCACACCTTCATTTTTAATGTCTTCATCTAACACCCCAGTCATGCCCTCATAGCACCCTAGTGAGGCATTTGGGACATCCTAGTCATAGACAATCAACTATATAATACATAAAGAGACATCATATCTTTGTAATAATTGTTCTATTGTATCTATCACACCTTCATTTATAATGTCTTCATCTAACACCCAACTCATGCCATTGTGAAACCCTAGTCTGGCATTTGTGACATCCTAACCATACACAAACAACTTTATAATACATACAGACATCATATCTTTGTAATAATTGTTCTATTGTATCTATCACACCTTCATCTATAATGTCTTCATCTAACACCCCAGTCATGCCCATGTAACACCCTAGTCAGGCATTAGTGACATGCAAGTCATACACAATCAACTATATAATACATGCAGACATCATATCTTTGTAATAATTGTTCTATTGTATCTATCACACCTTCATTTATAATGTCTTCATCTAACACCCAACTCATGCCCTTGTAACACCCTAGTCTGGCATTTGTGACATCCTAACCATACACAATCAACTTTATAATACATACAGACATCATATCTTTGTTATGATTGTTCTATTGTATCTATCACAACTACATGTATGAGGTCTACATCTAACACCCCAGTCATGCCCTCATAGCACCCTAGTGAGGCATTTGGGACATCCTAGTCATAGACAATCAACTATATAATACATAAAGAGACATCATATCTTTGTAATAATTGTTCTATTGTATCTATCACACATTCATTTATAATGTCTTCATCTAACACCCCAGTCATGCCCTCATAGCACCCTAGTCAGGCATTTGTGACATCCTAGTCATACACAATCAACTATATAATACATACAGACATCTTATCTTTGTAATAATTGTTCTATTGTATCTATCACACCTTCATTATAATGTCTTCATCTAACACCCCAGTCATGCCCCATAACATCCTAGTGAGGCATTTGGGACATTCTAGTCATAGACAATCAACTATATAATACATAAAGAGACATCATATCTTTGTAATAATTGTTCTATTGTATCTATCACACCTTCATTTATAATGTCCTCATCTAACACCCAACTCATGCCCTTGTAACACCCTAGTCTGGCATTTGTGACATCCTAACCATACACAATCAGCTTTATAATACATACAGACATCATATCTTCATGATCTTTGTTATAATTGTTCTATTGGATCTATCACACCTACATGTATAAGGTCTACATCTAACACCCCAGTCATGCCCTCATAGCACCCTAGTGAGGCATTTGGGACATCCTAGTCATAGACAATCAACTATATAATACATAAAGAGACATCATATCTTTGTAATAATTGTTCTATTGTATCTATCACACCTTCATTTATAATGTCTTCATCCAACACCCCAGTCATGCCCTTGTTACACCCTAGTCAGGCATTTGTGACATCCTAGTCATACACAATCAACTATATAATACATACAGACATCATATCTTTGTTATAATTGTTCTATTGTATCTATCACACCTTTATTTTTAATGTCTTCATCTAACACCCAACTCATGCCCTTCTAACACCCAAGTCTGGCATTTGTGACATCCTAATCATACACAATTAACTTTATAATACATACAGACATCATATCTTTGTAATAATTGTTCTATTATATCTATCACACCTTCATTTATAATGTCTTCATTTAACACCCCAGTCATGCCCTTCTAACACCCTAGCCAGGCATTTGCGACATCATAGTCGTACACAATCAACTATATAATACATAAAGAGACATCATATCTTTGTTATAATTGTTCTATTGTATCTATCACACCTTCATTTTTAATGTCTTCATCTAACACCCCAGTCATGCCCTCATAGCACCCTAGTGAGGCATTTGGGACATCCTAGTCATAGACAATCAACTATATAATACATAAAGAGACATCATATCTTTGTAATAATTGTTCTATTGTATCTATCACACCTTCATTTATAATGTCTTCATCTAACACCCAACTCATGCCCTTGTAACACCCTAGTCTGGCATTTGTGACATCCTAACCTTACACAATCAACTTTATAATACATACAGACATCATATCTTTGTAATAATTGTTCTATTGTATCTATCACACCTTCATTTATAATGTCTTCATCCAACACCCCAGTCATGCCCTTGTAACACCCTAGTCAGGCATTTGTGACATCCTAGTCATACACAATCAACTATATTATACATAAAGAGACATCATATCTTTGTTATAATTGTTCTATTGTATCTATCACACCTTCATTTTTAATGTCTTCATCTAACACCCCAGTCATGCCCTCATAGCACCCTAGTGAGGCATTTGGGACATCCTAGTCATAGACAATCAACTATATATCACATAAAGAGACATCATATCTTTGTAATAATTGTTCTATTGTATCTATCACACCTTCATTTATAATGTCTTCATCTAACACCCAACTCATGCCATTGTGAAACCCTAGTCTGGCATTTGTGACATCCTAACCATACACAAACAACTTTATAATACATACAGACATCATATCTTTGTAATAATTGTTCTATTGTATCTATCACACCTTCACCTATAATGTCTTCATCTAACACCCCAGTCATGCCCATGTAACACCCTAGTCAGGCATTAGTGACATGCAAGTCATACACAATCAACTATATAATACATAAAGAGACATCATATCTTTGTAATAATTGTTTTATTGTATCTATCACACCTTCATTTATAATGTCTTCATCTAACACCCAACTCATGCCCTTGTAACACCCTAGTCTGGCATTTGTGACATCCTAACCATACACAATCAACTTTATAATACATACAGACATCATATCTTTGTTATGATTGTTCTATTGTATCTATCACAACTACATGTATGAGGTCTACATCTAACACCCCAGTCATGCCCTCATAGCACCCTAGTGAGGCATTTGGGACATCCTAGTCATAGACAATCAACTATATAATACATAAAGAGACATCATATCTTTGTAATAATTGTTCTATTGTATCTATCACACATTCATTTATAATGTCTTCATCTAACACCCCAGTCATGCCCTCATAGCACCCTAGTCAGGCATTTGTGACATCCTAGTCATACACAATCAACTATATAATACATACAGACATCATATCTTTGTAATAATTGTTCTATTGTATCTATCACACCTTCATTATAATGTCTTCATCTAACACCCCAGTCATGCCCCATAACATCCTAGTGAGGCATTTGGGACATTCTAGTCATAGACAATCAACTATATAATACATAAAGAGACATCATATCTTTGTAATAATTGTTCTATTGTATCTATCACACCTTCATTTATAATGTCTTCATCTAACACCCAACTCATGCCCTTGTAACACCCTAGTCTGGCATTTGTGACATCCTAACCATACACAATCAGCTTTATAATACAGACATCATATCTTTGTTATAATTGTTCTATTGGATCTATCACACCTACATGTATAAGGTCTACATCTAACACCCCAGTCATGCCCTCATAGCACCCTAGTGAGGCATTTGGGACATCCTAGTCATAGACAATCAAATATATAATACATAAAGAGACATCATATCTTTGTAATAATTGTTCTATTGTATCTATCACACCTTCATTTATAATGTCTTCATCCAACACCCCAGTCATGCCCTTGTTACACCCTAGTCAGGCATTTGTGACATCCTAGTCATACACAATCAACTATATAATACATACAGACATCATATCTTTGTTATAATTGTTCTATTGTATCTATCACACCTTTATTTTTAATGTCTTCATCTAACACCCAACTCATGCCCTTCTAACACCCAAGTCTGGCATTTGTGACATCCTAATCATACACAATTAACTTTATAATACATACAGACATCATATCTTTGTAATAATTGTTCTATTATATCTATCACACCTTCATTTATAATGTCTTCATTTAACACCCCAGTCATGCCCTTCTAACACCCTAGCCAGGCATTTGCGACATCATAGTCGTACACAATCAACTATATAATACATACAGACATTATATCTTTGTAATAATTGTTCTATTGTATCTATCACACCTACATATATAAGGTCTACATCTAACACCCCAGTCATGCCCTCATAGCACCCTAGTCAGGCATTTGTGACATCCTAGTCATACGCAATCAACTATACAATACATACAGACATCATATCTTTGTAATAATTGTTCTATTGTATCTATCACACCTTCATTTTTAATGTCTTCATCTAACACCCCAGCCATGCCCTCATAGCACCCTAGTGAGGCATTTGGGACATCCTAGCCATAGACAATCAATTATATAATACATAGAGACATCATATCTTTGTAATAATTGTTCTATTGTATCTATCACACCTTCATTTATAATGTCTTCATCTAACACCCAACTCATGCCCTTGTAACACCCTAGTCTGGCATTTGTGACATCCTAACCATACACAATCAGCTTTATAATACATACAGACATCATATCTTTGTTATAATTGTTCTATTGTATCTATCACACCTACATGTATAAGGTCTACATCTAACACCCCAGTCATGCCCTCATAGCACCCTATTGAAGCATTTGGGACATCCTAGTCATAGACAATCAACTATATAATACATAAAGAGACATCATATCTTTGTAATAATTGTTCTATTGTATCTATCACACCTTTATTTATAATGCCTTCATCTAACACCCCAATCATGCCCTCATAGCACCCTAGTCAGGCATTTGTGACATCCTAGTCATACACAATCAACTATATAATACATACAGACATCATATCTTTGTAATACTTGTTCTATTGTATCTATCACACCTTCATTATAATGTCTTCATCTAACACCCCAGTCATGCCCTTGTAACACCCTAGTTAGGCATTTGTGACATCCTAGTCAAACACAATCAACTATACAATACATACAGACATCTTATCTTTGTAATAATTGTTCTATTGTATCTATCACAACTTCATTTATAATGTCTTCATCTAACACCCAACTCATGCCCTTGTAAAACCCTAGTCTGGCATTTCTGACATCCTAACCATACACAAACAACTTTATAATACATACAGACATCATATCTTTGTTATAATTGTTCTATTGTATCTATCACACCTACATATATAAGGTCTTCATCTAACACCCCAGTCATGCCCTCATAGCACCCTAGTCAGGCATTTGTGACACCCTAGTTAGGCATTTGTGACATCCTAGTCAAACACAATCAACTATACAATACATACAGACATCTTATCTTTGTAATAATTGTTCTATTGTATCTATCACAACTTCATTTATAATGTCTTCATCTAACACCCAACTCATGCCCTTGTAAAACCCTAGTCTGGCATTTCTGACATCCTAACCATACACAATCAACTATATAATACATACAGACATCATATCTTTGTAATAATTGTTCTATTGTATCTATCACACCTTCATTTATAATGTCTTCATCTAACACCTCAGTCATGCCCTCATAGCACCCTAGTGAGGCTATTGGGACATCCTAGTCATAGACAATCAACTATATAATACATAAAGAGACATCATATCTTTGTAATAATTGTTCTATTGTATCTATCACACCTTTATTTATAATGCCTTCATCTAACACCCCAATCATGCCCTCATAGCACCCTAGTCAGGCATTTGTGACATCCTAGTCATACACAATCAACTATATAATACATACAGACATCATATCTTTGTAATACTTGTTCTATTGTATCTATCACACCTTCATTATAATGTCTTCATCTAACACCCCAGTCATGCCCTTGTAACACCCTAGTCAGGCATTTGTGACATCCTAGTCAAACATAATCAACTATACAATACATACAGACATCATATCTTTGTAATAATTGTTCTATTGTATCTATCACACCTTCATTTATAATATCTTCATCCAACACCCAAGTCATGCCCTTGTTACACCCTAGTCAGGCATTTGTGACATCCTAGTCATACACAATCAACTATATAATACATACAGACATCATATCTTTGTTATAATTGTTCTATTGTATATATCACACCTTTATTTTTAATGTCTTCATCTAACACCCCTGTCATGCCCTTCTAACACCCTAGTCTGGCATTTGTGACATCCTAATCATACACAATTAACTTTATAATACATACAGACATCATATCTTTGTAATAATTGTTCTATTATATCTATCACACCTTCATTTATAATGTCTTCATTTAACACCCCAGTCATGCCCTTCTAACACCCTAGTCAGGCATTTGCGACATCATAGTCGTACACAATCAACTATATAATACATACAGACATTATATCTTTGTAATAATTGTTCTATTGTATCTATCACACCTACATATATAAGGTCTACATCTAACACCCCAGTCATGCCCTCATAGCACCCTAGTCAGGCATTTGTGACATCCTAGTCATACACAATCAACTATATAATACATACAGACATCATATCTTTGTAATAATTGTTCTATTGTATCTATCACACCTTCATTTATAATGTCTTCATCTAACACCTCAGTCATGCCCTCATAGCACCCTAGTGAGGCTATTGGGACATCCTAGTCATAGACAATCAACTATATAATACATAAAGAGACATCATATCTTTGTAATAATTGTTCTATTGTATCTATCACACCTTCATTTATAATGCCTTCATCTAACACCCCAGTCATGCCCTCATAGCACCCTAGTCAGGCATTTGTGACATCCTAGTCATACCCAATCAACTATATAATACATACAGACATCATATCTTTGTAATAATTGTTCTATTGTATGTATCACACCTTCATTATAATGTCTTCATCTAACACCCCAGTCATGCCCTTGTAACACCCTAGTTAGGCATTTGTGACATCCTAGTCAAACACAATCAACTATACAATACATACAGACATCTTATCTTTGTAATAATTGTTCTATTGTATCTATCACAACTTCATTTATAATGTCTTCATCTAACACCCAACTCATGCCCTTGTAAAACCCTAGTCTGGCATTTCTGACATCCTAACCATACACAAACAACTTTATAATACATACAGACATCATATCTTTGTTATAATTGTTCTATTGTATCTATCACACCTACATATATAAGGTCTTCATCTAACACCCCAGTCATGCCCTCATAGCACCCTAGTCAGGCATTTGTGACATCCTAGTCATACACAATCAACTATATAATACATACAGACATCATATCTTTGTAATAATTGTTCTATTGTATCTATCACACCTTCATTTATAATGTCTTCATCTAACACCTCAGCCATGCCCTCATAGCACCCTAGTGAGGCATTTGGGACATCCTAGCCATAGACAATCAACTATATAATACATAAAGAGACATCATATCTTTGTAATAATTGTTCTATTGTATCTATCACACCTTCATTTATAATGTCTTCATCTAACACCCAACTCATGCCCTTGTAACACCCTAGTCTGGCATTTGTGACATCCTAACCATACACAAACAACTTTATAATACATACAGACATCATATCTTTGTTATAATTGTTCTATTGTATCTATCACACCTACATGTATAAGGTCTACATCTAACACCCCAGTCATGCCCTCATAGCACCCTAGTGAGGCATTTGGGACATCCTAGTCATAGACAATCAACTATATAATACATAAAGAGACATCATATCTTTGTAATAATTGTTCTATTGTATCTATCACACTTTCATTTATAATGCCTTCATCTAACACCCCAGTCATGCCCTCATAGCACCCTAGTCAGGCATTTGTGACATCCTAGTCATACACAATCAACTATATAATACATACAGACATCATATCTTTGTAATAATTGTTCTATTGTATCTATCACACCTTCATTTATAATGTCTTCATCTAACACCCCAGTCATGCCCTTGTTACACCCTAGTCAGGCATTTGTGACATCCTAGTCAAACACAATCAACTATACAATACATACAGACATCATATCTTTGTAATAATTGTTCTATTGTATCTATCACACCTTCATTCATAATGTCTTCATCCAACACCCCAGTCATGCCCTTGTTACACCCTAGTCAGGCATTTGTGACATCCTAGTCATACACAATCAACTATATAATACATACAGACATCATATCTTTGTTATAATTGTTCTATTGTGTCTATCACACCTTTATTTTTAATGTCTTCATCTAACACCCCAGTCATGCCCTTCTAACACCCTAGTCTGGTATTTGTGACATCCTAGTCATACACAATTAACTTTATAATGCATACAGACATCATATCTTTGTAATAATTGTTCTATTGTATCTATCACACCATCATTTATAATTTCTTCATTTAACACCCCAGTCATGCCCTTGTAACACCCTAGTCAGGCATTTGCGACATCATAGTCGTACACAATCAACTATATAATACATACAGACATTATATCTTTGTAATAATTGTTCTATTGTATCTATCACACCTACATATATAAGGTCTATATCTAACACCCCTGTCATGCCCTCATAGCACCCTAGTCAGGCATTTGTGACATCCTAGTCATACACAATCAACTATATAAAACATACAGACATCATATCTTTGTAATAATTGTTCTAATGTATCTATCACACCTTCATTATAATGTCTTCATCTAACACCCCAGTCATGCCCTTGTAACACCCTAGTCAGGCATTTGTGACATCCTAGTCAAACACAATCAACTATACAATACATACAGACATCATATCTTTGTAATAATTGTTCTATTGTATCTATCACACCTTCATTCATAATGTCTTCATCCAACACCCCAGTCATGCCCTTGTTACACCCTAGTCAGGCATTTGTGACATCCTAGTCATACACAATCAACTATATAATACATACAGACATCATATCTTTGTTATAATTGTTCTATTGTGTCTATCATACCTTTATTTTTAATGTCTTCATCTATTAAACAACCCAGTCATGCCCTTCTAACACCCTAGTCTGGCATTTGTGACATCCTAGTCATACACAATTAACTTTATAATGCATACAGACATCATATCTTTGTAATAATTGTTCTATTGTATCTATCACACCTTCATTTTTAATGTCTTCATCTAACACCCCAGTCATGCCCTCATAGCACCCTAGTGAGGCATTTGGGACATCCTAGCCATAGACAATCAACTATACAATACATACAGACATCATATCTTTGTAATAATTGTTCTATTGTATCTATCACACCTTCATTTTTAATGTCTTCATCTAACACCCCAGTCATGCCCTCATAGCACCCTAGTGAGGCATTTGGGACATCCTAGCCATAGACAATCAACTATATAATACATAAAGAGACATCATATCTTTGTAATAATTGTTCTATTGTATCTATCACACCTTCATTTATAATGTCTTCATCTAACACCCAACTCATGCCCTTGTAACACCCTAGTCTGGCATATGTGACATCCGAACCATACACAAACAACTTTATAATACATACAGACATCGTATCTTTGTAATAATTGTTCTATTGTATCTATCACACCTTTATTTTTAATGTCTTCATCTAACAACCCAGTCATGCCCTCATAGCACCCTAGTCAGGCATTTGTGACATCCTAGTCATACACAATAAACTATATAATACATACAGACATCATATCTTTGTAATAATTGTTCTATTGTATCTATCACACCTTCATTTATAATGTCTTCATCTAACACCTCAGTCATGCCCTCATAGCACCCTAGTCAGGCTATTGGGACATCCTAGTCATACGCAATCAACTATACAATACATACAGACATCATATCTTTGTAATAATTGTTCTATTGTATCTATCACACCTTCATTTTTAATGTCTTCATCTAACACCCAACTATGCCCTTGTAAAACCCTAGTCTGGCATTTGTGACATCCTAACCATACACAAACAACTTTATAATACATACAGACATCATATCTTTGTTATAATTGTTCTATTGTATCTATCACACCTACATATATAAGGTAATCATCTAACACCCCAGTCATGCCCTCATGGCACCCTAGTCAGGCATTTGTGACATCCTAGTCATACACAATCAACTATATAATACATACAGACATCATATCTTTGTAATAATTGTTCTATTGTATCTATCACACCTTCATTATAATGTCTTCATCTAACACCCCAGTCATGCCCTTGTAACACCCTTGTCAGGCATTTGTGACATCCTAGTCAAACACAATCAACTATACAATACATACAGACATCATATCTTTGTAATAATTGTTCTATTGTATCTATCACACCTTCATTTATAATTTCTTCATTTAACACCCCAGTCATGCCCTTGTAACACCCTAGTCAGGCATTTGCGACATCATAGTCGTACACAATCAACTATATAATACATACAGACATTACATCTTTGTAATAATTGTTCTATTGTATCTATCACACCTACCTATATAAGGTCTACATCTAACACCCCTGTCATGCCCTCATAGCACCCTAGTCAGGCATTTGTGACATCCTAGTCATACACAATCAACTATATAATACATACAGACATCATATCTTTGTAATAATTGTTCTATTGTATCTATCACACCTTCATTTATAATGTCTTCATCTAACACCTCAGTCATGCCCTCATAGCACCCTAGTCAGGCTATTGGGACATCCTAGTCATACGCAATCAACTATACAATACATACAGACATCATATCTTTGTAATAATTGTTCTATTGTATCTATCACACCTTCATTTTTAATGTCTTCATCTAACACCCCAGTCATGCCCTCGTAGCACCCTAGTGAGGCATTTGGGACATCCTAGCCATAGACAATCAACTATATAATACATAAAGAGACATCATATCTTTGTAATAATTGTTCTATTGTATCTATCACACCTTCATTTATAATGTCTTCATCTAACACCCAACTCATGCCCTTGTAAAACCCTAGTCTGGCATAAGTGACATCCTAACCATGCACAAACAACTTTATAATACATACAGACATCATATCTTTGTTATAATTGTTCTATTGTATCTATCACACCTACATATATAAGGTCTTCATCTAACACCCCAGTCATGCCCTCATAACACCCTAGTCAGGCATTTGTGACATCCTAGTCATACACAATCAACTATATAATACATACAGACATCATATCTTTGTAATAATTGCTCTATTGTATCTATCACACCTTCATTTATAATGTCTTCATCTAACACCTCAGTCATGCCCTCATAGCACCCTAGTCAGGCTATTGGGACATCCTAGTCATACGCAATCAACTATACAATACATACAGACATCATATCTTTGTAATAATTGTTCTATTGTATCTATCACACCTTCATTTTTAATGTCTTCATCTAACACCCAACTATGCCCTTGTAAAACCCTAGTCAGGCATTTGTGACATCCTAACCATACACAAACAACTTTATAATACATACAGACATCATATCTTTGTTATAATTGTTCTATTGTATCTATCACACCTACATATATAAGGTCTTCATCTAACACCCCAGTCATGCCCTCATAGCACCCTAGTCAGGCATTTGTGACATCCTAGTCATACACAATCAACTATATAATACATACAGACATCATATCTATGTAATAATTGTTCTATTGTATCTATCACACCTTCATTTATAATGTCTTCATCTAACACCTCAGTCATGCCCTCATAGCACCCTAGTCAGGCTATTGGGACATCCTAGTCATACGCAATCAACTATACAATACATACAGACATCATATCTTTGTAATAATTGTTCTATTGTATCTATCACACCTTCATTTTTAATGTCTTCATCTAACACCCCAGTCATGCCCTCATAGCACCCTAGTGAGGCATTTGGGACATCCTAGTCATAGACAATCAACTATATAATACATAAAGAGACATCATATCTTTGTAATAATTGTTCTATTGTATCTATCACACCTTCATTTATAATGTCTTCATCTAACACCCAACTCATGCCCTTGTAAAACCCTAGTCTGGCATATGTGACATCCTAACCATACACAAACAACTTTATAATACATACAGACATCATATCTTTGTAATAATTGTTCTATTGTATCTATCACACCTTCATCTATAATGTCTTCATCTAACACCACAGTCATGCCCATGTAACACCCTAGTCAGGCATTAGCGACATGCAAGTCATACACAATCAACTATATAATACATGCAGACATCATATCTTTGTAATAATTGTTCTATTGTATCTATCACACCTTCATTTATAATGTCTTCATCTAACACCCAACTCATGCCCTTGTAACACCCTAGTCTGGCATTTGTGACATCCTAACCATACACAATCAACTTTATAATACATACAGACATCATATCTTTGTTATAATTGTTCTATTGTATCTATCACACCTACATGTATGAGGTCTTCATCTAACACCCCAGTCATGCCCTCATAGCACCCTAGTCAGGCATTTGTGACATCCTAGTTATACACAATCAACTATATAATACTTACAGACATCATATTTTTGTAATAATTGTTCTATTGTATCTATCACACCTTCATTATAATGTCTTCATCTAACACCCCAGTCAAGCCCTCATAACATCCTAGTGAGGCATTTGGGACATTCTAGTCATAGACAATCAACTATATAATACATAAAGAGACATCATATCTTTGTAATAATTGTTCTATTGTATCTATCACACCTTCATTTATAATGTCTTCATCTATAGTGTGTGATAACATTGTGTGAGGGAATTCGACGTTTGATGTACCATTGTTCACTCCACTGCAATTTATGACAATACCACTGCATCAATCAGAATTATTTTTTTTGCAGTGTTTTAAGAAATGATTTTGCTTTGTTGTCGCGTATTATTTGTGAAACATTCAATGTTTTAAAAAGGCGAATTTTCTTTATAAAGTCAATGATTATGTTGACTTTTGAAGGCCAAACTTTCTACAGCCTTAAATACGCTAATGAAAGATCCAAAAACTATACCAATACATAGCGACATGTTTATGAAATTATAACAAATCTATTGGTTAACAAATTTTTACTCGTTATTGCAAAATAATGAACTTAATATATCTGACATTTTCTCCCTACCCAGTTTACCCCTATACATTTTTATGATGTGGACTGGTCATTGTTATTGAATCGTAGGCAATTTGATTGGATTAAGTTGTTATTAGTTTACCTTCAAACTTGTTTATGCTTTTCATACATGACTATTGATTAATTAGAACGTGCATGAATGTGTACGGTAACAAAAATGACCTTCAAACTGGACACTGGACGAGTCAATATTATGTTTTATCAATGAAAGTTAAGGTATGAAAGGTAAGAATTGCCACTTATTCGATTTTCACAAAATTTTCGGAATATGCAGTTGAAAGGTTATTTTTTAAAAGCCTTTTGGGTGAGTAAAGAGAAAGTTTACAAATAATACGTTTTGTTCCATTAAACAAGTCATTTTCGTAAGAGAAATACCGAAATATATTTTACGCACGACTACGGCAGGTAAAATTATTATTTATTATAATAAAAAAAAAGCATTTTTCAGTCTCATTGGAATATGTTGATTACAATTAATCCCAAACTTAAGAAGTAAGTAACTAAAGTCAAAATATGTCCGATCTGCCTATTTCTGCACATCAAAAGTCAATACGATCGTTTTAAAGTCAATTTCGTCTACCTCACAAAATCTTGATAGGCACTATAACACCCCAGTCATGCCCTCATAGCACCCTAGTCTGGCATTTGTGACATTCTAACCATACACAATCAACTTTATAATACATACAGACATCATATCTTTGTTATAATTGTTCTATTGTATCTGGGACAAGACCCCTAAAGGACCTTGAGATGCTGCATCTTAAACTGTGGTTTGTTATATTTTTAATTCTAAAATTTAAGTCTCCCCGAGGTGACAACTGCACATTTCATTATGCACGAATCATGTACTCAAATACAAGTTTCTTACACTGCTCAAAAAAATGAAAATGGGATAAAAGCCCTCCCTCTTACCCTCCAAGACACTGAAACAAACATGCATGTTTATTAACCTGAGGTAAAACATTTACGGCTGGTTTCACGAGTGTTTACATTTTACTTTACATAGAAGGGGGAGTAACTCTTGTTGTTTACAAATGTATTTTTACCTGTGTCAGAAAATTGGGACAATCAAACCACATGAACCAACTGAAGTAAGCACGAGTGAAAAGAAATCCTCAATATAAAAACCAAACAAATCAAACAAAAACTACAAAATTATAAAATTAGGATATCAAAAAGTAAAAGAAAAAGCCTACAGAACTAAAATAGTTGCAAAACAGAATGGAAGTAAATATGGACATGATTTTATTTTATTTTATTTTATTTCCTTGTATGTTCAGTTTCAACTAATGTGTGCAGTATAGGAAACACAAATTTTTATGCAATATATACATGTGTCTAAATTTGCATGTATGATGCTGTGTGTGGTATGTTTCAATGTCTTGGACCTTTATCCCATTTTCAAAACAGTTAAAATGAAACAAACTCTTTATTATAGAAATAGAAATAACTCAACTCAAAACAACATGCACATGCATATTACTGAAAAAGATTTTGATTTATCATCACAATAATTTATATAACATTTATGAGGGGGGGCAAGGGGTTTAACTGTTATGCTGTTATGGGGCAATTTAATTCTTTGTTATCTGTTATTTTGAAAATATATTTGCTGTTAGCTGTTATTGTCTTATTCTTTGTTAGCTGTTATTGGGCTATTAGTTTTTTTGTTATCTGTTATTGTGATAATGTATTTGCTGTTAACTGTTATTGAAAATTGGAATGTTAGGCAGCTAATAGCATTTTTTTTTGACAGTCAATATTCGGTATAAATTAAAGATCATTGGACATTGGGGTCTACCACTACTAATATGTTTGTCCCGTATTCAGAGAAGGATTCCATTAACATTTACCCATCACAGAAGTGAGGTCCAGGACAATTCAAGTATATCTTATGATTATCCTTTGTAATAAATTCCATTTTTTTATGAATGTGTATTTAGAATTATCTTAATTTTTTGTATGAGAATAATGTTCCTTGTTTCCTGTACGAACATATTAAATTAAAACAATTCTTAATATGACAAAAAGGAAAACATATGGCCAGGAATATCTGACAAGGATCTCAATTAAGAACTAGGTCATAACAACCAGTTAACCTTTTATATAATATGGTACATAGACTCAGCTCTGTGATTCTTTTCAAAGCAGAACCGAATGCATTGTACAATGAAAGTTCCAACCATGTACTTGGGTCCGAAGCTGCACATAACTCATTACAAACAAAGATTTCTTTCGTTTCAAGCCATTGTTTCCCTACTAAACTATGTATTCTACTTACTAGTACACTTGGTACATTCAAAAACCTCAGCTGATAAAAAATTGTTCAAATAAGGCCTTTGAAAATAGTGGAATAAATTGCTTTTGGAGTGTCAAAATTCGTTCGAAGTACTTGATAAATTACCTGCTTATAATTGGTGCTTTTGATTTTGCTACCCTATATACCACTTTGCCTCAGTCTTATTAAGAAAAATTCACACACCTCATTAAATGGTCATTTAGAAAAAGTCAGAATATTCAAACTCTTTTAGGTCATTTTTTGTATTAGCAACTAATGGAGCTTCAGTCAATATATATAAACAATACACCACCGTTTCATAAGAACTGCTGAAAGCATTTTTGAGATATTTTTGAAAACTAGAAAATACCACCTTTTTCTAATGAATAAAATCATTTAACTCAATAACATAAAATCTAAAATTAATAAAAATCGAAAGGGAGTTTACAACAATAGATATAAACATTTCAGCAAAGTTTCATGAGAACTGCTGAAAACATTTTTGTGTTAATGTCTTAAAACTGGAAAATCCCCCCTTTTTAATTAATAAAACCCGTTAACTCGGAGACGTACAAGTGACCTCATGTTAATAGATATAAACAATTCACCAAAATTCCTTGCTTTGTGAAAACATTTTTGAGATATTATCAGAAAACTGAAAAAACACCAATTTTATTGAATAAAAACCCATTACCCAGAAACTTAAAATCTAAAATTTATAAAGAAAACAAAAAGGGAGCTGACGTCAATAGATATAAACAATTTCCCAAAGTTTAATGCAAATTGGTTAAAGAGTTTTTGAGTTAATGTCCGACATGTTGACAACAGACGGTCAACAGTATAACATGATACGTTCCGTAAACGAGCGTATAAAAAATATTATAATATATTGAGTAGTAATTTAAACACATTCTAGATACATAAATTAATGCTAAAAACATAGTCATAGAAAATGGAATGCATTACAAAGGATTATATCCGTAATAAGAAATACTGATTTGTCAAAGACCGAATTATTTTAATATTTCATTTACTGTTATCTGTTTTTGTCCATTTTAATTCCTTGTTATCTGTTATGAGCCAAATCAGTTTGCTGTTTTGCTGTTATTGGGACCCCCCTTGCCCCCCCTCATTTATTAGTCCCTGTAATCATAAAAAATGAATAAATAGCTAAATAAATTAATACATTTGTACATGTACTATTTCCTGAAATAGCTGAAAGAGAAATGGGAATTGTGACCTTGTTAATCTGGCCAAAAACTACAACCAGGCTGCGGAACAAACTCTTTGCAGTTAGTTAACTGACTAAGCTTTGGTTCCAACTGATGTTTTTTGTACCCGTCATTTCGGTTACTTTTGTGAAGCAGAAAATTAATCGCCTGCCTTTTACGAGCCTGTAACCTTCGATATTTTACTTTTGAACTTTTTTGATATGCACTATCATACATTTCAAGTTTACGTATTTTTTTCAGAGCTACTGCAGCACGAGACTTTTTACCCATTGTGCAGCCAACAGCTTTTAGAGTTTTAACCAAGGCAACATCTCTATTATTATTTACTTTCAAGACTGCTGCAGAAGCACGACCTATGGCATTGCGGGAGAAATTCTTATTTTTTGGTAGGTATGTGGAAATAGTCCTATTTACAGACTCACACTTGTTAGTGTTACTGAAAAATTTCATTTGATCTAACGCACTCTGAGAGAGTTTCATCTCTAGCAATGATTCTATTAATAATTTGTCTCTGTCAGTTGGTATCAGAGACCCATTTTGTAAGCCATGGCTATTTAGGTTTATTGATTTATACCACCAGCTTGTTTTTTTACCACCATTACAAAGTGTTATGCTCCATCTACACTTATCACCGCAATTACCACTGTAGCAATTTACCACAGACCGAACAATACCAGGCAAGCATTTGAAATTTGTTGTCGGTCACCATTGTACTTCATAAATAATGATTTCATTATACCATGCGACCTTAGTTTTATATCATTTGCAAAAGCTGTTTTTATATCATTTTTCTGAGCTTTTGTTACACCAGGGAACATACCAACACTAAAATTTGCTCGAATTCCTTCACGGAACTGACTTTGACCCCTATGAATTGTATCAGCAAGTCTGTTAACCGACCATAAGGGACCAAATACCTCTTGCATGGCCTCTTGTAAACCTTTTACACTTTTTGCATCACCATCAGTAGTGCAATAATCTACAAGTAACTCATTTGTGGCAATTTTTTTACCTATTTCATACCCTAGATCCTTTTCACTCAAAGGATCATACCTATTGGTATTTGCTGTACAATGCTCATGGTTAGGACATTCAACATCATAACCTTTACCCCGTAACCATGCACCGACCCAGCATAGTTTGTTTATTAAGTGAAGTCCTATAACATCATGACTGTCAGTTTCATTCTCACAGGCAATGCCAATTGCTTGTGAGGCATTTTGACCCATTTTATGTCTACTTTTAATATAAACACTCTGGTAAGTACCATCCATTTGTAATTTTATTGGACTATTTTTATTTAACCCTAAGGTTTCATTTCTCCTTTTAAAATTCTCAACCACCTTTTTAGTTTCCTCATTAGCAAGTTTAACAACCTTGTCACATACATTATTGGTTATTCTTTGCATTGTTGTTCTTGCCATAGGAGGAATACACGAACTGGTCAAAAGTACTCGCGCGCTATCATTACCTATGTTAGAGTTTATTACACCAGTTTGAAACCCATAGTTTATGCTGGCACTCTTGCGGCCAGGACGCCCAGTCTCAATTTCTCTAAACAGTTTATATTTTTCTGATATAAACTTACACTTTGTACATTTTAATTCCCAAATCCAACCGAGACCCCACTGAGTCTCTTGCACAAGTTCAAAATGTGGAACATTACAATGTGGACTTTCATTTATATGACAAATTATTAGATTATTCATCATTAAAATATTTAAATCTCTATCCACTGTTCTATTTTCTGTATTTGTATCCCCTAAATATTCATCCAAATAGTCATCAGACACTTTATGTGGACGAAGGAGTTTCACGGTAGTAGCACACTTTTCAGTCTGAGGTGCTACATATGACTTCTTATCATAACTTTCTTTAGAATACAATTTAAAATCCTTTTCAGTAAGGCGGGGTAACCAGAGGGATTCAGTGGGTTTTTTTGGCAATACATTTGTAGTTGAATTAGTAAATTCACTTTTAGATGATGCAGATGATACTTGCATAGATGAATTTTTTAAAACCTGTGTAGATGGAGCTGTAGATGGAGCAACACCATTGCAATCTTGATTTGTTGCTAGGGAATCATAACGTGATAAAAATGCTTGGTTACCAACCTTAAATTTGTTTCGTTTCTTTTTGCCTTTCATTTTTCAAAATTACTACACTCTGTAAGTTGTGTACAACTCTTAATTATGATGTCATAATGCAATGACGTCACAAAAACCATGACATCACAATGTACTCTTCACCAAAAAAATAACCCATTTTTCCCACTTTCATGACACATACAAAGAAAACCTCTAAAATTCTTATTACTTGATGGATTTTAAAAACAAGACTAGTTTTGGAAAGGTCTATGACTAATCTTTACAGTAATGCAAAGATATAAGAGCTTTTTATTCAATAAAAAAAAATATAATAGAAAACAAGACTCTCAGGGTGGAAAAATTTCTTAAATCTGATAGTTTTTAAGTGAAAAACACTATATTTTCATGATTTATCAACAAAAAAAGATGATTTGTAGAAAGTCTGTAAGGTAAAAGAGGCTTATGAATTGCAGTTATACCAAAAAAAGTTAAAACAAATGTTTAAAATGAAAATTTATAGCATATGCTTATTGTGTTTTTTTCTTTCTTAAAAATGATATTAAACAGTTATAAACATTGCTACCTAAAAGTATTAAAATGACCTTATTTTATTTCAGATATGGCTAAAACTTCACAGAATTGTTCAGAAATGTGTACTGAAGGGATACAAACTGAAAAATAAGTGGAATCTGACATTAGCTGATCTAATATGGGACAAGACCCCTAAAGGACCTTGAGATGAGGAACACAGATTTTTGACTCTCATTAAAAAATTAGTCCGCCATGCATATGTGGGAGCTGTGATTTTAAAAATTGACATAAATGAACTAGGACTGGTGTTTTATAGAGCTGATGTGATGTGAAAAAAAGTATACAAAAATAAACCTGATCAAAAAATTACAAAGGACATATTTTTTAATGATTTTTATGGTCAGAATTTTGGGATTATTTCCTGTGGAGAGTGACTTTTTTCACTATCTTTCGGGGTGGGGCACTTGACGGGAAAACGAATCACACTTGCCACCCCGAAAATCGCACCACATGTGTCCAAGTGTCTCAGCTTCAAAACAAGCTATCATACATATCCAAGTTTACGATATGGCCTGAGCAACAGAAGAAAACGTTAACATTATGGCCTATGGAGAATCTAATGCGCATATTGACCCATCTATCACACCTACATGTATAAGGTCTACATCTAACACCCCAGTCATGCCCTCATAGCACCCTAGTGAGGCATTTGGGACATCCTAATCATAGACAATCAACTATATAATACATAAAGAGACATCATATCTTTGTAATAATTGTTCTATTGTATCTATCACACCTTCATTTATAATGCCTTCATCTAACACCCAGTCATGCCCTCATAGCACCCTAGTCAGGCATTTGTTACATCCTAGTCATACACAATCAACTATATAATACATACAGACATCATATCTTTGTAATAATTGTTCTATTGTATCTATCACACCTTCATTATAACGTCTTAATCTAACACCCAAGTCATGCCCTTGTAACACCCTAGTCAGGCATTTGTGACATCCTAGTCAAACACAATCAACTATACAATACATACAGACATCATATCTTTGTAATAATTGTTCTATTGTATCTATCACACCTTCATTTATAATGTCTTCATTTAACACCCCAGTCATGCCATTGTAACACCCTAGTCAGGCATTTGTGACATCCTAGTCATACACAATCAACTATACAATACATACAGACATCATATCTTTGTAATAATTGTTCTATTGTATCTATCACACCTTCATTTATAATGTTTTCATCTAACACCCCAGTCATGCCCTCATAGCACCCTAGTCAGGCATTTGTGACATCCTAGTCATACACAATCAACTATATAATACATATAGACATCATATCTTTGTAATAATTGTTCTATTGTATCTATCACCCCTTCATTATAATGTCTTCATCTAACACCCCAGTCATGCCCTTGTAACACCCTAGTCAGGCATTTGTGACATCCTAGTCAAACACAATCAACTATATAATACATACAGACATCATATCTTTGTAATAATTGTTCTATTGTATCTATCACACCTTTATTATAATATCTTCATCTAACACCCCAGTCATGCCCTTGTAACACCCTAGTCAGGCATTTGTGACATCCTAGTCAAACACAATCAACTATACAATACATACAGACATCATACCTTTATAATTCTTATATGATTTGCATATCTATAAATACTTGAATTGGATTGGTCAGTTAGAATTTTTCTCTAAGTTTACACTTCGATAAACCATGTTTCCGAAACTACTTTTGTAATCTATTCATGCGCGATACACAAGCTTTCAGTGATCCCGGGATTTTCAGCAAACTGAGATTTAAAAACAATTGCATAACAGTTGTGACTATTCTAGTGCATATATAACAAAAAAAGAAATTAATTTAACGCACTAATGCTTAAAAAATGTATAAAGATAAAATTTAATAAAATTCCGCGAAATTTCACATAGGAGAGTGTAATACACATAATACCATAGGTACTCTGATGGATGTAACATAGGAGAGTGTCATACACATAATACCATAGGTACTCTGATGGATGTTACATAGGAGAGTGTAATACACATAATACCATAGGTACTCTGATGGATGTAACATAGGAGAGTGTCATACACATAATACCATAGGTACTCTGATGGATGTTACATAGGAGAGTGTAATACACATAATACCATAGGTACTCTGATGGATGTAACATAGGAGAGTGTCATACACATAATACCATAGGTACTCTGATGGATGTTACATAGGAGAGTGTAATACACATAATACCATAGGTACTCTGATGGATGTAACATAGGAGAGTGTCATACACATAATACCATAGGTACTCTGATGGATGTTACATAGGAGAGTGTAATACACATAATACCATAGGTACTCTGATGGATGTAACATAGGAGAGTGTAATACACATAATACCATAGGTACTCTGATGGATGTTACATAGGAGAGTGTCATACACATAATACCATAGATACTCTGATGGATGTTACATAGGAGAGTGTAATACACATAATACCATAGGTATGCAATTTATCAGATGGTTTTTGTCAAAAATGAAAGTGGCCGCATCCGTGTTCATCCTCAACCTTTATATATGTTATGTATTATCATAAAATACAACTTACATTTCAATATTAAGGATGAACACGAATGCAGCCACTTTCGTTTTACACGAAAACCGTCTTGTGAAGATTTCAGTAATTTAGCATGACTTAATGGTGCTAGTACCCGATATATGTGCATTGTATTGTCAAAATCAGCCCAATCTGCTATATTTTGGGGCCAAAAAGGGGTCTTACTGGACCTACTCCTTTAGGCTTACTTGGCAACAATCATCACTAGAGTATCTACATGTAGTTAAAAAACAATATGTCTGATGACCAAGCCAGCCAACCAAGATGCCAACATGGCTTATAACAGAACATAAGGGTAAAATGCAGTTTTCATACGATCGCAAAAAAAAAATTGGGATCATATAATCATGATAATGGTATGATGTCGTTGTACAAAGACACATTGATATTCAAACAATAACTTTAGTTTAAGTGAATGGATCTCAATAAAATCTTTTTTTTTAAGAAGGTTCAATACCACAAAGGGAAGGTTGGGATTGATTTTGGGTATGATGGTCCCAATTGCAACTGTTAAAGAATTCGGGGCTTAAAAGTTTCAGAATAGTAACTAGTGTACAAGTATTTTGATTGCTCTGAAATTGAAACACAATGTTTAATACCACAAGCAGAATGTTTGGATTCATTTGAAGGGTTATGGGGCCAACAGTTTGGGAATAAAGGGCCAAAAAGTGACCAAAACAAGCATTGTTAAAGGCAGTGCTTTAATGCCTGGCTTTCTAGCAGCAGTGTTAATCTTTCCTTACAGATGTCCAACACATCTTCGTGGGGAGTCATTTGGCCAGAAGAAGATCCAAAAATGTTTAATTTACTCCTCTTTTTTTTGGTGGTATAAAATGTTTTTGTTTCATTTCATTTACATTGGGAAATAAAGAAATGATCAGTGTGTTTTGTTTGTTTTAAAAACTTTTGATATATTTGTATTTTGCATTATAAGCAGTCAATCGTATGACAAACTAGAATTATTAGAATTCCGTTTGGGAAGAGTTCAGGTTAATTTTGAGTGTTATCTGCAATCTAGTTGTTTTTAAATCATTTCAGTCGTTGATATTACATTAAAGGTCGACTGAACATCAATTATATTGCATATTATACAATTTAAAGTGCATTTCTGTACTAAAGCTGTATGACGTTAATGTTATTCTGGTCTCGGTTATAAAAAAATATCAAATTATTGTTAATGAACAGGTGGCACAGAGGTACTCTGATGGATGTAACATAGGAGGGTGTAATACACTGTATTATAGGTACTACTCTGATGGATGTAACAAACGAGAGTGTAATACACATAATACCATAGGTACTCTGATGGATGTTACATAGGAGGGTGTAATACACATAATACAATAGGTACTCTGATGGATGTAACATAGGCGGTTGTTACACACATAATACCATAGTTACTCTGATGGATGTTACATAGGAGGTTGTTATATATCACATAATACCATAGGTACTCTGATGGATGTAATATAGGAGAGTGTAATACACATAATACCATAGGTACTCTGATGGATGTTACATAGGAGGGTGTAATACACATAATACAATAGGTACTCTGATGGATGTAACATAGGAGGTTGTTATACACATAATACCATAGTTACTCTGATGGATGTTACATAGGAGGTTGTTATATATCACATAATACCATAGGTACTCTGATGGATGTAATATAGGAGGGTGTAATACACATAATACAATAGGTACTCTGATGGATGTAACATAGGAGAGTGTCATACACATAATACCATAGGTACTCTGATGGATGTTACATAGGAGGGTGTAATACACATAATATCATAGGTACTCTGATGGATGTTACATAGGAGGGTGTAATACACATACTACCATAGGTTATCCGATGGATGTAACATAGGAGAGTGTCATACACATAATACCATAGGTACTCTGATGGATGTTACATAGGAGGGTGTTATACACATAATACCATAGGTACTCTTATGGATGTTACATAGGAGGGTGTAATACACATACTACCATAGGTTATCCGATGGATGTAACATAGGAGAGTGTAATACACATAATACCATAGGTACTCTGATGGATGTAGCATAGGAGAGTGTCATACACATAATACCATTGGTACTCCGATGGATGTTACATAGGAGAGTGTAATACACATAATACCATAGGTACTCTGATGGATGTAACATAGGAGAGTGTCATACACATAATACCATAGGTACTCCGATGGATGTTACGTATAAACCAGTGTACGTGTTCGGCATCGAGCGACCTCCCAATTGAATTCGTCAAAATTACATGCAATGTCAGTTTCGTATGTCTCAGACAATGTTGAGATTTGTTTGTTTGTTATATTTCCTACAACACGATGAAGCAGATACAGCGCAAAGAAGCCATTTTCTGATAATACTAGATATATGGTCTACTCTATGAACGCAAAAAATAATGAGACTTTCCAATACTGTTTTGGCGCGTTTGCAGGGTGATTGGCTCCTGTAGTCTGTCTACCACATCGCCTCGGCATATTTTCAACGATATCGAAGGGTTCTGATAATTCTAATGCCGATTGGTACATCTCATTCCAAACTGATGAAACGTACACTGTAAAATGTGCTCCAAAACAACATGTCTAAGACTGAGTATTACAAATTCATATCTTGTAAAAGATAAGTTACTGTCCGATTTTGTCATAATCTCCAATGAAACTTTTATTTTGAAACCAAATGCCGTTATTTAATGACATTTCATCAATTAAAAAAGTGACAACATATAGATGTTTCCTTTAACATTCAAATAATAAATTTTAATTTTTGCCTGCAACTGCGTGTTAGCGTATAGGGAGCTACGCGCCTGCCGGACCAGAAACTTAAAATATTACGATACTGCAGGGACAAAAGTCAATAATTTCCGTCAGTTCTACAGGTTTAAAGAAAGTAAGACAACGTTAAAATATGGGGGAAAACAAAAACTATGACATCTTGTGCTTTCGAAATTGAAATATAAGTTAAGTTAAGTTAAGTTAAGTAATTTAATATGATATCAATCAACTTTAGTTTTACGGGATTGGAACTGTTGCCCGGTTTGATTGCCTTGATATCGTAAGCGAGAGCCTTATCCCCACTGCTACCGGGGTTAACATTATCAATTGGCAAATCAAGCCATTTAAACTGTACTTTGAAAATGATTGAAATATATGAAATAATTCATTAAAAATCTTGATAAAACTAAAAAGGCCAGAGGGGGGGGGGGGGGGTCTCAACACTTGCAGGAGCTTGTAGCTCACAGCTTAATGATTTGAGGAAAAGTAAATGTGTTTTATAAATCACAAGTCTACTACCAATAATAATGCACACTTTTTAGAATTTCGTAAATTTTTCGTTTTTGTACCTTTTCGCTTGGACTGGCTCATATAGCATTATACAATGTATACTATAAAAACTTTATATTGAGTATTATATCTGAAACAAAATGGGCAACTCACTTCAGTAACCGTGATGTAATATGTACACTTATAGTAGACTGTCATTACTTAGCAAATCTGAACATTATACCGAACAACCCAGAAATACTTGAAAAGATTGATAATATGTCCTATACTGCTATGAAATTCACAAAAAGAGACTATCCGCCGAGATATAAAACTTATATGGGTCTCACAGCTTCTTCTTCTTCTTTAAGTTTCTAGCGATCCTTCCATTATTGCGATGAAGATTATTCGCCAGGCGTCGACTATAAAATTTATAATTTACATTGTAGCAAGAAAAATAAAAAATAACGTATGTACATTTGAAAAAATAAATTTAGATTAAACTATATACATTTGATGACAGGATAGTTAGGGATAGCATATGGGGATGAGAGCAGATTCTGAGATCATACTCTTGAATCCCTGTACTGTATTGCATGATACTATTTGTTGTGGCAGGTGATTCTAATTTATAACTGTACGCGGATAAAATGAATATTTATAACTGTCTTTACACTGGAAAAACAAGTGTAATTTTTAAAACATACGAAACACTTGTGGGAAAATCGCATATGTTTTATTTTAAACGTAAATGTTTTAGATTAAACATATCTGCTTTTGACAAATTTCCCCTGTTTTACTGTAGACAAAGGAATTGTAGATTGTTTAATTTGCGGTTTGACAACATTAAGACTTTAAGTAGTCGAATCAGCTTCAAAAGCAAAGCCGGATACTTTAGTGAAAAATAGACACACGATTAAAGTGTTTAACCCTACAATTCCGCGAAAATAAAAATTATTCCTGTTCTTTTTGTACATATTATTGCCTATTGCTTATAAATGAAATTTGGTTGAAAAATAAAAGAACCTGTAGTACTGGAAAAAAGGATAAAATTAAACAGATGCTTGACATCCCAACAAGGATGCATATTGACAACTTTCGACAAGGCGAGAATAAATAAACATTCTTGAGGGATGTATCAACTCTACCTCAAGACTTGCAGACCAATTCCACCTACATACAACCAGATATAATAAATTTAAATATATTACTATCAATAGATTGGGAGGCTTTGTCTACATGAGATGCACATTATTTGTACCTCAAGTACAGACCAATTCAATTTTCATAGAGACTTTAAATCCGATGCCTCGAATAGAGAGTGATACGCTCACGGCACGTTAAGAACCATTGTAACAGCTCTTTGAAGGGTCCGGAGGTGGCACGAAACTGTCTGACAATATTCAATTAGCCTTCTTTTTTCATTTGCAGTCCAAATGTCTTAGTATTTATCTAGACGTTATATATTAGGACCTTCCTAATTCATTTGTTTGTTTATTTATTCTCGCCTTGCATGGACTAGTTGCCACCGGTAGTTGAGCAATCAACTTATTAACGATATTAAAGAAGGTGATAAACTAAGAATCAGCAGTGTTAAAAAATATAAAGAAATGTTTCAGCTTTATTACATATAACTATAGAAGTGTAGTAACAAGACTTTGCTATTTAATTTATGAAACATGACTTGATTTTTATTAACATTAATATTCGCTTAGACCATATTGTAAACATACATAGCGATCTGCCTCTTCGATTTATCGCTGTACGTAGGCTCTTTTGTATTGGTCTTATTTCAATTTGTTGGGGGGGGGGGGGTACTAGTTTAATACATATACATGTACATCTGTAGGGAAATCCAAATTGACATCAGTTTTGTGTAACGTAGTAGCATATTACTTTTGTGTTTCTTATTTTTTGGAGGTCAAACGACCCCGATGACTTCCGTACACTATATACAGAATTAATGGCAAATCAAGCTATATTTTTTATTTATTGTGATCTATTAGACAGATATTGGTAAATTTAGTTTTTCAAAAGGGCAAATAAATACACATTTAAGATTTGATTATTAAAAACTTATTTAAATACAACAAATATGACATGTTGACATGTTTCCACACATTAAAAAAATGTTTTTAAAAATTGCTTTAATAAAAAGCTGGGCAAGCAAGACAAAAAGAGTCATAAGTCGAGTAGAAAACCTTAAATGCAAATGGAGGACACACCAATTTTTTTTTTTATATGATTTCAAAAACCCAAGTAGAGTCAGGTGAGCGATACAGGCTCTTGAGAGCCTCTAGTTAATAGTGATCATGGTGATAATACATAAATAGACCCTCAAATCTGCATACAAGTCATTTTAGGCATGACAAATTTTTAGGTCACTGTCTATGGACTTTGAAACTTTTGCTAAGTTTTCATCTTAGTTTAGTTTGTGATTAGGTTGGTTTATGGATAAGCATTGACATATCTCATAACCATGACGACTATTTGACCACGCCCCCTCAGATTTGGTCAAAACTCGCCAATATATAAGCATGGTTCATTCAAAAAAATATAGGATATGTGGCCACATCACAGGAACTCGCAATGTTTACTAAAATGTGTTTGTGCTTTCGATTTATACAAGTTTACGGCTATTTCTTTTTTATAATATAAATGATACTTGAAAAACAATCAATTATTGCAAAAAAAACCAGATGTATTATCTTTATTTGTCATGTACCTCATCCTTGGTCAACGTATATAACACTGATTTCGCTGAAATGTTTTTTAGAATCTGTAAAATTGTTTAAAACAAACAAAAATGTACTTTTAATTACATATATAACGTAAGGGTACCCAAATTGCACCGAGTACCCAAATTGCACCTATTTAGAAAAAATAGCAACGGAAATCTTACAAGATTTCCTAGAGACTAAACAATTTGTATTTTTATGATTTGATACTATGCACGTCATTCAACAAAACGTTCACAGTATTTATCAACAGATGGACTGTTTACTGAAAAAGCAAAATGAACGAAAACGTCACCATGCTATGGTTTTTTTTGGAAAAAAAAGTTTGTTTCCAGTTTTTGAATTGTTTGTTTCACCCTCAGCTGCCACTATATGTAATGCTAAAATTGAAAGAAAAAAATTGTTTCGACTTGTTGCGAAAAAAATAGATTGTTTTTCGCCATAGGCGAAAAAAAAATTTGTCGAGAAAAAAAAAACATAGCCCCCTCCCCCCCCCCCCCCGAAAATCAAATGGTTGCTGCCTAGGTGAAAAACTGTCAAAATAGGTGCAATTTGGGTACCGTCACGTTAGGTCCGAAATAATAGTTTTTAACTGCATTTATTGTTGCAATTTTGTCATTTTAGACCGAAATGCGATTATTTTTTATGATACTGAGAAAAACTCGCTTCATTCATAATGTTAAATCGAAAAATCGAGAATTTTTTTTAATTATTTCGATTACAATTAAACCTTGTCGCTTGCCACATGAACTTTGACTCTGGAGGCTCACAAATCAAATAGATTTGCTTTCATTATATTGCATGTTTTTTCATTTTTATTTGGTAGTATTTGTATGATGCTGCATGATTTGTTATGTGATAGTCGGTTAAAGAGCTCACCAGAGCTCATGTTTTATCTGTTATTTTCATTGACAAAAGTCCACCTGATAAAGTACTAAATAAATTTAATAAGTTAACTTTAGGAGTAAAAAAATTCTCTTGTAATATAGCTGCTCGATCTGAATTAGACAGCTACCCTATTGATTGCTTTATAAAAAGACAAACTCTTCTTTTTCATGATAGACTATTAAGGGAAGAAACTAGCCCCTTACTAAAAGAGACACTAAATTTGGCAAAAACTTTACATAATGCAGGTATTTATTCTTGGTACTCCTATGTAAATCATGTCAGAAGTCAAAATGATTTAGGAATAGTTAACCAAAATAAGGATAAAAATAATAGGCTAATTAATATACAAACAAAATTTAGAAAACTCCTATGAAAATTTATATATTAAAATATTAAATTTACAAGAGAATAGCAAACTCCAACTTTTTAAAAAAATAAAGAAAAGCTATAACTTTGAACCATACCTACTTTCTCAAAACTTTGAATATAGACAACTAATTTCTAAATTTCGAATAAGTGACCACTGCTTATTAATAGAAACTTTGAGATTCATTGCTAGAAAAAAAGACCTTTTAACGAGTCGTATATATCGGTTTATTAAATATATCTTTTTAACTAAGAAAGTTGGTTTTATATAATTTAACCAAAAATTAAGGTATTTTACACTTTATCTATTTCATAAATAAAAAGCGATATATATCTATCAGTTTAATTGATTGAGATCATGGAGATATATATATATATATATGATTAAACACCGTGCACTCTTAAGTTATATGTTTGAAGCAAGCGCATAGGTCATCATATATATACGTCTTCAAATTTCGAAGTGTCGGCATTTCACAAAAATAAACGCAATTGAGCTAATTTTTGGTGCATCTGAAAGATAATGTAAAAGCCTTTAATGATAATACCATAGTTCAATGAACAAATAAGTTTTTTCATAGAAAAATATATCGTTAAAGTTTATGTATGCAGGGAAATGCACACTTTAACCCCGTGCCTACTTTGGTGAAATGCTGACTTATACATGTTATACGGAATTTATAAATAATGAAACCTTTTTACACATCGCTCATACGTTGACCTACTTTTTCAAAGATCCAGGTAAATCAAAGTTTACAACCGTGGGAAAGTTTACTGAGCATGCGATTGTACAGGTTGCTTGCATGAATTGTAATGTGTCGGAATGCAGAAAGACACCAGTAAACATCTGTGGACAAGTGATACGAATTTCTTTGCGAAGAATTTGCAAATATTCCTTGTGATTGTCACATTTATTCTTGCACTTGTATTAATTTCTGTCACAAATACAGAACGCATACACACAAAGCAAATTGTGTTTACAAAGTTTGTTAAGCACGAGGTTAAGCATGTTAAGAGAAGTTATAGAAGACAGTTATCGCTGCAGAAAGAACAACAGGTGGTTGACCATATAATATTCCAAAGAAAAACAAATGGAGTCAATTCTGTTGCAGATGATGAAAACTTGGGAAAAGATGAAATTGTAAACAGAAATGGTAAAATAAAACAGAACCGTATTCAGAATGTTAAAAATGTGATGAGGAAAACAGTTCAGTCTGACATATTTATTTCTGTTAAAACCACTAAATCAAACAGGAATTCAAGACTTGATTTGCTGATGGAAACATGGATCCCTTTAGCTAAGGATGAGGTGAGCATCTTGATTTTCTGATATACAATGACGAACATGGTACAGTTTGTTGTACTTGATAAATACTTTTTTATGACGGGAGATGTTTATAATTTACCATAATTTAATTTTGGATGTAACGCGTCTTCTGATTGCCTGACGTTATTTCGTTATGAGCCCATAGACATAATTTAGTGATCTTTAGTCATGTGACCATGACGTCATCAACGTTTTTTCATGGTTTTCTACGGTTTAAAATGGAATTTAGAATTAAATTATAAGAAATAACTGTAATATTTTTTCTATCTATTCGAAATAACATAAAAAATGTGGTGCACACTGTTAAATAACCTGCTACACGCCGCGTTATTCAGTGTCCACCAAATTTTTTATGTTATTTCTTCATAGACAGAAAAAATATTACAGTACCTTTTAAATAACTGTACCTTTTTTGTAGAATTATCAATATCCAGTAATTGTTTGTGCAAGGATCTGAAATTTTTAGACAATGATTTCTATCAATTTTGGATAGAATTGAAAGTCGTTTTCTTTTTTTCAGACAGTCAAATCAGAGTTCATAATCAAAACCATGGTTCCAGAAATTTTGCACACATTTTAGTCATTTTAAAATAAAAGTTTGGATCTTTTTTATACGACCGCAAAAATTAAAAAAAATTTGGTCGTATATTGGTATCACGTTGGCGTCGTCGTCTGCGTCGTCGTCGTCGTCCGAATACGTTTAGTTTTCGCACTCTAACTTTAGTAAAAGTGAATAGAAATCTATAAAATTTTACCACAAGGTTTATGACCACAAAAGGAAGGTTGGGATTGATTTTGGGAGTTTTAGTTCAAACAGTTTAGGTATTAGGAGCCAGAAAAGGGCCCAAATAAGCATTATTCTTGGTTTTTGCACAATAACTTTAGTATAAGTAAATAGAAATCAATGAAATTTAAACACAAGGGTTATTATCACTTAAGGAAGGTTGGGTTTGATTTTGGGAGTTTTGGTCCCAACAGTTTAGGAAAAAGGGGCCCAAAGGGTCCAAAATTGAACTTTGTTTGATTTCATCAAAAATTCAATAATTGGGGTTCTTTGATATGCCGAATCTAACTGTGTATGTAGATTCTTAATTTTTGGTCCTGTTTTCAAATTGGTCTACATTAAGGTCCAAAGGGTCCAAAATTAAACTTAGTTTGATTTTAACAAAAATTGAATCCTAGGGGTTCTTTGATATGCTGAATCTAAAAATGTACTTAGATTTTTGATTATTAGCCCAGTTTTCAAGTTGGTCCAAATATCGGGGTCCAAAATTAAACTTTGTTTGATTTCATCAAAAATTGAATAATTGGGGTTCTTTGATATGCCAAATCTAACTGTGTATGTAGTTTCTTAATTTTTAGTCCCATTTTCAAATTGGTCTACATTAAAGTCCAAAGGGTCCAAAATTAAACTAAGTTTGATTTTAACAAAAATTGAATTCTTGGGCTTTTTTGATATGCTGAATCTAAACATGTACTTAGATTCTTGATTATGGGCCCAGTTTTCAAGTTGGTTCAAATCAGGATCCAAAATTATTATATTAAGTATTGTGCAATAGCAAGAAATTTTCAATTGCACAGTATTCAGCAATAGCAAGAAATTTTCAATTGCACAGTATTGTGCAATAGCAAGAAATCTTCAATTGCACAGTATTGTGCAATAGCAAATATTTTCAATTGCACAGTATTGTGCAATAGTAAGAAATATCTAATTGCACAATATTGTGCAATAGCAAGAAATTTTCAATTGATTGGAGTTATCTTTCTTTGTCCAGAATAGTAGTTGAATCAACTTAAATCATTGTTTTATACAATAAACAATGTATATTCACTTTTACTACCAACTGATAAATTAAAACAATCTTTACCATTCAGTGATAACAAGCACTTTATTTTACATTTTAATATTTTATGATGTATTTAAATGAGTAGTTATTGTTGCAAACTCCATTAGAAATTTGAATTGAGATCAGTTTTGGAAAAAGGGAAAGGGGGATGTGAAAAAAAAGGGGGGGTTAAAATTTTCTCATTTCAGATTTCATAAATACAATGAAATAAAAAGAAAATTTCTTCAAACATTTTTTTGAGAGGATTAATATTCAACAGCATAGTGAATTGCTCAAAGGCAAACAAAATATTTTAAGTTCATAAGACCACATTCATTCTGTGTCCGAAACCTATGCTGTGTCAACTATTTAATCACAATCCAAATTTAGAGCTGAATCCAGCTTGAATGTTGTGTCCATACTTGCCCCAACCGTTCAGTGTTCAACCTCTGCGGTCGTATAAAGCTGCACCCTGCGGAGCATCTGGTTTTACTCTATCCAACTCACAATTTAGTCATGTCAAGGATTTGTATAGTGAAATTTCAAATCCTTGGTTATATGGTTAGTAGTCACAACATTTAGGAAATGGTATTGTCAGATGGTTCACAGCATTTGTAGTTCATGAAATTTCTTGCTGTTTTATAAATTATGCATTTAGATACAATGTATGCTAAATTTAAACATGTCATTTGATTTCTGATTTTGGGCATAGTATTCAACAAGTTGATCCAAATCAGAGTCTACATTCATTTTGACATTGACGGCCAAAGGGTCCAAAATTAAACTTTGTCAGGCATAAATTAAATTATTAAATGATATGAGCAAATAAGCCCCAATACGGATAAATCAGCATGTGCAATACTAAAAACGTTCCACTGTCGATATAAATCAAGATTTAATATTGCTCTTCGAACAGGGCCAATACGGAAAAAAACAGGGCCAATACAGATAAAAGCGGGAAAAAAGCTGTATTAGCCCTAGGGCTAATACAGGACGTTCACTTCCGGTTTTCAATTTTCTTACGCCATTACTTAACTCTGGAAGTATCGTTATGCATAAAAACATTGGTATAATATTTTTTAAATTAAAGTCATAAAATAAACAGGTTAAATGATGTGCAATGTTTTGTAATGTCTTAAAGTTTTGAAACGGAAAAAACAGGGCCAATACAGAAAAAAGCGGGGAAAAAGCTGTATTGGCCCATGGGCTAATACAGGACGTTCACTTCCGGTTTTTAATTCTCTTATAATCATTTAATAAAAGTGTTATGAACTGGCTGTTTCTGTATTGGCACTGGTATAGATTCAAGGTTTGCTGTATTGGCCTCGAGACCCGTACAGAAACAGCAGTTAATAACACTATAATATTGTTTGTTTGCCCTTTACCGACCGACCCTATAAATTCGTTCCGACTGAAAATCTTTTATTTGTATTTACCAGCAATATTTTATTTTAATTTTTTTTCGTTCCTACCGAAAATCTTATATTTGTATTTCCCGCTCAAAACTTTTTTACCGGAATCCACGGGTTTTATCTTCCCCGTATAAGGTAAAGTCCATGTGGTATCACGTGAGTGTTTGGCATGAACAATTGCATTTAGAGATTCAAAGCATTTGATTGAAGTCGATGTTGAAAGTATGACGAACGTTGCCCTTTAATGGCTTTATACTTGAATTGTTAATTACATGTGTAAGATTTTATAAAATTAGTTTGATGATGATGATATCAATGACAACTCAAGCTTGATACAAAATTTTGTGATGCTAAACAGAAATTCTGAATGTACATGCCTGGTAAATGTTCAAAATTTATTAAAATGAATCAGAAAATAAAAGAAACACAAGTTCATGTATAAACAGAAAATGAAAAAAATATGAATTTATACAGAAAACAGATTAATGAAGTTACATGAATATCTTTGAAGTATAGGAAAATTATTAAAGGAGTAGGTCCGGTAAGGACCGATTTTGGCCCCAAATATTTCAGGTTCATCTGACGAAAGATTTTGACCACTTTTTAAACACTTAAGTGTCTATTTTATTTGAATTAATTAGTTTATGTGAAAGATTTTAACAGATTTAGTCATTAAAAACGATCCGATTCAAGCTCAAATATGAAAAATCTACCTAATATGCTGAAAAATGTCACTTTTCAGATGGTTTTTGGTAAAAAATGAAAGTGGCCGCATCCGTGTTCATCCTCAACCTTTATAGATGTTATGTTATATCATAAAATACAACTTACATTTCAATATTAAGGATGAACACGAATGCGGCCACTTTTGTTTTACACGAAAACCGTCTAAAATTTAACTAAAATGCTAGAATTATGAGGATTTCAGTAATTTAGCATGACTTAATGGTGCTAGTACCGGATATATGTGCATTGTATTGTCAAAAACAGCCCATATTTATGTAGCAGATATTACAGACTAGTGGAATAGCTCTGGTAGCATGGATGGAGGCGATTACATACGGACACATAAAAACACATCAGCTTCCATTTCTACATTTTAATCAGACAAAGATGACGTCACAAACATAAATACAAAATACTGACAAAAGGGGAACAACTCTCTCTTACACACAGAAACATAATCTGACCATACATACTGATAGATCCGTGTTTTACTTGCTCGGATACTATTAAAAACACATATTTTTGTATCTATTCTATATTTTCAAAAACTACATATATACAGTTATCCTACAAATCTACAACTCTCAGTTTAGGCTACACGTGCTGATCTTATCTTATTCATGCATATCCATTAGCTATGCCGGTATGTGTGTCAAAATCGTATCATACGAGATAATGACCAGCCAGTATACACTGTAATGATTTCATTAACCAGTATTAAAAAGATAAACATAACACAGAAGCATTCTACTGTCCAATAAATAACTAAAGGTTTACATTTTAACAATTTTGTAAAACTGCTATATTTTGTGGCCAAAAAGGGGTCTTACTGACAATGACTGAACCTTCTCCTTTGTAGATTTAATTTTAAATTATAATCAATATAGTTTTACATAATAATTTTTACATAATAATAAAAGTCATTGTATACAAAAATGTATATATGCTAGATGTGCAAAATACATCCAGCTTTTATGTCATGAACAAAATGTATTGTTTCATTCTAGTACATGATAACAGTTCTATATATATTCTCCTTTTCAGACCTATATATTTACAGATAATGATTCACCCATTCCAGAAAATGTTCATGGTAAGTTTTTCTATAGTCAGGTATACATGTACATGGTATATGGCAGATTCCATGTAAGAAATGGAAATGTCTGTCAAAATGAATAAATAGAAAAAAATAATAATTACTGTTATTTGAAACATAATCTGTGAATGTTTTGATGAATAATGATGTTAGATGAAATTATAAAAATAATTTTTGGATATGGTTGTTTCTGTTTAAAGTAAAAATGATTAAAACAAGTTGAAAAAATGCAAAAAATTTGACAGAATTAACTCCCATTTTTTTACACAATGTTTATGTGTCACAATGCTTTATGTTGACACTTGTATACTGGTATTTAATAGTGTAGTCAGGTTATTCAAACTTCCCTGTTCCCAAATCTGTTACTTTTTTTAGTCAAAACCATCTGTGATATATATTTTTTTTCACTTTCAAATATCTTGCTTTATAGCTCAGTGTCTGTCAATAAATCTTATGTCAGGAACATCGCTGTAAAATCTTTCAAAATCATTGTTGGTTCCAATTTATGCCAGTTAAAACTGTAAATCATGCTGTGCATAAGAAAAAACACATGTTGATTCTTTTATTTAACTTTATTCAAGCAATAGTTTAAACTTATATGTTTCCTACATAAGATCTGTCAAACTTGTTTTCTTATGTCTGAAACATTTGAATGTGCTAACAGTTAAAATTATTAGACCTGAGGTGAAATCTTGTTAGATGTTAGGCTGCAGTATTTTCCAGGAGTTTTAAAAATGACTTTCAACTAGGATTTGATTTCCAATGTTAGTCAAAAAAAACAAATATATATTGTCTGTCAAAATATCTTATGTATGAAAAATCTTATGTCAGAATCAAGTCTGTCAAAATCTTATGTCAGAAACTCAATTTGTCTGTCAAATCTTATGTATAAAAAAATAAAGTCTGTCAAATCTTATGTATGAAAAAATAAAGTCTGTCAAATCTTATGTATGAAGAAATAAAGTCTGTCAAATCTTATGTCAGAAATAAAAAAGTCTGTCAAATCTTATGTCAGAAACAATAAAGTCTGTCAAATCTTATGTCAGAAACATAACATTTAAGGCTTCGTTTATTTAAAAAGGATGATGCTCATAATTTTTTTTTTGGTCAAATTGTCTTTATCTTTATTAGTAAAGCATGTATTCAAAAACAGAAGTTCATTGCTTATGATTTTTGCCTAACATGCTTATGGGAGTTGTTTCACTTTCTTATATGGAATCTGCCATATACATGTAAATGTTACATGCATGAAGTTTGAGTTAAAAATTACTATGATTTTTTTATCTTTTTTTTTACAAATTATTTTGGTATACAATGAAGTACATGTATGCTGATAAACAATAACATACCAAATGTAATTTATTCTTAAGCAAAATGCTTTTTATACCCCTGCTTTAAAAAAGGGGGGGTAGTATACTGTTTTACCTCTGTCTGTCCTTCCGTCAGTCAGTCCGTCCGTCCCATGATTATTTTTCGTCGCATTTTTCTCAGGAACTACAATACAAGGATTTCTGAAATTTGGTTTCAGGGTTTATCTAAGTCAGCTATACCGTGTGATGCGTTTTCAGATTGATCTCTTGACAACTTCCTGTTTACCGAACACTTGTATGATTTTACACATGATAGCCAAGTTGAAAATTTTCGTCACATTTTTCTCAGGAACTACAATACAAGGATTTCTGAAATTTGGTTTCAGGATTTATATAAGTCAGCTATACCCTGTGATGCGTTTACAGATTCATCACTCGACAACTTCCTGTTTACCTAACACTTGCATATTTTTACACTATAATATTAATATTATCCACTTGCGGCGGGGGTATCATCAGTGAGCAGTAGCGCGCAGTTTCACTTGTTTCCCTTAAATTTATCATGTTTGTAAATACTTTAAAGTTAAAGGTTTATCAACAAATAAACTTCAAAGACTTTTAAATTAAAACACTATTCATGCTAATTGAAAGAAACCTTAGAATTTGCTTACAGCTTCAATTTTCAGAGAAATTACCCGCTGTAAATGTCTGTTGGGTCAATACGTTAGAGGTTTGATATGATATGTCAGCATGTTAGAGGTTTAATGATGATCATGAAAGAAGTTTAATTTCAGTACATTTTTCCAGTCAGACAAGAATGCTGTCTCGTCACTTTCCTGACTGTAATTGAACATATAAACTCTCCTTAAAGTACATCTTTGTCCTAAGGGGAGATAACCTTTTGTCTGATCATTTTGTTCCTCATCATTCAAATTGGATTAATGCCATCTTCCCTTTAAATTTATGTCTGATTGTTATAAGCTTAAGGTCAGACTCGTAATCATTGTGGTAATATCAATGAAACTGTGTATCTTATAATCGGCATGACTTTATCAGATGACAATACCAATACTTTAAAAATAAGGCTTACACATAGTTATATATTTTAATTCAGTCACGAACCCGCGATATCATAGGTGTGTTCTAGTATATCAATTAAAATGACGAGATTTTCTTTTATCATATATGTAATCATATGGTAACTTAAATTTAAGATTATTCAATATAAACCTGATAAAGATCTTAGAACTGTGGATTAATTTATTTTTTGGGATATTTCAATCTGGTGGTTTGTCAACATCTGCATACAAATCGATAGACAATGTTGAACATTTAAACTTGTTACTTTTACTGATGTAATCCAATGAAAGTGTATCTCTTGAATTATCATGATTATACTGAATCCACAGTATACTTTAATGGGATATCCGTCCTTATAATTTTATTTAGACCAACTTGAATTTAGAATAAAAATCTGACATGTCTGAAGAAAAAAAGAATTATTAGCATAATCTTTCTATTTTCTTTTTTTAAGCTGATCATTTCATCAACACGTTTTGTGCAGATACACATTACAGGTAATTACTTAGATTGAAATGTAAATAAGATCAGAGAAATGTCAACTTCATTATATCAACATTCTTTATGCAATTTGAGAACACAATTTCAGTGTCATTTCTTTCTTCTTGGAAAATAGTTGAAATTGCAATAGTTACAGATGTCAATTTTTCAGAAAAAAAAGTGTGAAATTTTTTATCTGAAATTTAGAATTATTCCAAGGTTTAGGGTAGCATGACAAGATTTACAGATAAGTTGTGTATATTGTCAGCCCATTCGTTATAGTTAAACTTATTCCCCTCAAATGAAGATGATTTTGTTACATTTTTTAGTCAGAATGTTGGTCATGAATTAAAATTTTCTTAATTTTAGTCTATAATGTTGGACAAAATGTAGCTTGCAGCCTGTAATTATTTTTCAATCTCTTTATAAATCTTTTTGAAAAAGTAAAATCACAAAAATACTGAACTTAGAGGAAAATCAATTCGGAAAGTCCATAATCACATGGCAAAATCAAATAACAAAACGCATCAAAAACGAATGGACAAGAACTGTCATATTCCTGACTTGGTACAGGCATTTTCAAATGTAGAAAATGGTGGATTAAACCTGATAGTATAGCGCTAACCCTCTCACTTTAATGACAGTCTCATCATTTGAAATAGTCATTTTATTTCAATTATGTCTTAATCAGATTTTGGTAAATTATTTGATAATGATAAATATTTGTCTTCAAACTGAAACAATAAACCAGTGATACAAAAACTGCTTTTATATGCATTTTATTTATGTGTCATTGAATCCCAGTTGAACCACATATAACTTGTGCAATACACACAGGATGATTCAGTAAAATTCACCCCTTTGGGTTTAGAGTAAATTACAATAACACAGATGATTTTCTGGTGATTTGAGATAACAACACTGGTATATTACCGTTTAATATCTAGGGAGATTTTTCATAGTGTATTACTGTACAAACCATCACTTAGTTCAGAATCCCAGGACCTGCATTTAGGAATGTACATATAATGCAACAAAGATATTTCTCTATTATGGAAGTTTATATATAGATTTACCTATAATCCCCTGGCATTAAGATTTACAATGTATCCCCAGTAGTCACAACAATCCACCACTCAACCAGTGGCATTCTTTTATGCCTGTGACTCTTTCCTTTAAACATCTTACAATTAAATATGTTTATAAGTTATACTGAAATGTGTTGGACTTATGAGGATTTTTACTGATAAGATTTATTGCAAAAAGAGCCGCAGATTCTTAGAGTATTTTGTTTAGTGATATAGGATTTTCGAGAAAGTTGTTGTTTCAGCATCATTAAAAAGGGCGGTTGATGAAATCATGGGGGTGGTAGCACTTGGCTGAGTGGGGCGTATGACATTTGCGCCGATTAAGAAAATATTCATTCTTTCATTTGCGCCGATTTCATTTTTTCATTTGCGCCAATTTCCTATCATGATTTTCTTGGTAGAGGATTGCTGTTCACAAGGAAGCTATTAAACCAGGAGTTCCAAATGGTGAAATGAAATAATCCCTTCGTAAATTTTACGGACGTCATCGCGAGTTGTTTGACTGTTATGAAATAACCGTTTCAATAATGATATCGGATATCGGATATGTCCTTACACCGTAACTACAATCTCCTTCCCTTTCATGAATGTGACCTACCGAATTAGACTATTTACCGAACATGAGCAACACCACGGGTGCCACATGTGGAGCAGGATCTGCGTATCCTTCCGGAGTATCTAGGATCACCCCTACATGTAGTTTTTTGTTGGGTTCTTGTTGTTTATTTTTTAGTTTTCTGTGTTTGATTTAGAGTGTGACTGTCCCTCTGGTATCTTTCGTCTCTCTTTTACGAAATTTGGACATAAAATATGTGGGTTTGTTGGTTGAGTGCTTTACTCCCACAGCTCTTTTTGAATATATTTTTAAAGTTACTGGTTTTGACATTTTCTCTAAATCCAATAGCCAATATATTTAAAAAAACAACATGAATATTTAACATAACAAATAAACCATTAAGATTCTAAAGTATGCTGCTACTGATGAGTTTTTAATGACAGAAATGGTATATCTTTAGATTCCAGTTCGCTCCCTAGTTCTAACCCACTACAGCAATTGTTTGACATTTACCCGTTTTGGTATTTTGAATTCCTTGCCAAGGTTCGGGCGTACACGTAAATATGACCTAGCTATGCCACTGTAATTAGATTTACAGGTACGTTAATACTTGTACATGTACTATACTATATGATACCATTGGTAAAATCTGGTTTATTTATGTTAATTTTGATTCATATTGTTCTGGAACTTCGTTGTAACACGATGGACATATTGCACACTGAAACGAGCCAAAGAGGGCCATACATATTGGAAGGTTAGTTAATGTCCTGAAACATAACAACATATCCTACAAATGTACCATAAAATCGTGTAAAGCCAGAGTCACCATGGATTCTATTGTCAAAACATAGAACGAGCATAATCATGTGGCAGATGTCCGAAAGACAAGGAGGCTAAAGAACTATGGGTACGGTCAAGGAAAAAGTCTGGAAATGTATCTTGTAGGCCTTCTTCCACCTCCCCATGGTGATTCATTAAATTTGTACAAGTGGCTAACGGAAGAGGTCTATAATGATAAATTATAAATAACATGACTTGGATGGAGAGTTCTCTCATTGGCACTCATACCACATCTTCTTATATCTGTTCACTTGTAATTTACCTGTAAAAATATCGGCGCAAATGAAAAAAAAAAATTGGCGCAAATGAAAGAAAAAATCGGCGCAAATGCAAAACGCCGGCTGAGTGGTCTAAGTAGTAATACTACTGTACTATTAGCTTGTCAGATTACTGATGTTGTGAGGTCTAGTCCCACATTACTAGGATTGTAAGTTTTCCTACCAAAGGTTGGTGGCATGGTTCTCTCTAGGCACTGGCTTCCTTCACCGATAAAATCTGACCATCACCCGATAGCAATAAAGTGCTGAAAGTTGTGTTCAACACCAATCAATTTACTAAGTTAAATCTGATCTGACAAATTATGTAACATTGATATTTTCCTTTGCATCTGCCTTGTATTGCTGAAGTCAAACGATGTGGAAGGAAAGATTAATACATTTAGGTTTGCACTTAGAATACACTTTTCTAATTTTCACCTTCTTATTAATTACATTTCTGAAATCTTAGGCCCTTACCAAATAGTGCTAACATGTTGCACATAAGTTGCACATAAGATGCTCACGTTAGAAACTAACATGATTGCACACGAGTTTTTTAACATGCAAATTAGGTGAGCATTTTGTGAGCAAAAAAATTGCACATATGAAACTAACCTAATTTGCATGTTAAAAACCTCACGTGCAACTGCTCATATGAGCTTTTGTTTCACATGTGCATTTTATTAGATTGCTCACATGTTGCACACGTAAATATTATAGTTGACCAAAACTTAAAAAAGGAATATTTTTCAAATTTAAATGAAAATCTTAAATAATTCAGTTGAAAATAAAATAACTGATACATCATGTTAAAAGAGTTATTCTTTAATTATTGTCAGTTAATTATGATTTTCATATGATTTTTTTTTTTTTATTTAAACAATAATCATGATCATTACTAAAAACATAATATTACATTATAAAACTAATAGAGGGACTTGCAAGTTTAGTATACAATGAATGTCTTTGATTAATAAGTACTGTATTTCAAAAAGTTTAAAAAAGAAAAATCTTTATACATGTAGTACTTATTTTGAAGCAACCTGTATATATGTTCCAGACCATATGAGTATTTGGACCGTACGCGTACGGTCCGGACCGTATACGTATACCCGTACGGTCCGACCATACGCGTACGGTCGGACCGTATGAGTATACCCATACGGTCCAGTTGGCAATACATGTTATTGAATCAAATGGGTTAAATTTAAAGAAACATTTATCGAAATCTTTAGTTTTAGTTTTACACATTGTTATTATTACAATTAGATAGATAAAGTGAACAAGCGAACAATTGAAATTAAATAACTGTTGAACTGTACATCTGAATCCTATTTTTGTACTCTCGCACTAGGTGACACTTGCTACCACAAGTAACGTAATATTTTTTTTAAATTTACATGTTTGCAGTTCATGCATGTTCCTAAGCTTTGCATTTTTTTTTGTTATATTCTAAAACAATTGTTCTCCCACATTATGCTTACTTCCGATATCTTCAATATCAGTGAGCATAATCCAATAAAGAAACAAAATGCTAATTATAAGAGATTAACAGATTTAATTAACGTGCTTTTTTTAAGTAATTAAAATCTAAAGTTTGTATTTCAATTACAATTGAACGTTTTATATTAATTTTAGAGTTAAGTTGTGTTGATCTGTTATATGCACTTGTATCTAATAAACTTGACTAACTTCTTAACATTAGTCCGACCGTACGCGTACGGTCCGACCGTATGAGTATTTTGAAAAAGTACGCATACGGTCCAGACCGTACGCGTACGGTCCAAATACTCATACGGTCTGGAACATATATATTCCCATAAAGGACTTAAAATTGTAATATATTTCAAAATCTGACACAAAAATGAAAATAATGAATTAGAAATGATAACTTACAAATAATTAACCACAGCCACACTGGTTTTATCAGATTTCAACAATGCCTTTCTTCAAATAGCACAATATAGGACTTAACATTATCCATCTACCTCCATTTATTGCATGCTTTTCATGAATTTGAATTTACAGGAAGTACATGACTGGGCATGTCATTTTGAAAAAGCTCATATGAGCAATGATGTAGGTTAGTTTTGAATGGTTAGAAGAATGGAAAAACTTTTCAAAGTACAAAACTAACATAAAACTAACATGGATGATAAAAGCTCACCTGAGGTTTGAATAATGCACATGTGAACATTATGTTTGAATTTTGTGGGCACATATGAACTAAACTACCAAACTGCACATATGAGCAACCTGATTTCCATACAATTCTTACTTGCATCTCATGTGCTTCACATGTGAAACTTATGTGCTTTTGTTAGCAATTTCTGTAAGGGAGGTCATGTGAATTTTTGTTTACCTAAAATTTTACTGATAATTCATGCAAATGATGTATTGTTCCTTACTTTCTGATAATATCGTGTGACTTATTTCTTTAAAACAAGAAAGGACCCTGAGAAACTTACTATCACTGAACTTTGCATATTGCCTGTTATATATAATTAGTAACTTATCATTTGTGGTTATCAAGTTACCTCCCTGTTAGAGAGTGTTCATCGAATAATGTGAAAATATTTTCAGTTGTTGTGCATTGTTTAATTTTACAGGAAATTCACAAGTCATAAATACTGGGTTGAGCACAAAAACATATGAAAATAACCGTCTACCATCATGTATTATATATTGAATCAGGGTGGGAAAAGATAACCCACATGACGATTTGCAGAACTCCATGTACTCTATCCATAAAAATGATCCAATATTCTTTTTTCTATTTTAGACAAGGATTGTGCTGTAAGATGGCTAGAGAATATGACATCTTCATGGAAAGTGAAAAAAGGTATATTAATTAAAAAAGAAATAATTAAGACATGTAGTTGATGAAATAAGTTGATAACTTTCTAAATGATTAACAGCAAATCAAGATTAATTTGTTTCATCTACACTGACCTAACCTGAAACATTCTATTTCCAAGAATGTTTTGTTTATTGAATTAACATTATAAACTGCCAATTTTAGGACTATATGAAGATAATATTTATTGCCATGTATGACATCATCATAAAATTTTACTCAAGAACTATCTATCATTTCCCTTAAATTTGATATGGGATAGGAATACAGTCACTTGGGTCTTCTTCTGACAAGCGGTACAACCCTTCAAGGCTTGCCAGAGTTGGGTGTCCTTTAGCCTGCGCAAAATATCTGTCCCTAATCAATTTACATATACCTGCATTTTCCAGTGATAGCCCAAATTTCACTCACCTTCATCCCAGACATCATTCTTAACAGAAGGCGATTGTATTAATTGTTAATCTCTTCTCGTCGTGAACATGAATGAAATATTTGCCACTGAATATTAAGCAACAAAAATTAAATCAATCATGTGAGCTTGTGGTACCATGCATATGATACATTTTGAAGTCAATCAGTCATCAATTCCATGTTTACCAAAAACTTAAAGCTCACATTTCAACTTGATAAATTCTGCTAAATATACATAAAAATTTGTAAGGGTTCCACGGAACCCAGTGTCTCGCCTACTTTTGCTGTAAATTGCAGGATCAACACGCACAAAAATGAGGGAAAAAATCAATAAAAATATTCTGTTTGATACCATGTTTGGATTGTAGGAAGCTTCTGTCCAAGTTCCATAAAAAAAATCCTGGATAGTTTATGAATCTAATAAATGTTTTAAAAACTTTAACTGCAGACTGGATGTATTGTTAACTAGAAGAAAAACTAAGTCCATTTATAAGTAAAATACAGATACACAGGTACAAAATATTAAAAAAATTTCCTTCTAGATACTAGCTTTTGATCATAAACAAGCTTCTGTCTTAGTTTGGTACAAATAAAAAATAGTATAAGAAAGTTATCAAAATTTAAAAAAATTTAACCACAGAGTGAATGTGTTGTTTCAATGCAGAAAAAAAGTTCATTTAAAGTAAAATATGGAAAAAATGGATTTTTCATTTTACAGAATTTACTTCTGGATACTATCTTATGATCATAAACAAGCTTCTGTCCAAGTTTGGTACAAACCAAGGATAGTTTAAGAAAGTTATTAAAATTTTAAAAACTACAACCACAGAGTGATGTAATGTGTTCCCGCAGAAAAACTAGTGCATTTATAAGTAAAATACGGAAAATTTACTTCTTGATACTATCTTATGATCATAAATAAGCTTCTGTCGAAGTTTGATAGAAATCCAGGATAGTTTAAGAAAGTTATTTAAATTTTAAAAACTTTAACCACAGAGTGTATGTAATGTTTTCCCGCAGAAAAACTAAGTCCATTTATAAGTAAAATATGGAAAAAATGGAATTTTATTTTCACAAAATTTACTTCTGGATACTATCTTATGATCATAAACAAGCTTCTGTCCAAGTTTGGTATGGTTTAAGAAAGTTATTAAAATTTCAAAAACTTTAACCACAGAGTGAATATTTGTGGACGCCGCCGACGACACCGACCACGACGGAATGTAGGATCGCTTAGTCTAGCTTTTTCGACTAAAGTCGAAGGCTCGACAAAAAGGAGAACAGGGATAACCAAAATGCACAGACAATTAATACCTCTGAAGAAAAAAAGAAAATATTCCACATAATGTATGACTTAAATTTCTTCTACAACAAGTGAGACATTTTGTAAACAGAACACATTGTGTAACTTGTATCTTCAACATGTGACAAATTGTGTATAGTTTATACACTGACACATTGTGTAACTTTTAACTTTTTTTTTTTTTTTTTTTTTTATATATATATCTTTATTAACAGATAACATGTACACAACACATTGTGTAACTTTTAACAGATAACATGTACACAACACATTGTGCAACTTTTAACTACAATACAACATGTACATGTACAGTAACACATTGTGTAACTTTGTACAACACATAACACATTGTGTATCTTTTATCTACAACACATATCACATTACACATTGTATAACCTTTATCTACATCACATATAACACATCATTAGAATTGTGTAGCTTTTATTTACAACACATAACACATCTACAACAAATAAAGCAGTTTGTAACATATCTACAACACAATATGAACACTTATTAAACATTTTGCAGGTGGTTTTGTCATGTAAATGATTCTACAACAAATAAAGCATTTTGTAACTATTATCTACAACACAATATGCTAACACTTTATTAAAAATTTTGCAGGTGGTTTTGTCATGTAGATGATGATAACTATGTGAATGTACCAGCTTTAGTTGGGTTTCTGCAGCAGTATAACCACAGTGATAACTGGTATTTAGGCAGACCAAGTATAAGTCATCCAATGGAAGTACTAGACAGAGCTAACCCAGGAGTAATTATATTGCCACTTTTATATTCTTTTGAATTGCTTGGATTTAAAATTTATTTTGAACTTGTATTGACGTTAGTTGACTAAAACCAAGAATGACTATGAAAATCACGCATATTTTTAGACTTGAAATCTAGCCTTATGTGTAGTAAATTGGATCTATGTGAAATCTAATAAAAAAAATCAGTATTTTGTTTATAAAATTGGGAAGGCTTTACGAAGCTTTAAGCAATCCAACATTTTAAAAACAGAAATATATGGATGATTATCATCATGTATAGTCTATATGTCCTGTATGGTAGATTATTTATAAAACCTTTATATTACAGCAAAAGTTGGCATTTTGGTTTGCAACTGGAGGTGCAGGTTTCTGTATAAGCAGAGGTCTAGCTGATCAAATGGTACCACATGCTGGGTAAGATATATACCTTTAAATATTATTTGTATGGATCAATTTTTAGGACCATCAAAAATTGGAATAAGAATTTTTCAGTGGTGAGATTCTGAAATTTTCCGGAGTCCTAGTTTTTGATAATAAGTAAGAACTGTTTGTAGGGTTGAAGATGTTTGAAGATCATTGTGACAGTAACCAGACTAAAGTACATTTATCATTTTACTGCTGTTTCAAAGGAATATGATACTCAGATTTACCTCTATATGATACATTTCTGTCATTTTATGAACAACTTAAAGTCATAGCTTTCACATATATATATATAAAGCACCAAGCTTCAAATACTCATGTCAAACATTGTGACAAATTTTGTTCCATTGACGTTCTACTACCTATTTGACCAAGACTTGTATCTATAAAATATTTTCTAACATAGATCGTCGATTTGACTAAATGATCACCATAAAAAAGATATTCAGTCTTAGTATGTTTAATTTTAACTTTGTATTTTCAGAGGAGGAAGGATAATGACAACAGGAGACGTCATAAGGTTACCAGATGACTGTACTGTGGGATATATCATAAGTAAGTGTCTCAAAAAATCAATAATTCTCATTTCTGTACATACATGACCATGATGACATATATTAAAAGTACCAAAAAAAAATAAAAAAATACTCTAACAGATTTAAAATACAAGGAAAAGAATGTTGGCCTGTGAAGCCTATGAATGCACCATCAGTTGAATCTTCCCTTTTAACCGTTTATGTCCTTTATGCTTTCCATGACAATATGCTATCTGACTTTAGTTTGTCTCATCAATTTTTCTGAAACTCTTACACAATGCTAAGAACAAAAACACAAATTTTAGGTAGTGAGTCATTTGCCATTCTAAAGAAATGCCTCCTTTTAAATTGGAAAATTGCAAAGCATGAATGGGGCATTCGTAACACATTCTTTTTTTAGTTCAAAATAATTTTCAATTTAGGATGAAAACGCTGCATATTGCAATCTAGAATAGCTTTGAAGCTTGCTTGCAAATTATCATTGTTTATATGATAACCAATCAATTTTAAAAACTAATTGTCTATTAAGTTGTTAAAAAATACTTTAAAATTGAAATACACTTGCTATCTTCAGAAAATATCACTTACATTTCTCAATTCTATCTGACACTCAATTGCAAAATAATAGCAATTAGGTTAAATTACCAGTTCTAAAACAGAAATTTGGCAAGTTTGATTATGAACATAATGACATGCACATGTATTTAATGCTGTTCTTCAGCTTAAAGTTCCTATTATACCTTTAACTAAGAAAAGGCACAAACATCAACACAGGACGAATGAAACTTTTAAACACAAATTCATAAGAAATTCTTCATCTAAACCATACAAAATTTGTTTGTAAAACCAGACACTGTGATACTGTACAAACTTCTTGGACACTTTTCTAATTTAAATATTTATATTGTCTAAATATGAATTTAAATATAAATGTGTTATTGAATTTATTAGAACAGGAAAAGGAATAGTAAGTCTGCTGACAGTGAAGTTGTTTGCTGTTGTTTATCATGTGTTTTATGTCTGTAAATTTAATGTTTGCTTTATTTTCAGTTTACTGCATGTTGTTCATTTGTTGTTTATTTTTTTAATAGTTTCAACTGAAATCTTGTTTATTATTCTGCAGTGTCTCATACTTTGACTATTTACATGATTTAGTTACTGTGAATTCATTATTTTAAGTGGTTTACCATTTTTTGTGGATTTCATTGATACAGGTTAACCTGAAGTTAAAGATATAAACATTTTCTTTAGGCTTTTATGCAGAATTGAGCAATAACCACAAAATTGAATATAACCAAAAAAAGGCAAAGTTTCTTTCAATCCACGAAAATTGGTATCCACAAAAATAAATGTTTCTATAGTACCTGAGTGATTTGCTTTAACATTATCTTTTTTTATCATTACATATAGTACCTGAGTGATTTGCTTTAACATTATCTTTTTTTATCATTACATATAGTACCTGAGTGATTTGCTTTAACATTATCTTTTTTTATCATTACATGTATTTCATCATTCTAAAATAATCATCATTGAACAGATAGGGAAGTCATGACTAAAATTGAAAACTACTACATATTTTAATGAAATATATTGGATGTGTGCAACAGGAGAATTTGATACCAGAATATGATCCCAGTCTAGATGTAAAGCTAAGGGGTATATGATTAATAATATTGAAATGTCTTATTTTTACTCTACAACCTGTTTTGAGAGGATCCAGTTGAAATCCCTGGTACAGTTGGTGGTAGAATAATTTGAATAGGGTACCAGTAGATTCTAATACTCACTTGCACTCATTTATAAAAAAATTACCTGTTTATAAATCTTTTAATCGACAATCCATTTACACATATTTTCCAATTTGCTAAACAGGAAATCCAAGAATTCTGTATATTTCAACACCATCTAAATAATCTATACTTTTAAAGAATTTTACATTTATCTATGTTTGTACACCACAAGAAAAATATGCCATCATATTTTGCGTCAATTGAAAAAATGAGTTGCTTCTTTTAGATATAAATGATGTTTGGGGAATGTTGTTTTTTTAGCTCACCTGGCCTAAAAGGCCATGTGAGCTTTTCTCATCACTTGGCGTCCGTCGTCGTTGTCGTCTGTCGTCGTTAACAATTTTTCAAACATCTTCTCCTCTGAAACTACTGAATGGATTTGAATGAAACTTAGCATGATTGTTCCTTAGATTATCCTGCACTAAGTGTGTGCTTCGATTTTTGATCCGTCAAAAAACATGGCCGCCGTTACTTAAAATAGAACATAGGGGTCAAATGGAGTTTTTGGCTTATATCTCAAAAACGAAAGCATTTAGAGAAAATCTGACATGGGGTAAAAATGTTCATTAGGTCAAGATCTATCAGCCCTGAAATTTTCAGATGAATCAAACAAACCATTGTTGGGTTGCTGCCACTTAATTGGTAATTTTAAGGAAATTTTGCAGTTTTTGGTCATTATCTTGAATATTATTATAGATAAAGATAAGCTGTAACAGGCAAAAATGATCAGCAAAGTAAGATCTACAAATAAGTTAATATGACCAAAATTGTCAATTGACCCCTTAAGGGGTTATTGTCCTTTAATGACAATTTTTCACAATTTGTTCATCACATTTGCTAACTTTAAAAAATCTTCTCCTCTGAAACTACTGAATGGATTTGGATGAAACTTAGCATGATTGTTCCTTAGATTATCCTGCACAAAGTGTGTGCTTCAATTTTTGATCCGTCAAAAAATATGGCCGCCGTTACTTAAAATAGAACATAGGGGTCAAATGAAGTTTTTGGCTTATATCTCAAAAACAAAAGCATTTAGAGCAAATCTGACATGGGGTAAAAATGTTCATTAGGTCAAGATCTATCAGCCCTGAAATTTTCAGATGAATCAAACAAACCATTGTTGGGTTGCTGCCACTTAATTGGTAATTTTAAGGAAATTTTGCAGTTTTTGGTCATTATCTTGAATATTATTATAGATAAAGATAAACTGTAAACAGCAAAAATGATCAGCAAAGTAAGATACACAAATAAGTTAATATAACCAAAATTGTCAATTGACCCCTTAAGGGGTTATTGTCCTTTAATGACAATTTTTCACAATTTGTTCATCATATTTGCTAACTTTAAAAAATCTTCTCCTCTAAAACTACTAAACCAAATTCAACAAAAAGCATTTAGAGCAAATAAGACAAGAAGTTAAAGTATTTATTAGGTCAAGGTCTACCTGTCCTGAAATTTTCAGCCGAATTGGGTAACTGGTTTTTCAGGTATAATGCCCCTGAATTGATGATTTTAAAGAAATTTTGCAGTTTTTGGTTATTATCTTGAATATTATTATAGATACAGATAAACTGTTGATAGCAAAAATGTTAAGCAAAGTAAGATCTACAAATAAGTCAATTTGACCAAAATTGTCAATTGACCCCTTAAGGAGTTATTGCCCTTTAAAGACTTTTTTTCACAATTTGTTCATCATGACTTACTTTAAAAAATCTTCTCCTTTGAAACTGCTGTATCAATTTCAGCCAAACTTAGGCTAAATGAGTTTCAGAGTATCTAGTATAAATTTTATATTTCATTTCCTTGTATGTCAGAAACATAGCTCCTATGGCTAAAATAGAACATAGGAGAAAATGATTTTTTTTTTTTTGCTTTTGAAGAAAATAGGACGATTCAAAGAACATTTAAATAAATTGAAAAGCCAAAATAATCATTGATGAGAGATTTAACCAAAAAAATTAAGGTGAGCGATTCAGGCTCTTGAGAGCCTCTTGTTTACTTTTTAGCTCACCTGACCTGAAAGGTCAAGTGAGCTTTTCTCATCACTTGTCTTCAGTCGTCTTCCGGCTTCAGTAAACTATTACAAAAATCTTCTCCTCTGGGCAAAATTTAACCAAACTTGGCCACAATCATCATTGGGGTATCTAGTTTAAAAAATGTGTCCTGTGACCGGGCCAACTAACCAAGAAGGCCGCCATGGCTAAAAATAGAACATAGGGGTAAAATGTAGAGTTTGGCTTATAACCAAAGCATTTAGAGCAAATCTGACATGGGGTGAAAGTGTTTATCAGGTCAAGATAAATCTGCCCTCAAATTCAGTTTAATATTGTCAATTTTATTAGGCTTGAATAGTGAAAGTATTTAGTTTTATTAGGTTAACATGGTTAAGAAGAAACACTTGTGTATAGTTGAATGAAAAAAAATGATTTCAAAGTTTTTGATACATGCTTTTTTCAGTTGGGTTCATTCTAATGACTTTATGATAATGTTAATTTTTAGCTCACCTGGCCCACAGGGCCAAGTTAGCTTTTCTCATCACTTGGCGTCCGTCGTCGTCGTCAGTCGTCCTCATTTTCGTTTGTTTTTACAAAAATCTTTTCTGAAACTACTGGGCCAAATTTCATCAAACTTGGCCACTATCATCATTTGGGTTTCTAGTTTAAAAAATGTGTGTGGTGACCCAGCCAACCAACCAAGATGGCCACCATGGCTAAAAATAGAACATAGGGGTAAAATGTAGAGTTTGGCTTATAACTCTGAAACCAAAGCATTTAGAGCAAATCTGACAGGGGTGAAAGTGTTTATCAAGTCAACATCTATCTGCCCTCAAATTTTCAGAGGAATCGGACAACCAGTTGATGGGTTTCTGCCCCTAAATTGGTAATTTTAAGGAAAATTTGCTGTTTTGGTTATTATCTTGAATATTATTATAGATAGAGATAAACTGTAAACAGTAATAATATTCAGCAAAGTAAGATCTACAAATAAATTAACATGACTAAAATTATCAGTCGACCCCATAAGGAGTTATTGCCCTTTAAAGTCAATTTTTAATAATTTTTTATACGATTTTGTAATCTTTTACAAAAATCTTCTCCTGAAACTTCTTGACCAATATAACCAAACTTAGTCACAATCATTATTAGGGTATCTTATTTAAAAAATGTGTGCGGTAACCCAGCCAACCAACCAATATGGCCACCATGGCTAAAAATAGAACATAGGGGTAAAATGTAGATTTTGGCTTGAAACTCTGAAACCAAAGCATTAAGAGCAAATCTGACAGGTATTAAATTGTTTATCAAGTCAATATCTATCTGCCCTGAAATTTTCAAATGAATTGGACAACAGGTTGATGGGTTGCTGCCCCCAAATTGGTAATTTTTAAAGAAATTTTGCCGTTTTTGGTTATTATCTTGAATACTATTATAGATAGAGATAAACTGTAAACAGCAATAATGTTCAGCAAATTTTTGTGAATTTTTACAAAATATTATCTTTTGTAACTAAAGGGCCAAGTTTATTATAGATAGAGAAAATTGTAAGTTGCAAGGATGTTCAGTAAAGTAAGATCTACAAACACATCACCATCACTAAAACACAATTTTGTCATGAATCCATCCGTGTCCTTTGTTTAATATGCACATAGACCAAGGTGAGGGACACAGACTCTTAAGAGCCTCTAGTTAACATAAGTGGTGTTTTTTCCATCTATAATTAATAATTTAAACTGATTATCATGTTTTCTTTGCTAAATTCCATTTAATTAAACATGATCTAACAGTTCTGAAATTTTGAAATTCTTTTTCTTTTTTCCCTCTTTCTTTTTGAATTTCAACAACCATAACTTGTAACATGTGTAATGCATATATATAATGATTTTTTCTTCTTTAAAAGATTACTGAAATTAAATTTATGTTAAAATATAAATCAATTTCAATAAAAACAGATTTAAGTACTTCCTTATTTGTATAATGAGCATATATTCATGTATTTTATTTATGGTATTTTTTGCATGACTTACAGTATTATTATTTTTTAACATGAGACCAGAATGCAATATCTATGTTTCTTCCATTACCTTTACATTTTTGCTAATAATTACAGAATATTACAGAAATAAGCTAAATATAGACATTGCTAGACTAGCTGTTGAATTCAAAATTGTCTTTTCTGTATAGATTTGCTTAGTTGCAAGATAATATTGATGTCTAGTATGGTGATTTCTGAAGTATTCAAACATGCAAAATTAAATAATTAAAAAAAATATCATCTTATTTTTCAGATCATCTATTGAAAGTGCCATTAACAAAAATTAAAGAATTTCATTCCCACTTAGAGGGACTACATAGGATTCCTCAGCATCAACTCTCTGATCAGGTATGTACACCAAAGTCACTAACAGCAATCATACACACTCGTTGCTTTTCTTGCAGCAGCGTCGTCATCCTTAGCAGTGTCAATAATTGTTGAGTTTGTTGCTTAAGGTAGTTAATTAGAACTACTGGTGATAGATCAATGAAATTTTCTATAAAGTTGCATTACTGTCAGTACTTCTAAATAAGAAGATGTGGTATGAGTGCCAATAAAACATCTCTCCATCAAAGTTACAATTTATGAAAACCTTCACACTCACCTAAGACAGTTGTGTAATATTACAACATTAAAAGACACTCTATGAACTATCAATTGAAATTGCTCAATCAGAACTTAGAGTGCAAAGTCTTGGTGAAAAGTTGTGATTAAATTATCAGAGACTATCAAAGATCTCTAACATTAACAACAGAAATTCTATAGAAAATAACGAGTTGTCAATCAAAATTATATTTTTATTTTAATTTTTCAATGAATTTGATTTAATTTTATGATGAGCAATACAGCTAATTAGGAATAATTGAACTGTTCTGTCATTGTAAACAAATTTTGCCATTATACAAAGACAAATTATTCATAGTCAATAGCAGCAGTTGTATTTTTCTTTCAGCTGACTTTAAGTTATTTTAACAGTAATGTGATAGATGTAAAAGGGTACAGCCATGAAAACGATCCAACAAGGTAAACATAAAATCAGTTTCTAAAATATTTACAAAATATGGTTACTGTGCCTCGATGTAGTATCAAGTTTTATATTTGTATATGAGTTATATAATTATCTCCCTTTGAAACTTTTTCTGAACTTTTCAATATAATGAGATATATTGATACTTTGAATTCAGAAATGAGGTTTTGAATAATGCAATTGGGGGAGTATCACAATAGTAATAACTAACATTTTAATATCTGCTACATAGATCTGTATGCAGCGTTTCCTGAAATTGCAATAATCAATGTTGCATTTTTGTCCGTTCATTTAAAATTGCAATAATTAGGTCTTTCCACCTTTACCTCTACGTGTGGAAAGACCTATTGATTTTGTTCTGATTATTTTTTTTATTTTTTTTTCCGCCTAATTATTTTCTTGCGGTGTAAAAATGTTTCAAAAGATGTCGCTTAGTTTTTTTTGTATATGAGATCATACAGTCTATACACTTTTGAAACTCACCCTGTTTAACCAAACACTTTTCTTTTTAAGAGTTATCTCCCCAAACACTGTTTTTCTTGTTATCAGATCTCCTCCGCAACTGTAAAAGAAAGCGACAAATTTATTTTTCAAAATTGCTCGTTATATCCTCAGGATGTTACGTTTTATTTTGACCGAAGCATTACGAATACCCCATATGAGAGTAATTTCCCCTTTTGTATTGAAATAAGTGAAATAAATTTGTAACTGGAAAACTATAAGTGATAGAGGCCTAGGGTCTTTTGATTTGAGGCCCTTGGTCAAAAAGTATGAAAATGAGGTCAAGGTCAAAGGTCAAGTTCATGATCAAATTTTTGATTTTGGCTTGTTATCTCTTATTTTCAAAAATCATACAAGATATCTACAAAATATTTTCAGACAATTGTTAGTTGCGACATGTCGTAACATGTAAATTTTACTTAAAAGGGTATGTAACATTTAATGCGAGTTTTGCCCCCTTTTATATCTAATATTAGTTGTATGGTAATATAACTCATTAACAATATAAAGTAGAGGCCTAGATTCTTTTGATTTGAGGTCCTTGGTTGATGACCTTGAAATTGAGCTCAAGGTCATAGGTAAATTTAAATCTAGATTTTGAACTTTGCTTTTTCCTCTTATATATACATATAAAGCCATGGGACTTTTGGCAAAAGGTTGCAAGCAATGTGACCTTGAAAAATCCAACCAGAAGTGACCTTTTGTAAACCGGAAGTAGCCGTTTTTTTTGTACTAATTTAATGTAAAAGTTTATAGAACCATCTATTTTTGGAATCAGTGTCAACTAAACTATCAAAACATACCGAAAGTAACATCTTTTTTAACCGGAAGTAAAAAATTATCTCCTTATTTATATCTTTTTGTATAGAAACCATACATTTTTGGAATCAGTGTTCAATAAGCTGTCATTTGACGCTAAAATTGACATTTAAAACCGAATTTTAATATTTTCATATAAAAAAGATCTTTACTAGTGGAAAGACCATCAATGGTTCTCTGAACAATTGGTTTTTAATATTGTTCTTTCATCTCTTCTGAAAAAAAAATCCACATGTTTGTTATCAGTTATACTCTGAAACTACAAGTCCAAAATTTGCATTCAGCAGGGCATACATGTACTAAAAGTTTATAAAACAACGTGGTGCAGATATCTCTCAAGACTTTTCCTAGAGAAAAGAAATTGCAATGCCGTAAAAATCGCTTGCTAGGTCCGTAAATCTCAGTGAAATCCTACAATAAAATGTCCGCTCCTAGATTGAAATACTAATCTGTGTTACAAACAGGTGCTGAAAAATGTACATTATCAGAAAATAATCCTTAAATGTGTATTAAAGTTACACCGGATCAATTAAATCCAAAACATGCACTGCTGGTGAACTGTGATCAAAATGTCAATTTCCTACAATGACAAAAGAAATTACATTGTGTACATTCCGTCTCTATACATGTTGTCTGTTTAATGTCCCCACCTAAAAAGGAATAAATATACTAAGTTTTCGTTATTATAAACCGGCGTCACGTGATGTCTCCTCAATCTGGCGCGAGAAGTCGCGCGCTGGACCTGAAATAAAATAAAAACTTTCCGAACTAAACATGAAACTTCCCCTGAATAATATAGACCCCTTACAGAAACAAACAAACAAACACACACACACATAACAAACAATCATGTTTCAAAAGGGGGAAAGACCGTTTACAATTGCTTTTTAAAAGCAATTGATTTATATTTAATGTTTAGTTTTATCCTTTCGTTTAAATTTACAATAAAAACTGAACGCAATAATTTTTTGATCTTACAGTTATCATGAAAATGACATCAACAGTATTAGAAATAATTAAAATTTAATAAAAATGGAAGAAAACAACATTATCAGTTGAAAAAGCATAAAAATATATATAGGTAATGGTAAATTTAAAACAAAAAAAGCACAAAAGGGTCTGTGCATCTCATTTACTTGTTAAAAACAGAAATGATGAAAAACACCAATAATAGTTTCAGCAATATTTTGAAATTTTCTAGTATATCTTGAGATTGTGTTCTTATTCTCATTTCTTTTCAGATTTAAAACAGTTCACTGTCATCTGTATCCCTACCTTTCTCAGTGTGTAGACATGCCAAGATGGTGACCAGTATCATATAGTGTTCACCTATACCTACTGGCTTCAGATATAACTATAGTGCTGTTGCTGAAATGCTGCTGCAAGACTTTATATTTATACTATAGATTCAAGTCTTTTTGTAAATGTATCATGCACAAGCAGAACAATTTCAACGAGATCAACAAAAGATGAAAACTTTTTGATACATTTGTAAATGATAAATTTTATAATCTGTGATATTGGCATGAAATGGTTGTAGTAGATTAAATTTTAAAACTTGAATTAATGAAAATTATTGATTTTGTAACTATGTTTCAAAAGTGTTGCAAGTATCTTTTTTTGTTATGTTATTTGTTTTGGAAAAAGAGTCCCACTGAATTTATGTTATTCAAGGGAGATAATTATGTAAATCCAAGTTAAATTAAACCCAAATAATTTTTTAGACAACTGTATTTTATAGTTGTAAAACTGAGCTCTTAAGGTTTTATGTTTCGCAAAATTGCTGATACAACAAATGATAAAAAAAGAATTTCAGAATAGATGTTTGGTGCTTACATGTGAAGTGCAATTGATTGATAAGTTGGTTGTGTTCTAATCTCATTTAAATTTTTAAATTTTATGTAAAATTTCATATCACATTCATCAAAATAAAGTTGTGACTAAAGTTTTATAATGAGAAAATACAATATTTTTATTGTGAATTTGTCCTTTATTTTATTTTTCATTTTAATTTCCATCACAGTTAACACTTTATTAACTAATAGCTGATTTATGATTTCCTCTACCAGTTGATTATTTTGTTGTAATCAGCACATGGTTTGTTTTATTTCAGTCCTCCATTGTTCAAAATTAAATTTTAAAGTAAAATTTTCTTGCTTTCCCCTGATTTTGCTGTTGGAATATCATGAAAAAAGGATGACCTGTCTGAAATAACTCTTTATGCAGATTATTGAAAGCAAGATAAAGTTTGTCTAAAAGTCAATCTAGAAGTTCAAATGCAATTGTGAAGAAATTTAATCAATTAATTATTATTTGTATTTCAGAAATGCAATACCTGAACCTTATTTGTTTTTTCCTGTTTAAATTGTTTTATAACAGTGTTTTTGGTCTAAATAGAGCCCTTAGTAGGATGCTGTCCAATGTGAGCCAGGCCTTTGTGTTGAAGGCTGTATTATAACCTATTATTACGCTGTGTCTTGATGGAGAGTTGTCTCTTTGGTACTCCTACCACATTTAAAAAGATATTCCCTCTGACATTTGAAATTGAACTGAAGTTGCCTTGTTACTAAGGTTTCTTATATTGACCTATCCCTTTTCTCTCTTGCTGGATAGTTTTATACTGGTCATTTGGGGGCACTATGTAGCATACTGATCAATGAGATGGCTCAAAATCTCATTACACTATAATTTGACATTTTCGTACTTAATATATATAAACTGAAAATTCATCATCTGATGGTTTATTCTCATTTCGCCTTAGCTGTCAAAATAATTATATAAAATTAATCCCAGTTTGCCTTAGTACAAATTTTCAGGTACACAGAAATAACTATGGCGATATGGGAGCTTCTGTAAGCAATGTAATTAAGTTATGTTTTGTTTGTATAATGTAGACGAAAGAATGTGTTTTATGTGTAATGATAACATAGAAGACGAAAAACATGTAATATTTTCTTGAATATTTGATATATCTTAATTATAATAAAAGAAATACTGTTTGTTTTTTATCTTTATGTAAAAGATTTAGTTAAGTTAAAATACAGAAAAATGTATAAATACATTCCCTTAATTTTGCCTCAAACTTTGTGTACATTTAATAATAATACTTCCTGTCCATTTGCACTAAAGACAGATAAAACAGATGGAACATAACATTCATATCACCAGGTCATATTTCTAATTGCTCAACTTTTGCTCAACTACAAAAATTTCAAAGTCTGAATGCTCAACTTTTCCTCAACTACAAAAATTTCAAAGTCTGAATGCTCAACTTTTGCTTAACTATATGAAAACCAAAGATCAATTGCTCAACTTATTCCTCAACTTAATGGCAAGCTTCAGTTGAGGGCCAGTTGAGCGACATCTATTAAACATACAGTGCTTGGCCAGGTTTGAGTTGAGCTAAGATGCTTAACACCTAGCCCTCAACTATTTTGCTTAAAACAGCTCGCCCTCAACTGTCCACCACATGGCCATCAACTGGCCCTCAATTTTTTTTTTCTGTAGGGGTACTTCATGTATCAGACTTATGAAAAATGGCCAGAAGTTCATTTTATATGAGCCTGTGCCAAAAAATAGAGGTTTTCAAATAAAGTGAGGTCTTATATCAAATGTAATATTTTTCACTAACCACAATTTTCTGAAGTTGTTAAGTTATCAAAAAAACTTTAACATATTATAAATGTACTTTTAATGGAAATATAAGTTTCAAATAGCATAACACATGTGGATAAAATAGTCTTTAGCAACGTCGAGCTTAAAAAAACAGGTTGTCAATTTGGGCCGTTCCCCACATTTGCATATTAAAAAGCATATACATGATATGGGAGATGGAGATATGCTTCTTTTTGCTTAAATCTGTGCTTAGATATGACAAAACATGGAGCCTGGATGTAACAAGACTGTCACTTTCAACTATATATGTAGACAGTATGGTCTGATGCAAAGTTTATTAACTTTACTGTTTAAAACCTGAATGAAATTTCAGCCTCAAAAGGCCAATATTTTAACCACTAGCTATCCAACAGAAGAAAATAAAGGTAGTCTGTTAAACAGAAATGGTTAAACAACCAGTAATAAGTGTTTTTGATATAGATTCAGTGCAATCTATTTAGGAATACAACTTATAAGTGCATAGAACTTCACATTTCACCTGCTGTGTATACTGACCGTTAGACTTAGACTATTAAAACAGCACATTTAGCACTCTTTTTATGTTTTTATCTACTTTTTTTTTGTGTTCAGAGTTCACAAATGAGTAAAACAACTGAAATAAATACCACAAACACAAATAGATATCAGAAAAAACCTGTCAGAGAGAAATTAAGCATGCTGTTTTTGCAAAAATATTGAAAAAAGTGAAAAAGCTACATTTTGGTCATTTAACCTGAAAAGTGACTTTTTCACAAAATTTCTATCAAATGAAAGTGAAAATCATTTCTTCTCATGTAGTTTGACAAATTAATACCAATAGATCATTCAGAGAAGCTGTTAAAGTAAAAATTCAAAATTTGCTGAAATGCACCTCTTAGGGGCCTAAAACTTGACCAATTCTGATAAAACTTGGCATGATTTAAGGTTGTATATTATAAAACAGTTTACAAAGTTTCAAAGCCATATGATACAAAAAAAAATGTGGCATTTAAACACCTGAGTCTAAAGGTCAGGCAACCTTATGGTAATGCCTATCATTTGTACCTAGTGTGGACAAAAGCTTAGCCGTAGAAAATCTTGAATGAACTCGTGAGCGGAGGTGGTAGAGTCTCCCTACCCTAACTTTAGACATCAATTAAAAACGTTCCATAATTTAACAACCTGGGTCTTCGGGTCCAGGCAACCTTGGGCAATTGCCTATCATTCTTACCTCGTATGGACAAAGGCTAACGGTAGGATTTTTTTATGAATTAAAGAAGGGGGATTGGAAAGTAAGTCTACCCCATTTTTGGAAGTCAATTTATAAAGTTTCATAAATTAAACCACCTGAGTCTTAAGTCAATGCAATGGTTGATGTAACACAGAAGGATGTTATACACCTTGTATACCACATGTACTCTAGTTGATGTAACACAGGGGGATTTTATACACCTTGTATACCACATCTATCCTGGTTGATGTACCACAGGAGGATGTTTTACTCCTTATAAACCAGATGTACCCGGGTTGATGTAATGTAGGAGGATGTTATACACCTTATATACCACATGTATCCTGGTTGATGTAACACAGGAGGATGTTATGCACCTTATATACCACATGTATCCTGGTTGATGTAACACAGGATGTTATACACCTTATATACCACATGTATCCTGGTGGATGTAACACAGGAGGATATTATGCACCTTATATACCACATGTATCCTGGTTGATGTAACACAGGAGGATGTTATACACCTTATATACAACATGTACCCGGGATGATGTACTACAGGAGGATGTTATACACCTTATATACCACATGTATCCCGGTGGATGTAACACAGGAGGATGTTATGCACCTTATATACCACATGTATCCTGGTCGATGTAACACAGGAGGATGTTATACACCTTACATACAACATGTACCCTGGTTGATGTAACACCGGAGGATGTTATACACCTTATATACCACATGTACCCCGGTTGATGTAACACAGGAGGATGTTATACACCTAATATACCACATGTATCCTGGTTGATGTAACACAGGTAGATGTTATGCACCTTATATACCACATGTATCCTGGTGGATGTAACACAGGAGGATGTTATACACCTTATATACCACATGTATCCTGGTTGATGTAACACAGGAGGATGATATACACCTAATATACCACATGTACCCTGGTTGATGTAACACAGGAGGATGATATACCACATGTATCCTGGTTGATGTAACACTGGAGGATGTTATACACCTTATATACCACATGTACCCTGGTTGATGTAACACAGGAGGATGTTATACACCTTACATACAACATGTACTCTAGTTGATGTAACACAGGAGGATGTTATACACTTTAAATACCACATGTACCCTGGTTGATGTAACACTGGAGGATGTTATACACCTTACATACAACATGTACCCGGGATGATGTAACACAGGAGGATGTTATACACCTAATATACCACATGTACTCTGGTGGATATAACACAGGAGGATCTTATACACCTTATATACCACATGTACCCTAGTTTATGCAACACAGGAGGATGTTATACACCCTATATACCACATGTATCCTGGTGGATGTTATACACCTTATATACCACATGTACCCCGGTTGATGTAACACAGGAGGATGTAATACACCTAATATACCACATGTACTCTGGTGGATATAACACAGGAGGATCTTATACACCTTATATACCACATGTACCCTAGTTTATGCAACACAGAAGGATGTTATACACCCTATATACCACATGTATCCTGGTGGATGTAACACAGGAGGATGTTATACACCTTATATACCACATGTACCCTGGTTGATGTAACACAGGAGGATGTTATACACCTTATATACCACATGTACCCTGGTTGATGTAACACAGGAGGATGTTATACACCTTAAATACCACATGTACCCTGGTTGATGTAACACAGGAGGATGTTATACACCTTACATACAACATGTACCCGGGTTGATGTAACACAGGAGGATATTATACACCTAATATACCACATATATCTTGGTGGATGTAACACAGGAGGATGTTATACACCTAATATACCACATGTACCCTGGGGGATGTAACACAGGAGGATGTTATACACCTTTCATACAACATGTACCCTGGTTGATGTAACACAGGAGGATGTTATACACCTTAAATACCACATGTACCCTGGTTGATGTAACACAGGAGGATGTTATACACCTTACATACAACATGTACTCTGGCTGATGTGACACAGGAGGATGTTATACACCTTTAATACAACATGTATCCGGGATGATGTAACACAGGAGGATGTTATACACCTAATATACCACATGTATCCTGGTGGATGTAACACAGGAGGATGTTATACACCTAATATACCACATGTATCCTGGTGGATGTAACACAGGAGGATGTTATACACCTAATATACCACATGTATCCTGGTGGATGTAACACAGGAGGATGTTATACACCTAATATACCACATATTTCCTGGTTGATGTAACACAGGAGGATGTTATACACCTAATATACCACATGTATCCTGGTGGATGTAACACAGGAGGATGTTATACACCTAATATACCACATGTTTCCTGGTGGATGTAACACAGGAGGATGTTATACACCTAATATACCACATGTACTCTGGGGGATGTAACACAGGAGGATGTTATACACCTTATATATCACATGCATCCTAGTTTATGCAACACAAAAGGATGTTATACACCCTATATACCACATGTATCCTGGAGGATGTTATACACCTTATATACCACATGTACCCCGGTTGATGTAACACAGGAGGATATTATGCACCTTATATACCACATGTATCCTGGTTGATGTAACACAGGAGGATGTTATACACCTTACATACAACATGTACCCGGGATGATGTACTACAGGAGGATGTTATACACCTTATATACCACATGTATCCCGGTGGATGTAACACAGGAGGATGTTATGCACCTTATATACCACATGTATCCTGGTCGATGTAACACAGGAGGATGTTATACACCTTACATACAACATGTACCCTGGTTGATGTAACACCGGAGGATGTTATACACCTTATATACCACATGTACCCCGGTTGATGTAACACAGGAGGATGTTATACACCTAATATACCACATGTATCCTGGTTGATGTAACACAGGTAGATGTTATGCACCTTATATACCACATGTATCCTTGTGGATGTAACACAGGAGGATGTTATACACCTTATATACCACATGTATCCTGGTTGATGTAACACAGGAGGATGATATACACCTAATATACCACATGTACCCTGGTTGATGTAACACAGGAGGATGATATACCACATGTATCCTGGTTGATGTAACACTGGAGGATGTTATACACCTTATATACCACATGTACCCTGGTTGATGTAACACAGGAGGATGTTATACACCTTACATACAACATGTACTCTAGTTGATGTAACACAGGAGGATGTTATACACTTTAAATACCACATGTACCCTGGTTGATGTAACACTGGAGGATGTTATACACCTTACATACAACATGTACCCGGGATGATGTAACACAGGAGGATGTTATACACCTAATATACCACATGTACTCTGGTGGATATAACACAGGAGGATCTTATACACCTTATATACCACATGTACCCTAGTTTATGCAACACAGGAGGATGTTATACACCCTATATACCACATGTATCCTGGTGGATGTTATACACCTTATATACCACATGTACCCCGGTTGATGTAACACAGGAGGATGTTATACACCTAATATACCACATGTACTCTGGTGGATATAACACAGGAGGATTTTATACACCTTATATACCACATGTACCCTAGTTTATGCAACACAGAAGGATGTTATACACCCTATATACCACATGTATCCTGGTGGATGTAACACAGGAGGATGTTATACACCTTATATACCACATGTACCCTGGTCGATGTAACACAGGAGGATGTTATACACCTTATATACCACATGTACCCTGGTTGATGTAACACAGGAGGATGTTATACACCTTAAATACCACATGTACCCTGGTTGATGTAACACAGGAGGATGTTATACACCTTACATACAACATGTACCCGGGTTGATGTAACACAGGAGGATATTATACAACTTATATACCACATATATCTTGGTGGATGTAACACAGGAGGATGTTATACACCTAATATACCACATGTACCCTGGGGGATGTAACACAGGAGGATGTTATACACCTTTCATACAACATGTACCCTGGTTGATGTAACACAGGAGGATGTTATACACCTTAAATACCACATGTACCCTGGTTGATGTAACACAGGAGGATGTTATACACCTTACATACAACATGTACTCTGGCTGATGTGACACAGGAGGATGTTATACACCTTTAATACAACATGTATCCGGGATGATGTAACACAGGAGGATGTTATACACCTAATATACCACATGTATCCTGGTGGATGTAACACAGGAGGATGTTATACACCTAATATACCACATGTATCCTGGTGGATGTAACACAGGAGGATGTTATACACCTAATATACCACATGTATCCTGGTGGATGTAACACAGGAGGATGTTATACACCTAATATACCACATATTTCCTGGTTGATGTAACACAGGAGGATGTTATACACCTAATATACCACATGTACTCTGGGGGATGTAACACAGGAGGATGTTATACACCTAATATACCACATGTACTCTGGGGGATGTAACACAGGAGGATGTTATACACCTTATATACCACATGCATCCTAGTTTATGCAACACAAGAGGATGTTATACACCCTATATACCACATGTATCCTGGAGGATGTTATACACCTTATATACCACATGTACCCCGGTTGATGTAACACAGAAGGATGTTATGCACCTTATATACCACATGTATCCTGGTCGATGTACTACAGAAGGATGTTATACACCTTATATACCACATGTATCCTGGTCGATGTACCACAGGAGGATGTTATGCACCTTATATACCACATGTATCCTGGTTGATGTAACACTGGAGGATGTTATACACCTAATATACCACATATACCCTGGTTGATGTAACACAGGAGGATGTTATACACCTTATATACCACATGTATCCTGGTTGATGTAACACAGGAGGATGTTATGCATCTTATATACCACATGTATCCTGGTCGATGTACTACAGGAGGATGTTATACACCTTATATACCACATGTATCCTGGTCGATGTACCACAGGAGGATGTTATGCACCTTATATACCACATGTATCCTGGTTGATGTAACACTGGAGGATGATATACACCTAATATACCACATGTACCCTGGTTGATGTAACACAGGAGGATGTTATACACCTTATATACCACATGTATCCTGGTTGATGTAACACTGGAGGATGTTATACACCTTATATACCACATGTACCCTGGTTGATGTAACACAGGAGGATGTTATACACCTTACATACAACATGTACTCTAGTTGATGTAACACAGGAGGATGTTATACACCTTAAATACCACATGTACCCTGGTTGATGTAACACAGGAGGATGTTATACACCTTATATACCACATGTATCCTGGTTGATGTAACACTGGAGGATGTTATACACCTTACATACAACATGTACCCGGGATGATGTAACACAGGAGGATGTTATACACCTAATATACCACATGTATCCTGGTGGATGTAACACAGGAGGATGTTATACACCTAATATACCACATGTATCCTGGTGGATGTAACACAGGAGGATGTTATACACCTAATATACCACATGTACCCTGGTTGATGTAACACAGGAGGATGTTATACACCTAATATACCACATGTATCCTGGTGGATGTAACACAGGAGGATGTTATACACCTAATATACCACATGTACTCTGGGGGATGTAACACAGGAGGATGTTATACACCTTATATACCACATGCACCCTAGTTTATGCAACACAAGATGATGTTATACACCCTATATACCACATGTATCCTGGAGGATGTTATACACCTTATATACCACATGTACCCCGGTTGATGTAACACAGGAGGATGTTATACACCTAATATACCACATGTACTCTGGTGGATATAAGACAGGAGGATGTTATACACCTTATATACCACATGTACCCTAGTTTATGCAACACAGGAGGATGTTATACACCCTATATACCACATATATCCTGGTGGATGTAACACAGGAGGATGTTATACACCTTATATACCACATGTACCCTGGTTGATGTAACACAAGAGGATGTTATACACCTTACATACAACATGTACCCGGGTTGATGTAACACAGGAGGATGTTATACACCTAATATACCACATATATCTTGGTGGATGTAACACAGGAGGATGTTATACACCTAATATACCACATGTACCCAGGGGGATGTAACACAGGAGGATGTTATACACCTTTCATACAACATGTACCCTGTTTGATGTAACACAGGAGGATGTTATACACCTTAAATACCACATGTACCCTGGTTGATGTAACACAGGAGGATGTTATACACCTTAAATACCACATGTACCCTGGTTGATGTAACACAGGAGGATGTTATACACCTTACATACAACATGTACTCTGGTTGATGTAACACAGGAGGATGTTATACACCTTAAATACCACATCTACCCTGGTTGATGTAACACAGGAGGATGTTATACACCTTATATACCACATGTATCCTGGTTGATGTAACACTGGAGGATGTTATACACCTTACATACAACATGTACTCTGGTTGATGTAACACAGGAGGATGTTATACACCTTAAATACCACATCTACCCTGGTTGATGTAACACAGGAGGATGTTATACACCTTATATACCACATGTATCCTGGTTGATGTAACACTGGAGGATGTTATACACCTTACATACAACATGTACCCGGGATGATGTAACACAGGAGGATGTTATACACCTTATATTCCACATGTATCCTGGTGGATGTTATACACTTAATATACCACATGTTTCCTGGTTGATGTAACACAGGAGGATGTTATACACCTTATATACCACATGTATCCTGGTTGATGTAAAACTGGAGGATGTTATACACCTTACATACAACATGTATCCGGGATGATGTAACACAGGAGGATGTTATACACCTAATATACCACATGTATCCTGGTGGATGTAACACAGGAGGATGTTATACACCTAATATACCACATGTATCCTGGTGGATGTAACACAGGAGGATGTTATACACCTAATATACCACATGTACCCTGGTTGATGTAACACAGGAGGATGTTATACACCTAATATACCACATGTATCCTGGTGGATGTAACACAGGAGGATGTTATACACATAATATACCACATGTATCCTGGTGGATGTAACACAGGAGGATGTTATACACCTAATATACCACATGTACCCTGGTTGATGTAACACAGGAGGATGTTATACACCTAATATACCACATGTATCCTGGTGGATGTAACACAGGAGGATGTTATACACCTAATATACCACATGTACTCTGGGGGATGTAACACAGGAGGATGTTATACACCTTATATACCACATGCACCCTAGTTTATGCAACACAAGATGATGTTATACACCCTATATACCACATGTATCCTGGAGGATGTTATACACCTTATATACCACATGTACCCCGGTTGATGTAACACAGGAGGATGTTATACACCTAATATACCACATGTACTCTGGTGGATATAAGACAGGAGGATGTTATACACCTTATATACCACATGTACCCTAGTTTATGCAACACAGGAGGATGTTATACACCCTATATACCACATATATCCTGGTGGATGTAACACAGGAGGATGTTATACACCTTATATACCACATGTACCCTGGTTGATGTAACACAAGAGGATGTTATACACCTTACATAAAACATGTACCCGGGTTGATGTAACACAGGAGGATGTTATACACCTAATATACCACATATATCTTGGTGGATGTAACACAGGAGGATGTTATACACCTAATATACCACATGTACCCAGGGGGATGTAACACAGGAGGATGTTATACACCTTTCATACAACATGTACCCTGGTTGATGTAACACAGGAGGATGTTATACACCTTAAATACCACATGTACCCTGGTTGATGTAACACAGGAGGATGTTATACACCTTAAATACCACATGTACCCTGGTTGATGTAACACAGGAGGATGTTATACACCTTACATACAACATGTACTCTGGTTGATGTAACACAGGAGGATGTTATACACCTTAAATACCACATCTACCCTGGTTGATGTAACACAGGAGGATGTTATACACCTTATATACCACATGTATCCTGGTTGATGTAACACTGGAGGATATTATACACCTTACATACAACATGTACCCGGGATGATGTAACACAGGAGGATGTTATACACCTTATATTCCACATGTATCCTGGTGGATGTTATACACTTAATATACCACATGTTTCCTGGTTGATGTAACACAGGAGGATGTTATACACCTTATATACCACATGTATCCTGGTTGATGTAAAACTGGAGGATGTTATACACCTTACATACAACATGTATCCGGGATGATGTAACACAGGAGGATGTTATACACCAAATATACCACATGTATCCTGGTGGATGTAACACAGGAGGATGTTATACACCTAATATACCACATGTATCCTGGTGGATGTAACACAGGAGGATGTTATACACCTAATATACCACATGTACCCTGGTTGATGTAACACAGGAGGATGTTATACACCTAATATACCACATGTATCCTGGTGGATGTAACACAGGAGGATGTTATACACCTAATATACCACATGTATCCTGGTGGATGTAACACAGGAGGATGTTATACACCTAATATACCACATGTATCCTGGTGGATGTAACACAGGAGGATGTTATACACCTAATATACCACATGTACTCTGGGGGATGTAAGACAGGAGGATGTTATACACCTTATATACCACATGCACCCTAGTTTATACAACACAAGATGATGTTATACACCCTATATACCACATGTATCCTGGAGGATGTTATACACCTTATATACCACATGTACCCCGGTTGATGTAACACAGGAGGATGTTATACACCTAATATACCACATGTACTCCGGTGGATATAAGACAGGAGGATGTTATACACCTTATATACCACATGTACCCTAGTTTATGCAACACAGGAGGATGTTATACACCTTAAATACCACATGTACCCTGGTTGATGTAACACAGGAGGATGTTATACACCTTACATACAACATGTACTCTGGTTGATGTAACACAGGAGGATGTTATACACCTTAAATACCACATCTACCCTGGTTGATGTAACACAGGAGGATGTTATACACCTTATATACCACATGTATCCTGGTTGATGTAACACTGGAGGATATTATACACCTTACATACAACATGTACCCGGGATGATGTAACACAGGAGGATGTTATACACCTTATATTCCACATGTATCCTGGTGGATGTTATACACTTAATATACCACATGTTTCCTGGTTGATGTAACACAGGAGGATGTTATACACCTTATATACCACATGTATCCTGGTTGATGTAAAACTGGAGGATGTTATACACCTTACATACAACATGTATCCGGGATGATGTAACACAGGAGGATGTTATACACCAAATATACCACATGTATCCTGGTGGATGTAACACAGGAGGATGTTATACACCTAATATACCACATGTATCCTGGTGGATGTAACACAGGAGGATGTTATACACCTAATATACCACATGTACCCTGGTTGATGTAACACAGGAGGATGTTATACACCTAATATACCACATGTATCCTGGTGGATGTAACACAGGAGGATGTTATACACCTAATATACCACATGTATCCTGGTGGATGTAACACAGGAGGATGTTATACACCTAATATACCACATGTATCCTGGTGGATGTAACACAGGAGGATGTTATACACCTAATATACCACATGTACTCTGGGGGATGTAAGACAGGAGGATGTTATACACCTTATATACCACATGTACCCTAGTTTATACAACACAAGATGATGTTATACACCCTATATACCACATGTATCCTGGAGGATGTTATACACCTTATATACCACATGTACCCCGGTTGATGTAACACAGGAGGATGTTATACACCTAATATACCACATGTACTCCGGTGGATATAAGACAGGAGGATGTTATACACCTTATATACCACATGTACCCTAGTTTATGCAACACAGGAGGATGTTATACACCCTATATACCACATGTATCCTGGTGGATGTAACACAGGAAGATGTTATACACCTTATATACCACATGTACCCTGGTTGATGTAACACAGGTGGATGTTATACACCTTAAATACCACATGTACCCTTGTTGATGTAACACAGGAGGATGTTATACACCTTACATACAACATGTACCCGGGTTGATGTAACACAGGAGGATGTTATACACCTAATATACCACATATATCTTGGTGGATGTAACACAGGAGGATGTTATACACCTAATATACCACATGTACCCAGGGGGATGTAACACAGGAGGATGTTATACACCTTGAATACCACATCTACCCTGGTTGATGTAACACAGGAGGATGTTATACACCTTATATACCACATGTATCCTGATTGATGTAACACTGGAGGATGTTATACACCTTACATACAACATGTACCCGGGATGATGTAACACAGGAGGATGTTATACACCTTATATACCACATGTATCCTGGTCGATGTACCACAGGAGGATGTTATGCACCTTATATACCACATGTATCCTGGTTGATGTAACACTGGAGGATGTTATACACCTAATATACCACATGTACCCTGGTTGATGTAACACAGGAGGATGTTATACACCTTATATACCACATGTATCCTGGTTGATGTAACACAGGAGGATGTTATGCATCTTATATACCACATGTATCCTGGTCGATGTACTACAGGAGGATGTTATACACCTTATATACCACATGTACCCCGGTTGATGTAACACAGAAGGATGTTATGCACCTTATATACCACATGTATCCTGGTCGATGTACTACAGGAGGATGTTATACACCTTATATACCACATGTATCCTGGTCGATGTACCACAGGAGGATGTTATGCACCTTATATACCACATGTATCCTGGTTGATGTAACACTGAAGGATGTTATACACCTAATATACCACATGTACCCTGGTTGATGTAACACAGGAGGATGTTATACACCTAATATACCACATGTATCCTGGTGGATGTAACACAGGAGGATGTTATACACCTAATATACCACATGTACCCTGGTGGATGTAACACAGGAGGATGTTGTACACCTAATATACCACATGTATCCTGGTGGATGTAACACAGGAGGATGTTATACACCTAATATACCACATGTATCCTGGTGGATGTAATACAGGAGGATGTTATACACCTAATATACCACATGTACTCTGGATGATGTAACACAGGAGGATGTTATACACCTTATATACCACATGCACCCTAGTTTATGCAACACAAGATGATGTTATACACCCTATATACCACATGTATCCTGGAGGATGTTATACACCTTATATACCACATGTACCCCGGTAGATGTAACACAGGAGGATGTTATACACCTAATATACCACATGTACTCTGGTGGATATAACACAGGAGGATCTTATACACCTTATATACCACATGTACCCTAGTTTATGCAACACAGGAGGATGTTATACACCCTATATACCACATGTATCCTGGTGGATGTAACACAGGAGGATGTTATACACCTTATATACCACATGTACCCTGGTTGATGTAACACAGGAGGATGTTTTACACCTTATATACCACATGTACCCTGGTTGATGTAACACAGGAGGATGTTATACACCTTAAATACCACATGTACCCTGGTTGATGTAACACAGGAGGATGTTATACACCTTACATACAACATGTACCCGGGTTGATGTAACACAGGAGGATATTATACACCTAATATACCACATATATCTTGGTGGATGTAACACAGGAGGATGTTATACACCTAATATACCACATGTACCCTGGGGGATGTAACACAGGAGGATGTTATACACCTTTCATACAACATGTACCCTGGGGGATGTAACACAGGAGGATGTTATACACCTTAAATACCACATGTACCCTGGTTGATGTAACACAGGAGGATGTTATACACCTAATATACCACATGTATCCTGGTGGATGTAACACAGGAGGATGTTATACACCTAATATACCACATGTATCCTGGTGGATGTAACACAGGAGGATGTTATACACCTAATATACCACATGTATCCTGGTGGATGTAACACAGGAGGATGTTATACACCTAATATACCACATGTTTCCTGGTTGATGTAACACAGGAGGATGTTATACACCTAATATACCACATGTATCCTGGTGGATGTAACACAGGAGGATGTTATACACCTAATATACCACATGTTTCCTGGTGGATGTAACACAGGAGGATGTTATACACCTAATATACCACATGTACTCTGGGGGATGTAACACAGGAGGATGTTATACACCTTATATACCACATGCATCATAGTTTATGCAACACAAGAGGATGTTATACACCCTATATAGCACATGTATCCTGGAGGATGTTATACACCTTATATACCACATGTACCCCGGTTGATGTAACACAGAAGGATGTTATGCACCTTATATACCACATGTATCTGGTCGATGTACTACAAGAGGATGTTATACACCTTATATACCACATGTATCCTGGTCGATGTACCACAGGAGGATGTTATGCACCTTATATACCACATGTATCCTGGTTGATGTAACACAGGAGGATGTTATACACCTTACATACAACATGTACTCTGGTTGATGTAACACAGGAGGATGTTATACACCTTGAATACCACATCTACCCTGGTTGATGTAACACAGGAGGATGTTATACACCTTATATACCACATGTATCCTGGTTGATGTAACACTGGAGGATGTTATACACCTTACATACAACATGTACCCGGGATGATGTAACACAGGAGGATGTTATACACCTTATATACCACATGTATCCTGGTCGATGTACCACAGGAGGATGTTATGCACCTTATATACCACATGTATCCTGGTTGATGTAACACTGGAGGATGTTATACACCTAATATACCACATGTACCCTGGTTGATGTAACACAGGAGGATGTTATACACCTTATATACCACATGTATCCTGGTTGATGTAACACAGGAGGATGTTATGCATCTTATATACCACATGTATCCTGGTCGATGTACTACAGGAGGATGTTATACACCTTATATACCACATGTACCCCGGTTGATGTAACACAGAAGGATGTTATGCACCTTATATACCACAGGTATCCTGGTCGATGTACTACAGGAGGATGTTATACACCTTATATACCACATGTATCCTGGTCGATGTACCACAGGAGGATGTTATGCACCTTATATACCACATGTATCCTGGTTGATGTAACACTGGAGGATGTTATACACCTAATATACCACATGTACCCTGGTTGATGTAACACAGGAGGATGTTATACACCTAATATACCACATGTATCCTGGTGGATGTAACACAGGAGGATGTTATACACCTAATATACCACATGTACCCTGGTGGATGTAACACAGGAGGATGTTGTACACCTAATATACCACATGTATCCTGGTGGATGTAACACAGGAGGATGTTATACACCTAATATACCACATGTATCCTGGTGGATGTAATACAGGAGGATGTTATACACCTAATATACCACATGTACTCTGGATGATGTAACACAGGAGGATGTTATACACCTTATATACCACATGCACCCTAGTTTATGCAACACAAGATGATGTTATACACCCTATATACCACATGTATCCTGGAGGATGTAATACACCTTATATACCACATGTACCCCGGTTGATGTAACACAGGAGGATGTTATACACCTAATATACCACATATATCTTGGTGGATGTAACACAGGAGGATGTTATACACCTAATATACCACATGTACCCAGTGGGATGTAACACAGGAGGATGTTATACACCTTGAATACCACATCTACCCTGGTTGATGTAACACAGGAGGATGTTATACACCTTATATACCACATGTATCCTGGTTGATGTAACACTGGAGGATGTTATACACCTTACATACAACATGTTCCCGGGATGATGTAACACAGGAGGATGTTATACACCTTATATACCACATGTATCCTGGTCGATGTACCACAGGAGGATGTTATGCACCTTATATACCACATGTATCCTGGTTGATGTAACACTGGAGGATGTTATACACCTAATATACCACATGTACCCTGGTTGATGTAACACAGGAGGCTGTTATACACCTTATATACCACATGTATCCTGGTTGATGTAACACAGGAGGATGTTATGCATCTTATATACCACATGTATCCTGGTCGATGTACTACAGGAGGATGTTATACACCTTATATACCCCATGTACCCCGGTTGATGTAACACAGAAGATGTTATGCACCTTATATACCACATGTATCCTGGTCGATGTACTACAGGAGGATGTTATACACCTTATATACCACATGTATCCTGGTCGATGTACCACAGGAGGATGTTATGCACCTTATATACCACATGTATCCTGGTTGATGTAACACTGAAGGATGTTATACACCTAATATACCACATGTACCCTGGTTGATGTAACACAGGAGGATGTTATACACCTAATATACCACATGTATCCTGGTGGATGTAACACAGGAGGATGTTATACACCTAATATATCACATGTACCCTGGTGGATTTAACACAGGATGATGTTGTACACCTAATATACCACATGCATCCTGGTGGATGTAACACAGGAGGATGTTATACACCTAATATACCACATGTATCCTGGTGGATGTAATACAGGAGGATGTTATACACCTAATATACCACATGTACTCTGGATGATGTAACACAGGAGGATGTTATACACCTTATATACCACATGCACCCTAGTTTATGCAACACAAGATGATGTTATACACCCTATATACCACATGTATCCTGGAGGATGTTATACACCTTATATACCACATGTACCCCGGTTGATGTAACACAGGAGGATGTTATACACCTAATATACCACATGTACTCTGGTGGATATAACACAGGAGGATCTTATACACCTTATATATCACAGGTACCCTAGTTTATGCAACACAGGAGGATGTTATACACCCTATATACCACATGTATCCTGGTGGATGTAACACAGGAGGATGTTATACACCTTATATACCACATGTTCCCTGGTTGATGTAACACAGGAGGATGTTTTACACCTTATATACCACATGTAACCTGGTTGAAGTAACACAGGAGGATGTTATACACCTTAAATACCACATGTACCCTGGTTGATGTAACACAGGAGGATGTTATACACCTTACATACAACATGTACCCGGGTTGATGTAACACAGGAGGATATTATACACCTAATATACCACATATATCTTGGTGGATGTAACACAGGAGGATGTTATACACCTAATATACCACATGTACCCTGGGGGATGTAACACAGGAGGATGTTATACACCTAATATACAACATGTACCCTGGTTGATGTAACACAGGAGGATGTTATACACCTTAAATACCACATGTACCCTGGTTGATGTAACACAGGAGGATGTTATACACCTTAAATACCACATGTACCCTGGTTGATGTAACACAGGAGGATGTTATACACCTTACATACAACATGTACTCTGGCTGATGTGACACAGGAGGATGTTATACACCTTTAATACAACATGTACCCGGGATGATGTAACACAGGAGGATGTTATACACCTAATATACCACATGTATCCTGGTGGATGTAACACAGGAGGATGTTATACACCTAATATACCACATGTATCCTGGTGGATGTAACACAGGAGGATGTTATACACCTAATATACCACATGTATCCTGGTTGATGTAACACAGGAGGATGTTATACACCTAATATACCACATGTATCCTGGTGGATGTAACACAGGAGGATGTTATACACCTAATATACCACATGTATCCTGGTTGATGTAACACAGGAGGATGTTATACACCTTATATACCACATGTATCCTGGTTGATGTAACACTGGAGGATGTTATACACCTTACATACAACATGTACCCGGGATGATGTAACACAGGAGGATGTTATACACCTTATATACCACATGTATCCTGGTCGATGTACCACAGGAGGATGTTATGCACCTTATATACCACATGTATCCTGGTTGATGTAACACTGGAGGATGTTATACACCTAATATACCACATGTACCCTGGTTGATGTAACACAGGAGGATGTTATACACCTAATATACCACATGTATCCTGGTGGATGTAACACAGGAGGATGTTATACACCTAATATACCACATGTACCCTGGTGGATGTAACACAGGAGGATGTTGTACACCTAATATACCACATGTATCCTGGTGGATGTAACACAGGAGGATGTTATACACCTAATATACCACATGTATCCTGGTGGATGTAATACAGGAGGATGTTATACACCTAATATACCACATGTACTCTGGATGATGTAACACAGGAGGATGTTATACATCTTATATACCACATGCACCCTAGTTTATGCAACACAAGATGATGTTATACACCCTATATACCACATGTATCCTGGAGGATGTAATACACCTTATATACCACATGTACCCCGGTTGATGTAACACAGGAGAATGTTATACACCTAATATACCACATATATCTTGGTGGATGTAACACAGGAGGATGTAATACACCTAATATACCACATGTACCCAGGGGGATGTAACACAGGAGGATGTTATACACCTTGAATACCACATCTACCCTGGTTGATGTAACACAGGAGGATGTTATACACCTTATATACCACATGTATCCTGGTTGATGTAACACTGGAGGATGTTTTACACCTTACATACAACATGTTCCCGGGATGATGTAACACAGGAGGATGTTATACACCTTATATACCACATGTATCCTGGTCGATGTACCACAGGAGGATGTTATGCACCTTATATACCACATGTATCCTGGTTGATGTAACACTGGAGGATGTTATACACCTAATATACCACATGTACCCTGGTTGATGTAACACAGGAGGATGTTATACACCTTATATACCACATGTATCCTGGTTGATGTAACACAGGAGGATGTTATGCATCTTATATACCACATGTATCCTGGTCGATGTACTACAGGAGGATGTTATACACCTTATATACCACATGTACCCCGGTTGATGTAACACAGAAGGATGTTATGCACCTTATATACCACATGTATCCTGGTCGATGTACTACAGGAGGATGTTATACACCTTATATACCACATGTATCCTGGTCGATGTACCACAGGAGGATGTTATGCACCTTATATACCACATGTATCCTGGTTGATGTAACACTGAAGGATGTTATACACCTAATATACCACATGTACCCTGGTTGATGTAACACAGGAGGATGTTATACACCTAATATACCACATGTATCCTGGTGGATGTAACACAGGAGGATGTTATACACCTAATATACCACATGTACCCTGGTGGATTTAACACAGGAGGATGTTGTACACCTAATATACCACATGCATCCTGGTGGATGTAACACAGGAGGATGTTATACACCTAATATACCACATGTATCCTGGTGGATGTAATACAGGAGGATGTTATACACCTAATATACCACATGTACTCTGGATGATGTAACACAGGAGGATGTTATACACCTTATATACCACATGCACCCTAGTTTATGCAACACAAGATGATGTTATACACCCTATATACCACATGTATCCTGGAGGATGTTATACACCTTATATACCACATGTACCCCGGTTGATGTAACACAGGAGGATGTTATACACCTAATATACCACATGTACTCTGGTGGATATAACACAGGAGGATCTTATACACCTTATATATCACATGTACCCTAGTTTATGCAACACAGGAGGATGTTATACACCCTATATACCACATGTATCCTGGTGGATGTAACACAGGAGGATGTTATACACCTTATATACCACATGTACCCTGGTTGATGTAACACAGGAGGATGTTTTACACCTTATATACCACATGTACCCTGGTTGATGTAACACAGGAGGATGTTATACACCTTAAATACCACATGTACCCTGGTTGATGTAACACAGGAGGATGTTATACACATTACATACAACATGTACCCGGGTTGATGTAACACAGGAGGATATTATACACCTAATATACCACATATATCTTAGTGGATGTAACACAGGAGGATGTTATACACCTAATATACCACATGTACCCTGGGGGATGTAACACAGGAGGATGTTATACACCTTTCATACAACATGTACCCTGGTTGATGTAACACAGGAGGATGTTATACACCTTAAATACCACATGTACCCTGGTTGATGTAACACAGGAGGATGTTATACACCTTAAATACCACATGTACCCTGGTTGATGTAACACAGGAGGATGTTATACACCTTACATACAACATGTACTCTGGCTGATGTGACACAGGAGGATGTTATACACCTTAAATACCACATGTACCCTGGTTGATGTAACACAGGAGGATGTTATACACCTAATATACCACATGTATCCTGGTGGATGTAACACAGGAGGATGTTATACACCTAATATACCACATGTATCCTGGTGGATGTAACACAGGAGGATGTTATACACCTAATATACCACATGTATCCTGGTGGATGTAACACAGGAGGATGTTATACACCTAATATACCACATGTTTCCTGGTGGATGTAACACAGGAGGATGTTATACACCTAATATACCACATGTACCCTGGTGGATTTAACACAGGAGGATGTTGTACACCTAATATACCACATGCATCCTGGTGGATGTAACACAGGAGGATGTTATACACCTAATATACCACATGTATCCTGGTGGATGTAATACAGGAGGATGTTATACACCTAATATACCACATGTACTCTGGATGATGTAACACAGGAGGATGTTATACACCTTATATACCACATGCACCCTAGTTTATGCAACACAAGATGATGTTATACACCCTATATACCACATGTATCCTGGAGGATGTTATACACCTTATATACCACATGTACCCCGGTTGATGTAACACAGGAGGATGTTATACACCTAATATACCACATGTACTCTGGTGGATATAACACAGGAGGATCTTATACACCTTATATATCACATGTACCCTAGTTTATGCAACACAGGAGGATGTTATACACCCTATATACCACATGTATCCTGGTGGATGTAACACAGGAGGATGTTATACACCTTATATACCACATGTACCCTGGTTGATGTAACACAGGAGGATGTTTTACACCTTATATACCACATGTACCCTGGTTGATGTAACACAGGAGGATGTTATACACCTTAAATACCACATGTACCCTGGTTGATGTAACACAGGAGGATGTTATACACATTGCATACAACATGTACCCGGGTTGATGTAACACAGGAGGATATTATACACCTAATATACCACATATATCTTAGTGGATGTAACACAGGAGGATGTTATACACCTAATATACCACATGTACCCTCGGGGATGTAACACAGGAGGATGTTATACACCTTTCATACAACATGTACCCTGGTTGATGTAACACAGGAGGATGTTATACACCTTAAATACCACATGTACCCTGGTTGATGTAACACAGGAGGATGTTATACACCTTAAATACCACATGTACCCTGGTTGATGTAACACAGGAGGATGTTATACACCTTACATACAACATGTACTCTGGCTGATGTGACACAGGAGGATGTTATACACCTTAAATACCACATGTGCCCTGGTTGATGTAACACAGGAGGATGTTATACACCTAATATACCACATGTATCCTGGTGGATGTAACACAGGAGGATGTTATACACCTAATATACCACATGTATCCTGGTGGATGTAACACAGGAGGATGTTATACACCTAATATACCACATGTATCCTGGTGGATGTAATACAGGAGGATGTTATACACCTAATATACCACATGTTTCCTGGTTGATGTAACACAGGAGGATGTTATACACCTAATATACCACATGTATCCTGGTGGATGTAACACAGGAGGATGTTATACACCTAATATACCACATGTTTCCTGGTGGATGTAACACAGGAGGATGTTATACACCTAATATACCAATGTACTCTGGGGGATGTAACACAGGAGGATGTTATACACCTTATATACCACATGCATCATAGTTTATGCAACACAAGAGGATGTTATACACCCTATATACCACATGTATCCTGGAGGATGTTATACACCTTATATACCACATGTACCCCGGTTGATGTAACACAGAAGGATGTTATGCACCTTATATACCACATGTATCCTGGTCGATGTACTACAGGAGGATGTTATACACCTTATATACCACATGTATCCTGGTCGATGTACCACAGGAGGATGTTATGCACCTTATATACCACATGTATCCTGGTTGATGTAACACAGGAGGATGTTATACACCTTACATACAACATGTACTCTGGTTGATGTAACACAGGAGGATGTTATACACCTTGAATACCACATCTACCCTGGTTGATGTAACACAGGAGGATGTTATACACCTTATATACCAATTGTATCCTGGTTGATGTAACACTGGAGGATGTTATACACCTTACATACAACATGTACCCGGGATGATGTAACACAGGAGGATGTTATACACCTTATATACCACATGTATCCTGGTCGATGTACCACAGGAGGATGTTATGCACCTTATATACCACATGTATCCTGGTTGATGTAATACTGGAGGATGTTATACACCTAATATACCACATGTACCCTGGTTGATGTAACACAGGAGGATGTTATACACCTTATATACCACATGTATCCTGGTTGATGTAACACAGGAGGATGTTATGCATCTTATATACCACATGTATCCTGGTCGATGTACTACAGGAGGATGTTATACACCTTATATACCACATGTTCCCCGGTTGATGTAACACAGAAGGATGTTATGCACCTTATATACCACATGTATCCTGGTCGATGTACTACAGGAGGATGTTATACACCTTATATACCACATGTATCCTGGTCGATGTACCACAGGAGGATGTTATGCACCTTATATACCACATGTATCCTGGTTGATGTAACACTGGAGGATGTTATACACCTAATATACCACATGTACCCTGGTTGATGTAACACAGGAGGATGTTATACACCTAATATACCACATGTATCCTGGTGGATGTAATACAGGAGGATGTTATACACCTAATATACCACATGTACTCTGGATGATGTAACACAGGAGGATGTTATACACCTTATATACCACATGCACCCTAGTTTATGCAACACAAGATGATGTTATACACCCTATATACCACATGTATCCTGGAGGATGTAATACACCTTATATACCACATGTACCCCGGTTGATGTAACACAGGAGGATGTTATACACCTAATATACCACATATATCTTGGTGGATGTAACACAGGAGGATGTTATACACCTAATATACCACATGTACCCAGGGGGATGTAACACAGGAGGATGTTATACACCTTGAATACCACATCTACCCTGGTTGATGTAACACAGGAGGATGTTATACACCTTATATACCACATGTATCCTGGTTGATGTAACACTGGAGGATGTTATACACCTTACATACAACATGTTCCCGGGATGATGTAACACAGGAGGATGTTATACACCTTATATACCACATGTATCCTGGTCGATGTACCACAGGAGGATGTTATGCACCTTATATACCACATGTATCCTGGTTGATGTAACACTGGAGGATGTTATACACCTAATATACCACATGTACCCTGGTTGATGTAACACAGGAGGCTGTTATACACCTTATATACCACATGTATCCTGGTTGATGTAACACAGGAGGATGTTATGCATCTTATATACCACATGTATCCTGGTCGATGTACTACAGGAGGATGTTATACACCTTATATACCACATGTACCCCGGTTGATGTAACACAGAAGGATGTTATGCACCTTATATACCACATGTATCCTGGTCGATGTACTACAGGAGGATGTTATACACCTTATATACCACATGTTTCCTGGTCGATGTACCACAGGAGGATGTTATGCACCTTATATACCACATGTATCCTGGTTGATGTAACACTGAAGGATGTTATACACCTAATATACCACATGTACCCTGGTTGATGTAACACAGGAGGATGTTATACACCTAATATACCACATGTATCCTGGTGGATGTAACACAGGAGGATGTTATACACCTAATATATCACATGTACCCTGGTGGATTTAACACAGGATGATGTTGTACACCTAATATACCACATGCATCCTGGTGGATGTAACACAGGAGGATGTTATACACCTAATATACCACATGTATCCTGGTGGATGTAATACAGGAGGATGTTATACACCTAATATACCACATGTACTCTGGATGATGTAACACAGGAGGATGTTATACACCTTATATACCACATGCACCCTAGTTTATGCAACACAAGATGATGTTATACACCCTATATACCACATGTATCCTGGAGGATGTTATACACCTTATATACCACATGTACCCCGGTTGATGTAACACAGGAGGATGTTATACACCTAATATACCACATGTACTCTGGTGGATATAACACAGGAGGATCTTATACACCTTATATATCACATGTACCCTAGTTTATGCAACACAGGAGGATGTTATACACCCTATATACCACATGTATCCTGGTGGATGTAACACAGGAGGATGTTATACACCTTATATACCACATGTTCCCTGGTTGATGTAACACAGGAGGATGTTTTACACCTTATATACCACATGTACCCTGGTTGATGTAACACAGGAGGATGTTATACACCTTAAATACCACATGTACCCTGGTTGATGTAACACAGGAGGATGTTTTACACCTTATATACCACATGTACCCTGGTTGATGTAACACAGGAGGATGTTTTACACCTTATATACCACATTTACCCTGGTTGATGTAACACAGGAGGATGTTATACACCTTAAATACCACATGTACCCTGGTTGATGTAACACTGGAGGATGTTATACACCTAATATACCACATGTACCCTGGTTGATGTAACACAGGAGGATGTTATACACCTAATATACCACATGTATCCTGGTGGATGTAACACAGGAGGATCTTATACACCTAATATACCACATGTACCCTGGTGGATGTAACACAGGAGGATGTTGTACACCTAATATACCACATGTATCCTGGTGGATGTAACACAGGAGGATGTTATACACCTAATATACCACATGTATCCTGGTTGATGTAATACAGGAGGATGTTATACACCTAATATACCACATGTACTCTGGATGATGTAACACAGGAGGATGTTATACACCTTATATACCACATGCACCCTAGTTTATGCAACACAAGATGATGTTATACACCCTATATACCACATGTATCCTGGAGGATGTAATACACCTTATATACCACATGTACCCCGGTTGATGTAACACAGGAGGATGTTATACACCTAATATACCACATATATCTTGGTGGATGTAACACAGGAGGATGTTATACACCTAATATACCACATGTACCCAGGGGGATGTAACACAGGAGGATGTTATACACCTTGAATACCACATCTACCCTGGTTGATGTAACACAGGAGGATGTTATACACCTTATATACCACATGTATCCTGGTTGATGTAACACTGGAGGATGTTATACACCTTACATACAACATGTTCCCGGGATGATGTAACACAGGAGGATGTTATACACCTTATATACCACATGTATCCTGGTCGATGTACCACAGGAGGATGTTATGCACCTTATATACCACATGTATCCTGGTTGATGTAACACTGGAGGATGTTATACACCTAATATACCACATGTACCCTGGTTGATGTAACACAGGAGGATGTTATACACCTTATATACCACATGTATCCTGGTTGATGTAACACAGGAGGATGTTATGCATCTTATATACCACATGTATCCTGGTCGATGTACTACAGGAGGATGTTATACACCTTATATACCACATGTACCCCGGTTGATGTAACACAGAAGGATGTTATGCACCTTATATACCACATGTATCCTGGTCGATGTACTACAGGAGGATGTTATACACCTTATATACCACATGTATCCTGGTCGATGTACCACAGGAGGATGTTATGCACCTGATATACCACATGTATCCTGGTTGATGTAACACTGAAGGATGTTATACACCTAATATACCATATGTACCCTGGTTGATGTAACACAGGAGGATGTTATACACCTAATATACCACATGTATCCTGGTGGATGTAACACAGGAGGATGTTATACACCTAATATACCACATGTACCCTGGTGGATTTAACACAGGAGGATGTTGTACACCTAATATACCACATGCATCCTGGTGGATGTAACACAGGAGGATGTTATACACCTAATATACCACATGTATCCTGGTGGATGTAATACAGGAGGATGTTATACACCTAATATACCACATGTACTCTGGATGATGTAACACAGGAGGATGTTATACACCTTATATACCACATGCACCCTAGTTTATGCAACACAAGATGATGTTATACACCCTATATACCACATGTATCCTGGAGGATGTTATACACCTTATATACCACATGTACCCCGGTTGATGTAACACAGGAGGATGTTATACACCTAATATACCACATGTACTCTGGTGGATATAACACAGGAGGATCTTATACACCTTATATATCACATGTACCCTAGTTTATGCAACACAGGAGGATGTTATACACCCTATATACCACATGTATCCTGGTGGATGTAACACAGGAGGATGTTATACACCTTATATACCACATGTACCCTGGTTGATGTAACACAGGAGGATGTTTTACACCTTATATACCACATGTACCCTGGTTGATGTAACACAGGAGGATGTTATACACCTTAAATACCACATGTACCCTGGTTGATGTAACACAGGAGGATGTTATACACCTTACATACAACATGTACCCGGGTTGATGTAACACAGGAGGATATTATACACCTAATATACCACATATATCTTAGTGGATGTAACACAGGAGGATGTTATACACCTAATATACCACATGTACCCTGGGGGATGTAACACAGGAGGATGTTATACACCTTTCATACAACATGTACCCTGGTTGATGTAACACAGGAGGATGTTATACACCTTAAATACCACATGTACCCTGGTTGATGTAACACAGGAGGATGTTATACACCTTAAATACCACATGTACCCTGGTTGATGTAACACAGGAGGATGTTATACACCTTACATACAACATGTACTCTGGCTGATGTGACACAGGAGGATGTTATACACCTTTAATACAACATGTACCCGGGATGATGTAACACAGGAGGATGTTATACACCTAATATACCACATGTATCCTGGTGGATGTAACACAGGAGGATGTTATACACCTAATATACCACATGTATCCTGGTGGATGTAACACAGGAGGATGTTATACACCTAATATACCACATGTATCCTGGTTGATGTAACACAGGAGGATGTTATACACCTAATATACCACATGTTTCCTGGTTGATGTAACACAGGAGGATGTTATACACCTAATATACCACATGTATCCTGGTGGATGTAACACAGGAGGATGTTATACACCTAATATACCACATGTTTCCTGGTGGATGTAACACAGGAGGATGTTATACACCTAATATACCACATGTACTCTGGGGGATGTAACACAGGAGGATGTTATACACCTTATATACCACATGCATCATAGTTTATGCAACACAAGAGGATGTTATACACCCTATATACCACATGTATCCTGGAGGATGTTATACACCTTATATACCACATGTACCCCGGTTGATGTAACACAGAAGGATGTTATGCACCTTATATACCACATGTATCCTGGTCGATGTACTACAGGAGGATGTTATACACCTTATATACCACATGTATCCTGGTCGATGTACCACAGGAGGATGGTATGCACCTTATATACCACATGTATCCTGGTTGATGTAACACAGGAGGATGTTATACACCTTACATACAACATGTACTCTGGTTGATGTAACACAGGAGGATGTTATACACCTTGAATACCACATCTACCCTGGTTGATGTAACACAGGAGGATGTTATACACCTTATATACCACATGTATCCTGGTTGATGTAACACTGGGGGATGTTATACACCTTACATACAACATGTACCCGGGATGATGTAACACAGGAGGATGTTATACACCTTATATACCACATGTATCCTGGTCTATGTACCACAGGAGGATGTTATGCACCTTATATACCACATGTATCCTGGTTGATGTAACACTGGAGGATGTTATACACCTAATATACCACATGTACCCTGGTTGATGTAACACAGGAGGATGTTATACACCTTATATACCACATGTATCCTGGTTGATGTAACACAGGAGGATGTTATGCATCTTATATACCACATGTATCCTGGTCGATGTACTACAGGAGGATGTTATACACCTTATATACCACATGTACCCCTGTTGATGTAACACAGAAGGATGTTATGCACCTTATATACCACATGTATCCTGGTCGATGTACTACAGGAGGATGTTATACACCTTATATACCACATGTATCCTGGTCGATGTACCACAGGAGGATGTTATGCACCTTATATACCACATGTATCCTGGTTGATGTAACACTGGAGGATGTTATACACCTAATATACCACATGTACCCTGGTTGATGTAACACAGGAGGATGTTATACACCTAATATACCACATGTATCCTGGTGGATGTAACACAGGAGGATGTTATACACCTAATATACCACATGTACCCTGGTGGATGTAACACAGGAGGATGTTGTACACCTAATATACCACATGTATCCTGGTGGATGTAACACAGGAGGATGTTATACACCTAATATACCACATGTATCCTGGTGGATGTAATACAGGAGGATGTTATACACCTAATATACCACATGTACTCTGGATGATGTAACACAGGAGGATGTTATACACCTTATATACCACATGCACCCTAGTTTATGCAACACAAGATGATGTTATACACCCTATATACCACATGTATCCTGGAGGATGTAATACACCTTATATACCACATGTACCCCGGTTGATGTAACACAGGAGGATGTTATACACCTAATATACCACATGTACTCTGGTGGATATAACACAGGAGGATCTTATACACCTTATATACCACATGTACCCTAGTGTATGCAACACAGGAGGATGTTATACACCCTATATACCACATGTATCCTGGTGGATGTAACACAGGAGGATGTTATACACCTTATATACCACATGTACCCTGGTTGATGTAACACAGGAGGATGTTATACACCTTATATACCACATGTACCCTGGTTGATGTAACACAGGAGGATGTTATACACCTTAAATATCACATGTACCCTGGTTGATGTAACACAGGAGGATGTTATACACCTTACATACAACATGTACCCGGGTTAATGTAACACAGGAGGATGTTATACACCTTAAATACCACATATTCCCTGGTTGATGTAACACAGGAGGATGTTATACACCTTACATACAACATGTACTCTGGCTGATGTGACACAGGAGGATGTTATACACCTTTAATACAACATGTACCCGGGATGATGTAACACAGGAGGATGTTATACACCTAATATACAACATGTATCCTGGTGGATGTAACACAGGAGGATGTTATACACCTAATTTACCACATGTATCCTGGTGGATGTAACACAGGAGGATGTTATACACCTAATATACCACATGTATCCTGGTGGATGTAACACAGGAGGATGTCATACACCTAATATACCACATGTTTCCTGGTTGATGTAACACAGGAGGATGTTATACACCTAATATACCACATGTATCCTGGTGGATGTAACACAGGAGGATGTTATACACCTAATATACCACATGTTTCCTGGTGGATGTAACACAGGAGGATGTTATACACCTAATATACCACATGTACTCTGGGGGATGTAACACAGGAGGATGTTATACACCTTATATACCACATGCATCATAGTTTATGCAACACAAGAGGATGTTATACACCCTATATACCACATGTATCCTGGAGGATGTTATACACCTTATATACCACATGTACCCCGGTTGATGTAACACAGAAGGATGTTATGCACCTTATATACCACATGTATCCTGGTCGATGTACTACAGGAGGATGTTATACACCTTATATACCACATGTATCCTGGTCGATGTACCACAGGAGGATGTTATGCACCTTATATACCACATGTATCCTGGTTGATGTAACACTGGAGGATGTTATACACCTAATATACCACATGTACCCTGGTTGATGTAACACAGGAGGATGTTATACACCTTATATACCACATGTATCCTGGTTGATGTAACACAGGAGGATGTTATGCATCTTATATACCACATGTATCCTGGTCGATGTACTACAGGAGGATGTTATACACCTTATATACCACATGTATCCTGGTCGATGTACCACCGGAGGATGTTATGCACCTTATATACCACATGTATCCTGGTTGATGTAACACTGGAGGATGATATACACCTAATATACCACATGTACCCTGGTTGATGTAACACAGGAGGATGTTATACACCTTATATACCACATGTATCCTGGTTGATGTAACACTGGAGGATGTTATACACCTTATATACCACATGTACCCTGGTTGATGTAACACAGGAGGATGTTATACACCTTACATACAACATGTACTCTAGTTGATGTAACACAGGAGGATGTTATACACCTTAAATACCACATGTACCCTGGTTGATGTAACACAGGAGGATGTTATACACCTTATATACCACATGTATCCTGGTTGATGTAACACTGGAGGATGTTATACACCTTACATACAACATGTACCCGGGATGATGTAACACAGGAGGATGTTATACACCTAGTATACCACATGTATCCTGGTGGATGTAACACAGGAGGATTTTATACACCTAATATACCACATGTATCCTGGTGGATGTAACACAGGAGGATGTTATACACCTAATATACCACATGTACCCTGGTTGATGTAACACAGGAGGATGTTATACACCTAATATACCACATGTATCCTGGTGGATGTAACACAGGAGGATGTTATACACCTAATATACCACATGTATCCTGGTGGATGTAACACAGGAGGATGTTATACACCTAATATACCACATGTACTCTGGGGGATGTAACACAGGAGGATGTTATACACCTTATATACCACATGCACCCTAGTTTATGCAACACAAGATGATGTTATACACCCTATATACCACATGTATCCTGGAGGATGTTATACACCTTATATACCACATGTACCCCGGTTGATGTAACACAGGAGGATGTTATACACCTAATATACCACATGTTCTCTGGTGGATATAAGACAGGAGGATGTTATACACCTTATATACCACATGTACCCTAGTTTATGCAACACAGGAGGATGTTATACACCCTATATACCACATATATCCTGGTGGATGTAACACAGGAGGATGTTATACACCTTATATACCACATGTACCCTGGTTGATGTAACACAAGAGGATGTTATACACCTTAAATACCACATGTACCCTTGTTGATGTAACACAGGAGTATGTTATACACCTTACATACAACATGTACCCGGGTTGATGTAACACAGGAGGATGTTATACACCTAATATACCACATATATCTTGGTGGATGTAACACAGTAGGATGTTATACACCTAATATACCACATGTACCCAGGGGGATGTAACACAGGAGGATGTTATACACCTTTCATACAACATGTACCCTGGTTGATGTAACACAGGAGGATGTTATACACCTTAAATACCACATGTACCCTGGTTGATGTAACACAGGAGGATGTTATACACCTTAAATACCACATGTACCCTGGTTGATGTAACACAGGAGGATGTTATACACCTTACATACAACATGTACTCTGGTTGATGTAACACAGGAGGATGTTATACACCTTAAATACCACATCTACCCTGGTTGATGTAACACAGGAGGATGTTATACACCTTATATACCACATGTATCCTGGTTGATGTAACACTGGAGGATGTTATACACCTTACATACAACATGTACCCGGGATGATGTAACACAGGAGGATGTTATACACCTTACATACAACATGTATCCGGGATGATGTAACACAGGAGGATGTTATACACCTAATATACCACATGTATCCTGGTGGATGTAACACAGGAGGATGTTATACACCTAATATACCACATGTATCCTGGTGGATGTAACACAGGAGGATGTTATACACCTAATATACCACATGTACCTTGGTTGATGTAACACAGGAGGATGTTATACACCTGATATACCACATGTATCCTGGTGGATGTAACACAGGAGGATGTTATACACCTAATATACCACATGTATCCTGGTGGATGTAACACAGGAGGATGTTATACACCTAATATACCACATGTACTCTGGGGGATGTAAGACAGGAGGATGTTATACACCTTATATACCACATGCACCCTAGTTTATACAACACAAGATGATGTTATACACCCTATATACCACATGTATCCTGGAGGATGTTATACACCTTATATACCACATGTACCCCGGTTGATGTAACACAGGAGGATCTTATACACCTAATATACCACATGTACTCCGGTGGATATAAGACAGGAGGATGTTATACACCTTATATACCACATGTACCCTAGTTTATGCAACACAGGAGGATGTTATACACCCTATATACCACATGTATCCTGGTGGATGTAACACAGGAGGATGTTATACACCTTATATACCACATGTACCCTGGTTGATATAACACAGGAGGATGTTATACACCTTAAATACCACATGTACCCTTGTTGATGTAACACAGGAGGATGTTATACACCTTACATACAACATGTACCCGGGTTGATGTAACACAGGAGGATGTTATACACCTAATATACCACATATATCTTGGTGGATGTAACACAGGAGGATGTTATACACCTAATATACCACATGTACCCAGGGGGATGTAACACAGGAGGATGTTATACACCTTTCATACAACATGTACCCTGGTTGATGTAACACAGGAGGATGTCATACACCTTAAATACCACATGTACCCTGGTTGATGTAACACAGGAGGATGTTATACACCTTAAATACCACATGTACCCTGGTTGATGTAACACAGGAGGATGTTATACACCTTAAATACCACATGTACCCTGGTTGATGTAACACAGGAGGATGTTATACACCTTACATACAACATGTACTCTGGTTGATGTAACACAGGAGGATGTTATACACCTTAAATACCACATCTACCCTGGTTGATGTAACACAGGAAGATGTTATACACCTTATATACCACATGTATCCTGGTTGATGTAACACTGGAGGATGTTATACACCTTACATATAACATGTACCCGGGATGATGTAACACAGGAGGATGTTAAACACCTTATATACCACATGTATCCTGGTGGATGTAACAAAGGAGGATGTTATACACCTTATATACCACATGTATCCTGGTGGATGTAACACAGGAGGATGTTATACACCTAATATACCACATGTTTCCTGGTGGATGTAACACAGGAGGATGTTATACACCTTACATACAACATGTACCCTGGTTGATGTAACACAGGAGGATGTTATACACCTTATATACCACATGTATCCTGGTGGATGTAACACAGGAGGATGTTATACACCTTATATACCACATGTATCCTGGTGGATGTAACACAGGAGGATGTTATACACCTTACATACAACATGTACCCTGGTTGATGTAACACAGGAGGATGTTATACACCTTATATACCACATGTACCCCGGTTGATGTAACACAGGAGGATGTTATACACCTTACATACAACATGTACCCTGGTTGATGTAACACAGGAGGATGTTATACACCTTATATACCACATGTACCCCGGTTGATGTAACACAGGAGGATGTTATACACCTTATATACCACATGTACCCCGGTTGATGTAACACAGGATGTTATACACCTTACATACAACATGTATCCTGGTTGATGTAACACAGGAGGATGTTATACACCTTATATACCACATGTATCCTGGTCGATGTAACACAGGAGGATGTTATACACCTTATATACCACATGTACCCTGGTTGATGTAACACAGGAGGATGTTATACACCTTACATACAACATGTACCCTGGTTGATATAACACCAGAGGATGTTATACACCTTATATACCACATGTACTCTGGTGGATGTAACACAGGATGATGTTATACACCTTACATACAACATCAACCCGGGTCGATGTAACACAGGAGGATGTTATACACCTTATATACCACATGTATCCTGGTGGATGTAACACAGGAGGATATTATACACCTTATATACCACATGTATCCTGGTGGATGTAACACAGGAGGATGTTATACACCTTATATACCACATGTACCCTGGTTGATGTAACACAGGAGGATGTTATACACCTTACATACAACATGTACCCGGGTCGATGTAACACAGGAAGATGTTATACACCTAATATACCACATGTACTCTGGTGGATGTAACACAGGAGGATGTTATACACCTTACATACAACATGTACCCGGGTTGGTGTAACACAAGAGGATGTTATAAAACACTAGAAAATATCCTGTAATCATATAAAGCATCAAAACAAATAAAAACATTGACAACAATAAGGCTGAACTCATCAGATGGATACATCTAACAAAAATCTATGATTATTTCAAGAAAATTATCAATGCATATGAGCATATAATATTAAAAAAAAAAAAAAGATGTGGTATGATTGCCAATTGCCAAGAGACCATGTGACGTAGAAATTAACAACTATAGGTCACCGTACGACCTTCAACAATGAGCAAAGCTCATACCGCGTAGTTAGCTATAAAAGGTCCTGAAATGACAAATGTAGAACAATTCAAACGAGAAAACTAACGGCCTAATTTATGTATAACTAGAGGCTCCCAAGAGCCTGTGTCGCTCACCTTGGTCTATGTGCATATTAAACAATGGACACAGATAAATTCATGACAAAATTGTGTTTTGGTGATGGTGATGTATTTGTAGATTTTTCTTTACTGAACATTCTTGTTGCTACAATTATCTCCATCTATAATGAACTTGGCACAGTAATTACAGTGGAAAACATTTTCTAAAAATTTACAAAAATTGATGAAAATTGTTAAAAATTGACTATAAAGGGCAATAACTCCTTAAGGGGTCAATTGACAATTTTGGTCATGTTAATTTATTTGTAGATCTTACTTTGCTGAACATTATTGCTCTTTACAGTTTATCTCTATCTATAATAATATTCAAGATAATAACCAAAATCTGCAAAATTTCCTTAAAACTACTAATTCAGGGGCAGCAACCCAACAACAGGTTGTCCAATTTGCCTGAAAATTTCAGGACAGATAAATCTTGACCTGATAAACAATTTTACCCATTGACAGCTTTGCTCTAAATGCTTTGGTTTTAGAGTTATAAGCCAAAATCTACATGTTACCCCTATGTTCTATTTTTAGCCATGGCGGCCATCTTGGTTGGTTGGCAGGATCACGCCACACATTTTTTTAACAAGATACCCCAATGATGATTGTGGCCAAGTTTGGATTAATTTGGCCCAGTAGTTTCAGAGGAGAAGTTTTTTGTAAACACATGAAACAATTACAAAAATTTAAGAAAAATGGTTAAAAATTGCCTATTAACGGCAATAACTCCTTAAGGGGTCAACTGACAATTTTGGTGATGTTGACTTATTTGTAGATCTTATTTTGCTGAACATTATTACTGTTTTTAGATAAATCTTGACTTGATAAAAAATATTAATCCATGTCAGATTTTCTCTAAATGCTTTCGTTTCAGAGTTATAAGCCAAAATCTTCATTTAACCCCTATGTTCTATTTTTAGCCATAGAGGCCATCTTGGTTTTTGACCGGGTCACTGAACACATTTTTTAAACTAGTTACCCCAATGATGATTGTGGTCAAGTTTGGTTAAATTTGGCCCATTAGTTTCAGAGGAGAAGATTTTTGTAAAAGTTAACGACGACAGACGACGGACCAGGGACACCAAGTGATGAGAAAAGCTCAGTTGGCCCTTTGGGCCAGGTGAGCTAAAAATAGATGTTTCTCATTGCTTTTAACCGTATAAGAATGATTTTGTGTGCATCGAATTAGTAATCAAACGATTTACCGTAGTTTCACTCACATTGTTGAAATTCTTTTTCTTTAACTAACGAGTACATTTACAATGCATGTGTTGTCAATCTCTAGCTAGGGGTTAAATTGAAGTTCACATGAATACAGATTTAAAGAGGTCGACTCATTCACTTGCAAGTGAATAACTAATTATCAATGTTTCTTAGCGCAATTTGACAAAATTGAACCTTTTTGGCTGCAAAAAGCGTATTGTTATTTCACTATTTCACTTTCATTATTGATTGAACAAAAAAAATCAAACTTTAGATTTTTTATAAATACAAATACAAAAACCATGAAAGAGGATCAACATTGATACATAAGGTTTTAACAAGTGAATTAAAATGTAAGTTACAGATGGCATCACCTTGCCAAAATTTAACAATGAACACAAATAGAAAACATTTACATCATTCGATTGTCAAGTCTAAAAATAAACACTGTACTTCAGAATCATAAAATTTACTAATTGTTAATATACTGCATCAACATAATAGTACATACTGGTCATATATATATATATGTTATGTACAAGTTATCATTTTGTACAAATTATAATTAGTACAAAAATATTGTACAAATTATAATTTGTATTTTGACTTTGTATGAATTGCAATTTGTACAAAAAGTGCTTGTACAAATTACAATTACAATTTGTACAAAATAGGACAAAAATTCACTTATATATAAATAACTTGTACAATAATTTTTTATACGGATTTTGGCGAAAAAAGCATTGATACACATTATTGAATTGCTACGTACTAAATGACCTGAAAGTAAACCTAAGTTACATAATTCAAAAGTAGTTCTTTATCAATTGTTAGAGCAGGTGATATAGTGATTTATGGAGTCAGGTATTGCAAACCATCTTTTGACTCTCAAATCGATAACGACCTGTTTTACAGGCATTTTAACTGTTTCATATAGCGAGCGTTGAAGCTCAGGAACCGTTGCTGTGAATAAACATGTGTATTTAGTTGCTTCAGTCAGACTTTTAGACAAAATAAATATCCCAGAAGATTAAACAACCCGTTTGGTTAGGAATATGACTTTGCTAAAGTCAGGAATATGTCAGTTGTTGTTTTGCCTTTTTTTATCATTGTTTTTTTTTCAACAATATGAAATATGAAATTTTACAAATATACCCCGTAATCGTTTGCAAAGTTTCTAAATAAAAAAAAATACCTCAAAATAACGATAAGAACTAATCAAGCAGTACTATTGAATGATATTTTTTTTTAAGAAAAAGACGTTTATGTATTAAAAATTTGAAAAAAATCCTATTTGTTTACTTTTTTTTCTCTCAAAAATTTCAAAGATCAACCTGCCTTTTGTAGTAAGTGTTGTGTATAAACGGTGTATTATGTTAATAAGGTTTAGTGTGTTGTCAGTTAATTACAATTCTATTGTGTGAATCATTGCATTTTTCACCAAAATTCGTATTTAAAACTGTTGTACAACATGTACAAGTTATAAGTGAATTTTGGTCAAATTTTGTACAAATTATAATTTAAACAAAATGATAACTTGTACACAACATATACACTCAATAGATAGACCATCTTACATCATAGTACTATCTTACTACACCATAAAAACCAATTATACCAAGCATGTTTCATTAGATAGACCATCTAACATTTCTGTTTTGTTTGATTAATCATTCCTAATGGGCTTTGCACATTATTTTTTCTAAGTGTTATATGTCTTAAATTCTATTTCAAACTTAATTATCTTTTTAAATTAGAGCATTCATTTTTTTGCATACACAGGTCCAAGTTCACTTTATTTCATTCTTCTAAATAATCAAAATTTGTATTCATTGAAATGTATACTAAAGTAACTCAACAGTATAACCAAAATCATACATAAAATAGTGTAAATATACTATAATGTTGCAAAGCATAAGCCAATAAATACAGAATAAAGGACTCTTTGTTTTTGATACTGATTTTATCACTGTCTTATATCAGGTGAGACCGAACCTGAAATTTCACAGTGATAAAGTCAGTATCAAAAACAAAAAGTCCTTTATTCTGTTTATCGGTAATTACGAAAAAATAAAAATATTTACAATAAAAAAGCAAATAACAAACGAACTATATTGCGTCGAATTACAGCGATTCATACTTGACGTCACAGGCTGCATTATGTCATTTGAAATTTGGTCACAGTGTAGTAATCATAGCGTTCTTTGCACAAAATATTGAAAATGAAATATTGCATGTGTTTTATTAATTTTGTTTTGGACACTGTAACAATTCCGAATATAAGCGGTTAGTCATATTATTTCTATTTTGTCACAAAGCACAGAATGATAGTGATACGATATGAGACATCAGATTATTTATTGTTTTAGAATTTCAACTTCAAGCTCAATTTTTTTTTATCAATCTTTGGCTTATGGACAATGATGGATAACATTTATCTTGTCTGATATTATACGCTCAGCGTTCATCCTGACAACAACCACATTGATTTCAAATCATTTTTGGAAAGCACTGTGTAATTTAGTCCAAACAATTATGACATCTTGAAAGACTATTATATCGTCGCTGGGCTTCCAAAATGTTGTAAATGACTTTTTTGGCTAAAAATACTTTTTGACACCAATGGTCTGGGCAGGAGAAAATCTTTGGTATTACAAAATAGCAAACAGTTAGACCAATCAAAACGTTTGAAATAAGACATATTACAAAATTGCCAATGTCAGTTGTTTGTAAAGTTTGCTTCCAAAATGTTATATGAAAACTTGAAAATCATTGTATAACGGCTTTGGGAATTAAATAATTGTACACTTCTTTATTTCTGTGAAAATAATTTAAGTTCTTTGATAATCCAGAAATGTCTCAGTTTTCATTTCACTGTTATTTACAAAAATGTTCAAGTTCGCATACAATATTTTGGAAGCATTCATTTTGTCAAAATTTTCCAGGGGCAGCAACCTAACAACCAGTTGTCCAATTCATCTGAAAATTTCAGGGCATATAGATTTTTACTTGATAAACAAGTTGTCCCCTTGTAAGATTTGCTTTGAATGCTTTGGTTTCAAAGTTATAAGCCAAAATCTACATTTTACCCCCATGTTCTATTTTTAGCTATGGCAGCCATCTTGGTTGGTTGGCTGGGCCACCACACACATTTTTTAAACTATATACCCTAATAATGATTGTGGCTACGTTCGGTTTAATTTGACCCAGTAGTTTCAGAGGAGAAGATTTTTGTAAAAGGTTGACTTTGGCAAATTGTTTGATCATGTTGATTAATCCCTGAGCATTGGAATGAGTTACATGAGTTAGTTTATTGCATTTTTCTGTTGCACAGAATATTGACTAAATCTATTCTGTTATAAGGTTTCGTCACACACTTTCTTGGCTACTCATTGAAACAGTGTCTACAGAATTTCCATGCTGGCAAGAACTATTGTTATTATTTCCATGTAAACTAAGTTTCTCAACTGGCAACTGTGGAGTTGCTAACCATGAATGATTTAAAATGTCTTCAAAAGATGGCCTATCTGATGGACGAATTGCTAAACACTTTTTTATTAAGTCTTTCACATCATGTGATAATCTTCCCCTAAATGATACTTCTGCTTTCATGATTTGTTCATCTTGTTCAAATGGAATATCTCCACAAACTAAGTCAAATAATAAAATTCCCAGTGACCACACTGTTGCTGATTTACCATGGTACCGATGGTGTTTTATCCATTCAGGAGGACTGTACACTCTTGTACCTTAAAAATAAAGATATGACAATTAAGAATAACTTTTCTAATGCATTTCTATACAGAATTAACAATTAAAATTAAGCTTTAACTTTTTTAATGCATTTCTATACAGAATTTAAGTTTTATATGTATTTTTAGTCTCAATTTTTGTCATCAATCAACTGAATTCTTACTGCCTAAAATGAAGTGATGTGTGAAGTGTTCATGTCACAACTCATTCATAAGAAAGCCTGACAGATGATCAATTTATAATATATTAATACCCTTAAAGTAATTTGTGTTAGTAAAATTTACTAATAACCCCATTTATTCATATCTAATAAGCCAAAGTATTGATTTAAAAAACTTGGGTAAATGTTTTGACATGCATGACTGTTCACAGGTATGCAAGGAGTTCTTGTGAACCAACTTAAAATGTCCCACATAATCAATTCTACAGTTGACTTGTTACAAATTATAAAGGCATTTAATAATAGGTTGATAGCAACCAGTCATATTTTTTTGGCTAATGCTACCAATACATGTATAATAACCCAATATCATAACTTGTTATGCACTGTAATTTAAACCTAGTTGTTAACTTTGTGTAAACAATGTATGCTATGTATGTTTCCCTACTGAATATATGAATTATTGCCAAGTTATGCTGAGACACATGTGTGATCATTTATGCTGATATTTTCAGCAGCAGCAACTGTGTAATTGATATGTTTTGCTAGCAGGGGTCGAATTTAAGCTTTTTTGTGTACTGGCCAGCTGGACCAGTGGACTGAAAATCAACTGGTCCGGCTCCAAATCTACTGGTCCTGCAAAAATGACATGCAAAATTGAGTGCTGATATCTATGATGAGATTATTTTTTGACAACTTTATCAACTGAAATACATACGGTAGTATCCCCCGTAATTGATGTCGCAGGTAAATTCTTTTGTAAACAAACCGAGATTGCAAAGCAATCAGAGATTTTTCAGGGCTTTCCATTGAAGCTGGTAGCCGGCGGAAATCCGCCCTTTACGGTGGCTTCAAGTGCCGGCTACTTCACTGACAAAAATATAAATTCAAAAAGAAAAATATCTTTTTCAAATGTTTACAGGCAGTCGAGAGACGTATTGTCGTAAAGTCGCGGTCACGATAAACAAGGATGAAAAGTCAGTGTTTACCTTGGGCTAAATATAGTTCACATGAATTCAGGTCACTGATTGGTTGTCTATTTAAAGTCAGAATGCATCGTTTCTTTTCAAAGACAACAAGAGAGACGTTCCGGTGGCCATTGAAGGATAACAATAGAGATGTTCCGATGGTCATTAACTCGTTGGCTTTTTTTGGCTTTTAAAACCACAGGCACTTGGGTGTATGATACAGATTTTTTTTTTGATTTTTTTTTTTGCTGATTAAAATATTCAATTTTCTATATTTATAATACATATCTATCACTTCTGTGCATGTCTCACCTAGTTTCGAGTGATTTAAACGACCCAGAGAAAATACCCAATTTTACTATCCATTCATACACAGAAGTGATAGATATGTAGTATAAATATAGAAAATTGAATATTTTAATCAGCAAAAAAAAAAATCCAAAAAAAAAAAGTTATCATCTTTTTCTGCAAATGATTTTAAAAAATGCAATTTTTAATTTTGAGTTCATTTTTTCTCAAACTTCTTTTTTTTACACCTTTAATATCAAACTCTGAGCTGAGTGAGAAGTTAAAGTTTCACATATTTTTTTAAATTCAATGATTTTTAAAAGAGTTCATGATTAATTTATGAACTTTTTGATATCATAAACTGACTTTATTCAGAAAATGATTATGACAAAGTTAAGGAAATTACTTTAATCTTTTTATTTGTTGTTGAAAATTATCATATCAGTCAATGTTTACAGTAGAAAATTGAGAATGAGTCCCATCCATGTTGTTTTGTTGTTGAAAATCATAAAATTTGTTAAAAAAAGGGGGGGAATGTAAAAAAAAAAAGAATTAAAAGCCAACAAATAAACACATCGAAGTGGCACATTTCCGTCTCCCGAAATTCGAAGTGGCACAAATTTGATATGATGTAGTCCAAGTCATGCCTCAATACATATTTTAAATTCAGCATAGGTTTTGGAGAAGTTAAGAAAGAAATTTTTGTTTTAATTTTCAAATCACAGCGGTTTTTGATGACCACCTCAAGTTTGAAGACGTAATATGAGAATTTAAAGTAGTTTATTACAAAAATGAGGTGATAGAAATATTATTAGCTCACCTTTCCTAAAAGGAAATGTGAGCTTTTGCCATCACTTGGCGTCGGTCGTCGTCCGTCGTCGTCGTAAACTATTTCAAAGATCTTCTCCTCAGAAACTACTGAACCAATTACAACCAAACTTTAGCTGAATGATCCTTAGGGTATTTAAAATAAAGTTTGTGTTTTATTTTCCATTTTGTCAAAAAACATGGCCGCCATGGCTAAAAATAGAACATAGGGGTAAAATGCAGTTTTGGGCTTATATCTCAAAAACTAAAGCATTTAGAGCAAATCTGACATGGGGGTAAAAATGTTCATTAGGTCAAGATCTATCAGCCCTGAAATTTTCAGATGAATCAAACAACCCATTGTTGGGTTGCTGCCACTTAATTGGTAATTTTAAGGAAATTTTGCAGTTTTTGGTCATTATCTTAAATATTATTATAGATAAAGAAAAACTGTAAACAGCAAAAATGATCAGCAAAGTAAAATCTACAAATAAGTTAATATGACCAAAATTGTCAATTGACCCCTTAAGGAGTTATTGTCCTTTAATGTCAATTTTTCACAATTTGTTCATCATATTTGCTAACTTAAAAAATCTTCTCCTCTGAAACTACTCAACCAAATTCAACCAAACTTCAACTGAATGATCAGTAGGGTATATAAGTTTGTGTTTTTTTTATTTCGTCAAAAAGCATGGCCGTCATGGCTAAAAATAGAACACAGGGTAAAATGCAGTTTTTGGCTTATATCTCAAAAACTCCAGCATTTAGAGCAAATAAGACAAGAAGTTAAAGTATTAATTAGGTCAAGGTCTACCTGTCCTGAAATTTTTAGCGGAATTGGGTAACTGGTTTTTCAGTTATTGCCCCTGAATTGATGATTTTAAAGAAATTTTGCAGTTTTTGGTTATTATCTTAAATATTATTATAGATACAGATAAACTGTAAACAGCAAAAATGTTAAGCAAAGTAAGATCTACAAATAAGTCAATATGACCAAAATTGTCAATTGACCCCTTAAGGAGTAATTGCTCTTTAAAGACATTTTTCAGAATTTGTTCATCATGTTGACTTACTTTAACCCTTTAGCCCCCAATCCCGCCTGTAGTCGTGATGGCAACAGTCATTCAGTTATGGTCAATATGGCCCTCCATAATTTATCAGGAAATGACCCTGCTGAACTGTGTTGATGGCAGGGTGTTCAATCTTGTAATTCATAGTCCATTAACTGTTTTCAGATGTGTTGTTAAAAAAATATGACAACTTTAATGCCCTCCTAGGAGTCAAAAATCGGAAAACTGTAAAAAGTAGCCAAAATCAGGTGGGGTGGGTGTCTTTTGATGACCACCCAGTGAATGGTATTGGCCACAGGTATTAACTATTACCCTTAATACATGCATGGGTAGTTGAGGAACACAAAGAGGTAGCAAATAGCCCCAACAAAGCTGTTCTGTAAAAATTAGGGCACTGTTTAGTCAGAAATGTGTAAAAATTGACATTTTGGCAGACCTGGCTTGTCAATAATGATTCCCCAGCAAGACAATCAAGTCAAATTTACTTCCAATCAGCATGGATGGTTAGCAGTTACTACAAGGTAATAGTTGAATGACCAAAAAACACATTTTTGTCCATGTTCACCTCTCAAGGTCATTTCAAAATCGGAAAATAGGCTGAGAATTACCATTTTTCAGCTGGGGTGGCTTCAATACAGCCAGAAAATATACCAACTCCCACCCCCTCCCTCCCATGCCGTCCGCCCCCAAAACTCAATACTTAGTTTTACAGATCAGCATCAGTTGCAGCATCAGGGTTCAACTAATTTGCATATAATTTGCATAAGTTTGCAAATTTTTGAAAATGCTTGATTTTCCAAAAATCTCTTGGGGTCGAATGAGTTAAAAAATCTTCTCCTTTGAAACTGCTGTATCAATTTCAGCCAAACTTAGGCTGAATGAGTTTCAGAGTATCAGTATAAATTTTATATTTTATTTCCTTGTATGTCAAGAAACATAGCTCCTATGGCTAAAATAGAACAAAGGAGAAAATGAAATTTTTTTTTTTGCTTTTGAAGAAAATAGGACGATTCGAAAAACATTTAAATAAATTGAAAAGCCAAAATAATCATTGATGAAAGATTTAAGCAAAAAAAATAAGGTGAGCGATTCAGGCTCTTGAGAGCCTCTTGTTATTTATCACATTTCATTGCATATATGTTCTAGTTACTAAATCCAGCTGGAATAGGCAAAAAATTGAAACATATTTTTTTTAGATCATTTTGTTGAATGCCAATGCACACAAAAATCATTAGAACACACATATAATTACATAGCTGTTTTCTCCAATTTAAACTCATTAATTAAATGTGTTTTTATTCCCAAAAGATAACAGCAACATAAATCTTCATAATCTTGCCTTGAAAATGATTTAAAAATGTACTTCTCTTGAAATAAATATTTTTTTAGCATTTTCTAAGACTTGAAATTCTCATGTTGCTTCTATAAGTTTTTATACTGCTAAAAAATTGAAATCCAGATAAAGTGAAAATGTATTTTTTTTTAAAAGTATGAATCAGGAATGTTTAACTGCAAAAATTTTGTCAATCGGTCAAATAGTAATAGAATATTTGATATTTAAGGTCTTTCCTCTCCGCGAGGAAAGACCTTATTGTTTTTCTCCTGTTTTTTTTTTTTTTTTTTTTTTTCATCCAGCCAGCATTTGTTTGACATGGCCTCCCCTCGTTTCTATTGGAGTTATCAAGACCAAATATGGACCATCGGTAGACCTCATTATGAGGTATTACCAGATGAGGCTGTGTAGATTTCATCATCACACTCGTTGTTTTTGAAGATATCATGACTTTATTTAGACAATAGTTAGATCTCATCATGATGTGTTACCATATGAGGCTGCAAAGGATTTCATCATTCCCTATGAGAGTTATGTCCCCTTGAAGCAATTTCTTTCTTTTACATTTTTCTCAAAAAGTATATAAGATAGAATCCATTTAAAACGGCAACATGTACAAGACCAGATGGCAATGTTAATTAACATATACACTCATTTTGTTGTTAACCCTTATAAGGAGTTATTTCCCTTAAAAAAATATACACAATTTTTGAAAAATTGTATCTCGAGAACCGGAAGTCGTAAAGACTTGGGACCTACACCAATAATCTTAAGTTCATATGACCTTTAATTTGCACCCAAGGTCAAAGGTCACCGAGTGCAAAAAAAAATTACGCTGCAATTTTAAGCTTCCATATTAAGAAAACGATAAGAGTTTGCTGCATACTTACAGCGTATAAAATGTTCCTCTCGACGAGCTCTACATTTTATACACTGAGCTCAAAAGAGTCCGACCGTCTGTTCAAAAGTTAGGACGGGAAGATTCTTAAAAGTATAGTATAGTGTGTATATCTTTTTAAAGTTAACAGATATCAACCTACTATAAACTTAAAAGATGATCAGTAGTTCAAGACCTTCAATTTGAGGTCAATGTCAGGTCATGATGAAATTTCACCTTGACCTTCACATTATACTATGACCTTGACCTTGTGATATTTAAAAGGTCAAGTGGTCCTGAGTTGAATGGTGACAGTCCCATGTCTTTACGACTTCCGGTTCTCAAGTTTTGTATTGCATCATATATTTGATGATTAATTGTGACCTTAGTGAACTTTAAAATTGTCTTAATTCTTTTTCTATAATGTTGTCCTTTAACTGTAGATCATTTATCATTTAACAGATTTGAGATATCTATTGTCGTTTTAGAGATAATGCAGTTTTAAGTTTTGCGAGCGGAGGCATGTATTTCTGAATCATCAAGAGCTTACCACTTAAAATGTTTAAGAAATTGAAGAGGTTGACATAGTTATATGTTTGACCAAATACCAAAAACATTCCATGGAAAAAAACACCAAAAATTCAATTTGAAATTTTCATGTTTTGCATTGACTTTGTAAGTTTCATAATTTCTATTTATATAGTTGATATTGCATCATTATTTGCACTTTGTCAAATGGGGTCATCTGATATATCAAATTGAAGGTCTTAATAAACTCTACTTAAAAATGAAAATTTGAAACCCCCTTTTCATCCAAGGGAGACGGGTGGGGTCATTTAGTGCAAACATTCAAATTTCTCAGATGGTAAGGTTGTCGCATATCAAATGAAAGAACATAAAGCGAACATTTCAAATTTCAAATTGACGTCTCCCAAAAATGAGTTGGATGGGGTCATTGAGTGCAAAAAATAAATGTTCTTTTAAGGTAGGGTTGTTGTATATCAATTGAAAGGTCATGATGTGTACATTTCAAATAGCAAATTCCTGACCTCCAAAAATTAGTAAGATAGGGTTATTGAGTGCAAAAATCAAACTTTCTAGAATATGGCGTTGTCGCATATCAAATGAAAGCTCATCTACTCTATGTTACATATATAATAATTCCAATAAAAGTTTCAGGAGGTATGCTTGTCGTATATCAAAAGAAAGGTCGTACAAAGTACATTATGAAAGCATCACTTTTACAGGAAAGACCTTTCAATTGTTTTACAAACAATTGAGATACTAGTTACAATAGAGTCTTGTTTTAGCAACATTTGTTGCACTCCTGACACAAGTATTACACTACACTTAAGTAGGCAATAAGCAACTATTGATTGTTCTATTTGCAAAATGCAATTATTTGAAAGTAGAAATAGCATTTTTCTTCGATTTCCATTTCATAGGTTATCATTTTTGTACAAAATGTATGGGCAGTTTAAAAATAAAATGGTACTGGCAGGGTAGCTGCACTTTCAGTGCCCTACAACAAAGCCTTTTGAATATTTTTTAATTGGTATGTTTCAAAATATGTGTAAAGGTATGAAGTTTAATTGTGCAAAATATTTTGTGAATATCTTTGAAAATAAAAAAGTTTTTGATAAAATAGATGCTAAAATTGTCAGGAGTGCAACACTGATTTGTGACACTTTTAAAAATCATAAATTTTTAAATAGCCAGCAAAATTTCAATTTTTAATATGCACTGTTAAATGTTATTTTGTCAATATCTTGCATATATTGGCCTTGTTTAGATGTATATGATTAAGTATTGCAATGATGGTTTCATGTAGATTTTTTAGTTGAAATTAAATGGTGCCTTGTCAGGAGTCAAGGATCTTGATTAAAAAATTAATACTGGATTATTTCTATTTTTCCTAACAGCAAATACTAACTCAAACAAACCTACATAAAAAATACCCCAAATGAATCCAGGAAGTAATGATTATTCAATGATTGCAATATGCATATAGGCCCTGTGAATTGTCAGGAGTGCAACATTTGATGTTTTTTTAAAGTTTCACAGTTCTACAGATTTTATAATAATATCTTGTGTCATTTTATTTTTAGCTCACCTTTCCTAAAAGGAAATGTGAGTTTTTGCCATTACTTGGCGTCCGTCGTCGTCGTCGTAAACTATTGCAAAGATCTTCTTCTCTGAAACTACTGAACCAATTACAACCAAACTTTAGCTGAATGATCCTTAGGGTATCTAGAATAAAGTTTGTGTTTTATTTTCCATTTTCTCAAAAAACATGGCCGCCATGGCTAAAAATAGAACATGGGGGTAAAATGCAGTTTTTGGCTTATATCTCAAAAACTAAATCATTTAGAGCAAATCTGACATGGGGTAAAAATGTTCATTAGGTCAAGATCTATCAGCCCTGAAATTTTAAGACAAAAAAATATCGGTTGTCTGTCGTTGTCTGTTTGTCATAAACTATTTCAAAGATCTTCTCCTGAAACTAATGGGCCAATTACTCCCAAACATGGCCCCCATAGCTATAAATAGGACATGGTGTTCAAATGCAGATTTTGGCCAATACATGTATCTCAAAAGCTAAAGCATTTAGAGCAAATCTGACATGATGTAAAAATGTTCAATAGGTCAAGATTTATCATCCCTGAAATTTTCAGACCAATTGGACAATCCATTATTGGATTGCTGCCACTGAAGAGGGAATTTTAAGGAAATTTTGCTGTTTTTGTTGTAGGTTATTATCTTGAATATTATAATCAGAAATGGGTCTGATTTATACTTTCAATGTACTTGATTAGATTACAATTACTTTGTCAATTTGACAATTAAATTAAATTAACGATTACACCATTTCTTAAAGTATTTGATTATTTACAATTATAGTATTTTGTAGAGGACGATGTGAGTTTAAATAGACCTAAACATTAATATTGAGCGAAGCCGCAGGCGGAGGTTCAATATTAAATGTTTAGGTCTATTGAAACTCATAGCGGCCGATATAAAAGACTGTACATGTTTTATTAGATAATAATAGTAAAAGCAAGTCAATATGACTTTTAGTCAAATTGATTGTGACGTCAAACATATTGCAATGGAAGGTAAAAGTGAAAGCAAGTCAATATAAGGGGTTTAATCAAACAATATCAAAATTTACAGAATGTCATGTGACAACATTTCATCCAATGAATTTAATTAATTAAAATCATTATGTAATAAAATTAATGATTACATTGGCAAAGTAATCATGATTACATCTGATTACAATGAATTTCTAAATAACCTATTTTGAATGATGTTTATAAATAAAGGTTAGAAGCACATATTACAGACTTTATATTCATTACAGGGTGCACTCTCTGGAAGATACATGTAGATAAAGTCATCAGTCAATATAAGTTGTTAAAAGAAGTCAAAATATAAGCATTAAAATCATTGAATTTTACATGTCCTTATAAAATATACCAACATTCGTTATTTTTAATGACATTAATTTGTCACAATTTTTGTTTGTGCTAATCAGATAAATTTTCACAAGTCCAGTGTATCTTTTATCACATTGCCCTGAGGGACAGCTGTATGTACACACAATTGTTAATTAGTCCCCTACCAACTAAGTTGAAGGGGACTTTAGGTTTGCACTCTGTCTGTCTGTCGTACCGTCTGTCCGTCCGTCAGTCCGTCTGTCCGGCAAATCTGGCTTTCAACACTTTTTTGTCATGCTTGAAGATATTGCTTTGATATAAATTTGGTATATAGTATATTCATGACAAGTTACAGATCAAGTTCTAATTTTGTTCGGGTCGGATGATTTTTTGCAGAGTTATGGCCCTTGGACTTAGAAAAATCACATTAGTAATCTGTTTTCCGCACTTTGTTTTGTCATGCTTTAAGGAATTGACTTCATATTTGCCATATAGTTTAACCATAACAAGTTATCGATCAAGTTTGAATTTTGTTCAAGTCTGATGATTTTTTGCAGAGTAATGGTCCTGGACTTAAAAAATTCACTCAAATAATTAGTTTTCCACATTTTGTTTTTAAATGCTTTAAGATATTGACTTGAAATTTTGCATATGGTTAAACCCTAGTAAGTTACAGATCTTGTGTGAATTGTGTTCCGGTCTGATGATTTTTTTGCAGAGTTATGGTCCTTGGACTTAAAAAATTCATGCAGAAATACATTTTCCACTATATTTTTGTCGTAATTAAAGATTTCGATTTGATATTTTGTTTATAGTTTTACCATCATTTTTAATATTTTTTCTAATCTGATGATATTTGGCAGTTATTGTGATCCTTAGACCTAGAAAAATCACACAATTAATCAATTTTCTGCATTTTTTTTTAGTCGTGCTTGACTTCCAATATATATATTTATTTGAAATTTGGCATACAATGTATATAGTTTTAACATGACAATTTATACATCAAGTTCAAATTTTATTTTTGGGAACAACGAATTTTAACTGGTAGGGGACTAATTGTATTGCCATGCAATTCTCTCAGAATGCTGGATACTATCCATGCTGGTCTGTGTCCACACTTGTTGAAATAAAAACAGACCTTAATTAGTTTCCTATTTGTTAATTCAGGGTTAAATCAAATATACAGATTTGCATCCTACGGTGTCTTCCCTCTATTCCCACTTTTTACAAATCAGTATTCCTTCTATTCCCACATGCAAATAACAATAGATGTTTTTATAACATTTAAGGTTAATTAAAATTAACCTGAGATTTACCTGTATTTTTGCAATATATTATATACATTTTTAGCTCTCCTTTCCTAAAAGGAAATGTGAGCTTTTGCCATCACTTGGCTTCCTCCGTCGTCGTCGTCGTCCGTCTGTCTGTCCGTCCAGTGTAAACTAGTTAAAAGATCTTCTCCTCTGAAACTACTGAACCAATTCCAACCAAACTGCAGCTGAATGATCCTTGGGGTATCTAGATTAAAGTTTGTGTTTTATTTACTGTTTCGTCAAAAAACATGGCCGCCATGGCTAAAAATAGAACATAGGGGTAAAATGCAGTTTTTGGGTTATATCTCAAAAACTAAAGCATTTAGAGCAAATCTGACAGGAGGTAAAGTTGTTCAATAGGTCAAGATCTATCAGCCCTGAAATTTTTAGACGAATCGAACAACCCATTGTGGGGTTGCTGCCAATTAATTGATAATTTTAAGCAAATTTTGCAGTTTTTGGTTATTTTGTTGAATGTCATTATAGATAAAGATAAACTGTAATTAGCAAAAATAAAAATGTTCAGCAAAGTAAGATCTACAAATAAGTTATTTATAATAACCAAAATTGTAAATTGACCCCTTAAGGAGTTATTGGCCTTTAAAGACAATTTTACACAATTTGTTCATCATATTTGTTCACTTTCAAAAATTTTCTTCTCTGAAACTACTGAACGAATAGCAGGTAAAAAGACATGGCCGCCATGGCTAAAAATAGAACATAGGTTAAAATGCAGTTTTTTGCTTGTATTTCAAAAACTAAACATGTCTGTCAGTCAGTTTTTACATGACCTCAACCTCATTTCATGGATCAGTGAACAAGGTTAAGTTTACAAGGTTTAGTCCATATCTCAAAAACTATAAGCAATAGGTCTTCTATGTTTGGTGTGTGGAATGATTGTAAGCTGTACATGTCCAGCTGGCAGGTGTCATCTGACCTTAACCTCATTTTCATGGTTCAGTGGTCAAAGTTAAATTTTTGTGCTTTGGTCTTTTAAGCAGATACTATTAGTATTCAGTCAATTATATTTAGTGTATGGAATGATTGTAAGGTGTACATTTCCAACTGACAGGTGTCATCTGACCTTAACCTCATTTTGATGGTTCAGTGGTCAAAGTTAATTTTTAGCTCACCTTTCCTAAAAGGAAATGTGAGATTTTGCCATCACTTGGCGTCCGTTTGCGTCCGTCGTCGTCGTAAACTATTTCAAAGATCTTCTTCTCTGAAACTACTGAACCAATTTCAACCAAACTTTAGCTGAATGATCCTTAGGGTATCTAGAATAAAGTTTGTGTTTTATTTTCCATTTCGTCAAAAAACATGGCCGCTATGGCTAAAAATAGAACATAGGGGTAAAATGCAGTTTTTAGAGCAAATCTGATTAGGTGAATTTGTTCATCAGTTCAAGATCTATATATTGTTGGGTTGCTGCCACTTAATAGGTAATTTTAAGAAAATTTTACAGTTTTTGGTCATTATCTTGAATATTATTATAGATACAGAGAAACTGTAAAAAGCAAAAATGTTCAGCAAAGTAAGATCTACAAATAAGTCAATAATACCAAATTTGTCAATTGACCTCTTAAGGAGTTATTGTCCTTTAATGACAATTTTACACAATTTGTTCATCATATTTGCTAACTTTTAAAAATCTTCTCCTCTGAATCTACTGAACCAATTTCAACAAAACTTAAGGTGAATGATCATTAGGGTGTCTAGAATAAAGTTGGTGTTTTATTTTCTGTTTCCTTAAAAAAGATGGCTGTCATGGCTAAAAGTAGAACATTGGGTAAAATGCAGTTTTTTGCTTATATCTCAAAAACTAAAGCATTTAGAGCAAATCTGACTTAGGTGAATTTGTTCATTAGTTCAAGATCTATCAGCCCTGAAATTTTCAGAGGAATCAAACAACCCATTGTTGGGTTGCTGCCACTTAATTGGTAATTTTAAGGAAATTTTGCAGTTTTTGGTCATTATCTTGAATATTATTATAGATAAAGAGAAACTGTTAACAGCAAAACTGTTCAGCAAAGTAAGATCTACAAATAAGTCAATAATACCAAAATTGTCATTGACCTTTTAAGGAGTTATTGCCCTTTGAATATATTTTACTCAATTTGTTTACTTGTTAGCTTACTTTAAAAAAATCCTCTCCCTTGAAACTGCTGAATAAATTTCAGCCAAACTCAGGCTGAATGAGTTTCAGAGTATCTAGTATAAATTTTATATTTATTTCCTTGTACATCAAGAAACATAGCCTGTATGGCTAAAATAGAATATAGGGGTAAAATGCATTTTTTTGCTTTTGAAGAAGATATTACCAGATTCAAGAATATTTATTTATATTGAAAAGCCAAAATAATCATTGATGAAAGATTTAAGCAAATAATTTAAGGTGAGCGATTCAGGCTCTTGAGAGCCTCTTGTTTGTGTTTTGGTCTATTTCTCATATACTATTGGCATCCAGTCAATTATATTTGGTGTATGGAATGTTTGTAACTGTAAACTGTGCATGTCTGTCTGGCAATAATCATCTGACCTTGACCTCATTTTTAGCTCACCTTTCCTAAAAGGACATGTGAGCCTTTGCTATCACTTGGCGTCCGTCGTCGTCATCCGTCGTCGTCATCAACTATTTCAAAGATCATCTCCTCTGAAACTACTGAACCAATTACAACCAAATTTAAGCTGAATGATCCTTAGGGTATCTAGAATAAAGTTTGTGTTTTATTTTCCATTTCATCAAAAAAAATGGCCAGCATGGCTAAAAATAGAACATAGGGGTAAAATGCAGTTTTTGGCTTATATCTCAAAAACTAAAGCATTTAGAGCAAATCTGACATGGGTTAAAGATGTTCATTATGTCAAGATCTATCAGCAACGAGCATGTGTTGATTGTGCCAGGAATCCCTATCCCACAACATAGAATTTCACTTTTAAGAGACACTTTTACCATTTTTAATTAGTTTATTGAACATTGAGATATTTTCGATATTCCCGGACTACTCTGACATGATTGTTAAATGTAGTTACATCTAAAGCCACAAAAAATACAATTGCTCTCAGTGATCAGTAATGATGTAGTCAGAGAAGGCATGACTTCGATCATCCGCTAGAAGGCACAACGCAATTTTCATAAATTCTGACTCAATCTGCCAAGGGTGAAGAGGAGGGGCACCGGATCGTAATCCTTGGCTAGCGAAGATGGATGACTGTCAGCAGGGGGACATTGTTTAACATAGGACTCTATGGGTAAAACATACAAATGTTCAAATAAGCTTATCAAAGCCAGGTGAGCGATCCAGGCTCTCATGAGCCTCTAGTTTCATTTGCATTTGAAGCATTTGCATTTGCATTTCAATTTCTTTTGATTTTAAGGCATCAACCCAGAAAATTTTAATTAGTTCAAAAGCATCCTGATCCATAATATCCTCCTCTACCAAATTTGTAACTTTTATGTTTCGAACTTCAAATTTCAACATTGAACATTTAACTTCTTATTCTAAATGTTTGCCTAACGCTAACAATTCAGACTTTTTCAGTGCCACCAGCAATTCCCTATTTGGATTCTCCATAAAGTTCTTTGCAGATAAACTTATAGTCATACTAGTTGTGATATGAAAAAAACTCATGGTTGTGATATGAAAAAACTCATGGTTGTGATATGAAACAATTAATTTAAACTTTGATCACTTTGTTTATTCTAAGTGAAATATTTGTGATCCCAGACAAGCCCCCAATTTCTGCTACATGTATGTGAAGTTTTTATAATAATATACTACAGAAAGACAATCTGATTAATTTCTAATATTTATTTTAAAACGAAACAATTTACAACAAATATTTATCAAGTTATGAATAATGTACATTGTAAGGACTGGCCTGAATATCAAAAGAATGTACTTGAATAATTAATATTCCTTTCTTCCAAGATGCTATATTCCAAGATGTACTTTTATTTTCAATTAAGCTTGTGTTTATAAGTCCAAGAAGTGATATCACTAAATATGTATATATCCAAAAATTTCCAAACATCCAATGATGAATCCTTAGTATCCCAATTAATCCATTACATGAAAGATACAGTAAACTCAGGCCGTCAGCCTTGTATAGGGTTTGAGCGTCATGCATGACCACAACTATTTGTTCATATAAAATTTACTACAAAGTATAAAAAATAAATGATTCACAGGTTTGTCTACAACAAACTTGTATTTATATAAAGTTATTAATAGAATGATGTAACAATAGACTGAGTTTTCTATAGAATATTATTATAAACATACTGAATTTAATATTAGATATAATTTACAAGACAAATACATAACATTATTTACATTTATTGCTCCTTTTTTTTGAAGAATTCTTAAATTGTGAATATTTTGAATAGCTATCACATTTGTTTTCTACCGAAAGCAAAACAATTATGAGTTCCTAGTTTACACCAATTCTTGGTTTAAGACCCTGAAAATATGTTTACCTGCGTCTGAAAGTGTACTCTTTGTGGGCATCTTGAAAAGCCATTTCCTGTTGTTATTTTAGTCATAAGGGAAAACCAATTAACTTCAGGGGGTTTAATGATTGCTCCCTTAGGTGATTACTTCTGAGATATCTTTTAAAATATTATAGAATATGACAAGATTGTACAATAACTAGCATTCAGCTGATTCATTTGCAATATTAATTTTAGAAAGAACTGTGTGATGCATACTAATGTACACTGAAATTCATTTCTTTTATTTTCAGCTGCTGAAAAGGCTTTTGCAGAGGAAGACCGGAAGCTGACAGAGGCAGAATGGGCAGTTGTTTTAGCTCATCACCTGTTTTCAAAACTGTCTGTTTCATCATATTATCTTATTGACAAGGGGTACAGCAAATATGCAAGATGTCCATGTGGTTGTGACGGAATTTTAACCGGGGACTATGGGGACACAAGCATAGGTATTGGAGATTATTCTAGTAACCGTATATTTTATTTAGAGTTAAGTGATACATTTACATGTACAATGTAATACCTCAATAATATTTTTTTTTTAAATGCGTTTGTATATTGCTATCATATTGTGGTCGGAAGACATATTGGTTTCTTGACAATAACTTAAGTTTAGTGAATGGATCCCTATGAAATTTAACCAAAAGGTTCAATACCACAGAAGGAAGGTTGTGATTGCTTTTGGAGGTGATGGTTCCAACTGTTTATAGCAATAAGGGGCCCAAATCAAACATTTTTCTAGTTTTTGGACAATAACTTGTGAAATAATTTTTTGAATGCTCTGAAATTTTACCACAAAGTTCAATATTTTTTTCGTATCCAGCTAACTCGGCAGAGCACATTTTTAAAGCAGTGCATTTATGTCATGGTGTAACTAACATTTTGTTAACCCGATGTTGATTACCTGATATAGAGTGCACACATGTTTCATTGTTTTTTTTTCATCTGTGACTTCTGTTGCAGAAAGTGAGCCTATATGGATAATGAGGCAGCAGCTTTAGCTCATTACCTAAGAAATTTCAGAAGGTAGACAACCTTGTTGCTTCATGTGTAGAACTATTAGTCAGAAAGTAGTATAATTATTTGAGACAAAATGGTTCCTGTGCATTGCTATTACTTTTGAAATATTTAGAATATTTTTGTATTTTCTGCTACCTGGAGGCTTGTCATGTGCTTATGAGGAAAAGAATTTCTTCTCTTCAACTTTCGAACCCCTTTCCATTCGGGCCAGGTGAGCTAAAAAAAAGAACAAAAAACAAATATGTAACGCAGCAACAAACGACAACCACTGAATTAAAGACTCCTGACTTTGGACAGGCACATACATACAGAATGTGGCGAGGTTAAACATGTTAGCGGAATCCCAACCCTCCCCTTAACCTTGGATAGTGGTGTAACAGTACAACATAAGAACGAACTATACAAAGTTGAAAAAGGCTTAACTCATCAGATAGATACAAATAGAAATACATCTAACAAAAACAGAGAGTGGACGTGACCGAGTTCTTGTACATCCCATAAAAAAAGACACTCAGTACAGATCTGAGAGTACTCGCAGTTACTGACGGCTAGTTCAATGCCAATTACAACTAATAAAAAGTAATGCATCTGAGACTAAATTATCAATCATTACACATCCAGCAGCACGGTAAACAACATCTCCGTAAAAATGAGGATGTGCTATCCCTTTGGAAATAAGTTTTCTACAGGTAGAACCAAACTTCAAAACCAAATCTAGAATTTAGTAAAGATTTTAAGTGATTTGTGGTAACGAAATCCCTGACTTAATAATTTACCAGTAATACATATATTTCGTTCATTAAAATCCAAAACGTTTCAACAGACACGGGCAAAGCGGAGGAGTTGTGATATACAAACACCGTAAGATAGTACCAAAGGAACATGAAAATAACCCTATTAGCGAGTATGTACTCGTTCCAGCGCTCGGATAATACCCTGTTACTTATTCTTTCCTTATTCGCTTTTAATGCGCAGGGTATACGTTGCACCTTGAAATAAATCGTTTTTTAATTGTGTTCATTTCTCTGGTGGTAACAATGTGTTCTTAGGGATGAAATGACCCTATTAGCGTGCATGTACCCGTTCCAGCTCTCGGTTAATACCCTGTTACCTATTCGTTACCTATCACTTATAATACGTTTGTTGTACATTGCACCTTTTAGAAAAGGATTTTCAATTGTGTCCATGTCTCTGGTGGTAACAATGTGTTCTTAGAGATGAAATGACCCTATTAGCGTGCATGTACCAGTTCCAGCTCTCGGTTAATACCCTGTTACCTATTCGTTACCTATTCACTTATAATACGTTTGTTGTACGTTGCACCTTTTAGAAAAGGATTTTCAATTGTGTCCATGTCTCTGGTTATAACAATGTGTTCTTAGAGATGAAATGTCTTCTTAAAGATGAAATGACCCGCTCGGTTAACTTATTCGTTCCTTAATCGCTTTTAATACGCGTGGTTTACGTTGCACCTTGAAATAAATCGTTTTTTAATTTGTGTTCATGTCTCTGGTGGTAATTATGTGTTCTCTGAGTTGAAAAAAAAACTATTAGCGCATATGTACCCATTTCGGTTCTTAGAGGTGAAATAACCCTAATAGAACATATCTTCCCGTTTCAGCGCTCGACTCAGTGATACCCTGTTACTTATTCGTTCCTTATTCGCTTTTAAAACGTGTGTTATGCGTTACACTTTAAAAAAGAAATATTTTTGTGTCTCTGGTGGTAACTGTCGGTTCTTAGAAGTGAAATAACCCTAATAGAACATATGTACCCGTTTCAGCGCTCGACTGATACCCTGTTACTTATTCGATTTTAATACGCGTGGTATACGCTGCACCTTGCAATAAATCGATTAGAACACATTATTACCACCAGAGATATGAACTTAATTGAAAATCCTTTTCTAAAAGGTGCAACGTACAACAAACGTATTATAAGTGAATAGGTATCAAATAGGTAACAGGGTATTAACCGAGCGCTGGAACAGGTGAATGCGCGCTAATAGGATAATTTCATCTCTAAGAACACATTGTTACCACCAGAGACATGAACACAATTACAAAACGATTTATTTTAAAGTGCAACGTATACCCTGCGCATTAAAAGCGAATAAGAACGAATAAGTAACAGGGTATTATCCGAGCGCTGGAACGGGAACATACGCGCTAATAAGGATATTTCATCTATAAGAACACATTATTACCACCAGAGAAATGAACACAATCAAAAAACGATTTATTTCAAGGTGCAACGTATACCCTGCGCATTAAAAGCGAATAAGGAAAGAATAAGTAACAGGGTATCAGTCGAGCGCTGAAACAGGTACATATATTCTATTAGGGTAATTTCACCTCTAAGAACCAACAGTTACCACCAGAGACACAAAGCTATGATACCGTGTGGAAGTGAATGTCAACCAAGCCTACATGCACGAATGTAACTAGCGATGAAAACTAACTATGGCATATCAATATTCAATTTTTACGAAGTTTTTGGATTATAAAATTAAAAAATTGTTATGTTTTTAGATAAAGTTTTTGTATTATTGAAACATTATATACCCTTCCGGAGCACCTGAGATCACCCCTAGTTTTTGTTGGGGTTCGTGTTGTTTATTCTTTAGTTTTCTATGTTGTGTCATGTGTACTATTGTTTTTCTGTTTGTCTTTTACATTTTTAGCCATGGCGTTGTCAGTTTGTTTTAGATTAATGAGTTTGACTGTCCCTTTGGTGTCTTTCGTCCCTCTTTTATAATGTAATTTGAAAAAAAAATATACCTATATGGTCCAAATACTCATATGGTCCGGCCCGTTAATAACCAAACGAGTATTATACTCATATGGTCATGACCATACCCGTATGGTCCAAATACTCATATGGTCCGGAACATATATAATGAACGCATTTCTAACCCTTTTGAAACCATAAAGCACATGCATATGTATAAAGAAAATTGCAAAAGATTTATATTTTTCTTTATTAGATACTATAATCAATAACAGATAAGAATAACAATACATTAAATCATTCGAAAACTGTTCATCTCAAAATGTTTACATGTTCAATAAATGTTCAATACTGTTCAATCACACAATTGACCACTGAGCGTTTTTCAGCTCTATTGTTTTTTTTTTACTATAGATTCAATTTTTACTTGAGGTCAACAATGTTAATTTTAGAACTGTATTTTCTTCAATTTAAGTACCTTGCTTAACTGCAAAAAAGATATGTTTTAGGAAAACAAAGTTCTCAATCCCAACTTCGAAGATATTTATAAATATCTTGTTTTGGACCACTTGGTATTTTTTGCAATTTATTTTAATGTTATGATAATGTACTTCAAAGGTTAGTTTTATTTATAGAGGAGATTAAAAAATGCAGAAGAATATAAGCTCTCTAAATATAAAAATGCTATATATTATATTCCCATGAAGCATTTAAATAAGAAAAGCAAAACCTGAACCTCGTTGGCATTTTGACTGTCCCTCTGGTATCTTTCGTCCCTCTTTTTTAGATATCCATGATTTATCCTTATTCTGTACATGGGATTTGAAAACTGACATGAATATTCTTTTAACTTGGGACCTCAATCAAAATATTTCCATAGCTTAACTCACCTGGGTTTATAGGTCCAGGCAATAACCTACCAGTTGTACCTTATGAGGACAAAACCTTTGCCGCAGGGATTTTTTTTATAAATTAAAGAGGGGAAGTGGTAGGGTCACCCTACCCCAAATTGGCACCTCAATCAACTCCCAAAATCAATCCCAACCTGCCTTTTGTGGTCATAAACTTTGTGTCAAAATTTCATAGATTTCTATTTACTTAAACTAAAGTTATAGTGCGAAAACTAAGAAAATGCTTATTTGGGCCCTTTTTGGCCCCTAATTCCTAAACTGTTGGGACCAAAACTTACAAAATCAATCCAAACCTTCCTTTTATGGTCTTGCTGTTTAAATTGCATAGCATAGATTTCTATTTACTTAAACTAAAGTTATAGTGCGAAAACCAAAAGTATTTGGACGACGACGACAACGCCAACGTGATACCAATATACGACCAAAAAATTAAAATTTTTGCGGTCGTATAAAAAAGTTAAAACACTTTACCCATCTTGGTCGTTGGGTCCAAACAACCTTAGGTAATTCCCTATCATTTGTACTTATTGTTGACAAAGCTGTGCCGTAGGGAATTTTTGATAAATTAAAGGTGGGAGGTGGTAACACTACCCAAACTTTAAACCTTATAAAACCTTACCCACCTTGGTCCCATCATTTGTACTAAGTGTGGACAAAACCTTTCCCGAGGGGATTTTTTTTTATGCATTGCAGAATAAAGGAGGTTGTTTCACCCTACCATAACTTTGGAACTCAACTAAAATAGTCCCACCTTTTACCACCTGGGGATTCGGGTCAAAGCAACCTTAGGCAATTGGATATTATTGGTACCGTGTGTGGATAAAAGCTTAGCATAAGGTTGTCTTAAACACATTTCATTTACCTTAAACTTCTCATTTCCTCTTGCTAAACTGCATCTGCTATGATTCTTTAATATGTACACATGTATGAATTTAAATGAAAATTTACACAGTCAAAGCTTATTTGACAAAAATAATCAAAATTATACTAAACCAAAGTGAACCAGAAAGTTGGGCATGGTAAAGACTGTAGTACAGGCACAAATACATCAACTTATATGCATAAGAGCATGTTTCCCTCTTTTTCTTTGAAGTAACCCAGTTTTAACATGACTGCATAAAATTCAAAATCGCAAAGTTTAAACAAATTTGGTAGAAATACAGGATAGTTAAAGAAAAGTTATTGAAATTTTAAAATCTTTAACCCCAAAGTAAATATTTGTGGACACTGCAACCAACGACAAAAGTCGCAGGCTCAACGAAAACCATGAAAGAGGATCAACATTGATACATAAGGTTTTAACAAGTGAAATAAAATGTAAGTAACAGATGGCATCACCTGGCCAAAATTTAACAATGAACACAAATAGAAAACATTTACATTATTTGATTGTCAAGTCTAAAAATAAACACTGTACTTCAGAATCATAAAATTTACTAATTGTAAATATACTGCATCAACATAATAATACATACTGGTCATATATATATAACGTAACGGTAACCAAATTGCACCGAATACCCAAATTGCACCTATTAAGCCAAAATAGTAAAAATAATCTAACAAGATTTCCTAGAGACCGTAAACTATTTGTATTTTTATGATTTGATACTATGCACATCTTTCAACATAGGTAAAACTATTTAGATATGCACAAAACGTTCACAGTATTTATCAACAGGTGAAGTGTTTCCAAAAAAAGCAAAATGTACTGAAACGTCACCATGCGACGTCATCAAAACGTCATCTTTTTAAAATGATCAAATACAATATGTTACAAGTATCCATTTAAAAAAAAATAAAGAGTAAACATTGACAAATATCCAATTGTTCAAAATATTTGAAGAAATTAAAAAAAAGCTCTGTTATTAGAATTTTGACAGTGCGAATTTAAGCATGGATGCAATTTGGGTACTCCTCCTTTCAGAATCATTGATGGTTTGGAGGTCAGTTTAGACCAATATTTCTATGATTCCATATGGATTAAAAATGAAATTGGTGTACTTCTATAATAAAGAAGGATACGGCTACAAAATAAACACAGAATGGAAATTTTTGTCTTTATCATAAAAAAACGTAGGTGAAAAAACTGTCAAAATAGGTGCAATTTGGGTACCGTCACGTTATATACACCAAGTGGTCCATAATTTGTATCATGATTACATTAATACTTTGTTCCATTGCATGATTTGTACCCATTTGACACAGGCTGTTTTTGTTTTGTTTGATTCATCATTCCTAATAAGGCCGTTAGTTTTCTTGTTTGAATTGTTTTACATTTTCTTATCAGGGCCTTTTATAGCTGACTATGCGGTATGGGCTTTGCTCATTGTTGAAGGCCATGCGGTGACCTATAATTGTTAATGTTTGTGTCATTTTGGTCTTTTGTGGATAGTTGTCTCATTGGCAATCATACCACATCTTCTTTTTTATATTTGCACATCATTTTTTCCAAGTGTTATATGTCTTAAATTGTATTTTAAACTTAACTATCTTTTTCAATTAGAGCGTTCATTTTTTTGCATACACAGGTCCAAGTTCTACTTATTTTCATTCTTCTAAATAATCAAAATTTGTATTCATTGAAATGTATACTCAAGTAATTCAACAGTATAACCAAAATCATATATAAAATAGTGTATAATGTTGCAAAGCATGAGCCAATAAAAAACAGTATTGTGCCTGCATAATTTCTACTTTCAGAATGATAAAACAGAAAAAACTATATTGACAATCCTGTGTATTGTTAGCTTAATTTTGTTGTAAAATTTAATATAGAAAATGTGGAAAAATATGAAAATTTTACAGATCATAACTATAAAACAACATTTTTGCTGTAAAATTAGTCAGTTGGCATTTCAACAACCAGACGTATAGTTTCGTCATTTGATCTAAATAATTTGTTTAATACTCCCGGACAGTTCGCATTTGAATTTCATTATTTCTCAAAAGATCACAATTTGAAGTTCGTTTGTCGTCATTTGAACGCATTTTCGTCACAATTGATATAAATTCCCATCAAAAACTTTGGACATTTCCATTTGAAATAAGTTCCTGTACTTTACATGATTAAACATATTTATCCTTGTCAACACAAATCACAAAAAAAATCACAGACACTGGATTTCTAATACTAGTAGTATTTCTTTGTCTTTGGTGTCAATGAGGTTGCACATTAGAGATCAGATCTAGATGATTGAGATAATGAAACAATCACTGCCTATTAGTATAAAACACAGTTGTCAGTGAATGCCTCGTACATGAGAGAGACTATGATCATGATGATATGATGGGATGTATACTGTTACATTCATCTAGATTTGGATATTCCTGAAATAAAAAAAAAAATATTTGAAGAAGTATTACAACTTTAGTTAAAAGTTAACGATGCAGGATGCAAAGTGATGAGAAAAGCTCACTTGGCCCTTCAGACCAGGTGAGCTAAAAATGGCAAAGTTTACTTAAAACTAATATGAGGCAGGCATTACCTGTAAATGGGGACGAAGTCTGTATGAATTATTTTTTTGTAACTTAAACATTTGTTAAAAAAAAAGAAACGGAAATACCTTAACGTTTCCGATTTTGGTTCTGTTGTTAAGGATTTTAGTTGTGACGTTATTTTAATTATGACGTCATATGCAATGTAAACAAAGAAACGCTATCATCAGGTAACATTTTTTCATATCAAGGAATTATTAAAAATGAAATTGGTATAGCGCGTTCCTTCCTATTTTATACTAGACTGATAAATATATATTTTACTCAAAGTTTCATACAAACGAGACCGGAAAAAGAAAGTACATTGTACATTTCTGCGCATGTCCGGGATTTCAAAACATGACATAAAAAAAATTGAACGATTTTGAGTTCATTACTTAAAACTACTAATTTAGAAGCAGGTTGTCTGATTCATTTGAAAATGTCAGGGCAGACAGATCTTGTCCTGATTAACAATATTACTCCATGTCAGATTTGATGTAAATGCTTTGGTTTCAGAGATTTAAGCCAAATCTACATTTTACCCTTATGTTCTATCTTTAGCTATGGAGGCCATTTTGGTTATATCTTTTAAACACTTTACCCCAATGATGATTGTGGCCAAGTTTGGTTAAGTTTGGCCCAGTAGTTTCAGAGGAGAAGATTTTTGTAAAAGTTCAGGCTAGGTGAGCTAAAAATAGCCAAATAATTTTGATGAGAGAAACCTGTGTTCAAAACCCATAACAATAAGTTTGTTTCACTTTTTTGTCATAATTCCATAAGATGTATCATCTCAAAGATTAAATGAACCTGTCAAAACATGGAAGTCGTCAAGTTAAAGTTAAAATAATTTGGAATTTTCTTGTTTCATAAATAATAAAAAAATAAAAATCTTCCTTTTGGATATCAAATAGTTATCAAAGGTACCAGGATTATAATTTAGTACGCCAGACGCGCGTTTCGTCTACATAAGACTCATCAGTGATGCTCATATCAAAATATTTATAAAGCCAAACAAGTACAAAGTTGAATAGCATTGAGGATCCAAAATTCCAAAAAGTTGTGCCAAATACGGCTAAGGTAATCTATGCCTGGGATAAGAAAATCCTTAGTTTTTCGAAAAATTCAAAGTTTTGTAACAGGAAATTTATTAAAATGACCACATTATTGATATTCAAACAGGAATTCATGACAACTGATGAATTCCAGGAAGACAACTATGAGGATCTGTTTGTGAAATGACAATATAATGTTGTCTTTGTCTGTGGACAAAACTTGGATGAGAATACCATGCATTTTTTGTTTATAACTGTTGAGTAATTATATTTCAAGGATAACGAATTTAAGAAATGATGACAAAATAGCATACCACTCATATTGCTAGAAATGTGAAACATATTTTTTTTTTCATATTTGTGGTCTTGAAAGATATTTTTTACTTTTTTTTCCTACCGACCAACTTGACTTTTTAATGTGAAAAATATGTAAACCAGCAAAATTGAAAAACCCTGGCCTAACAGAAAATACATACAAAATTACACTGACATTTGTATAATATAGACATATATTTGGGAACAAGATTTATAAAGTAAATATCAAACTTTAAATGAATTTATAAAAAAAACCATTTTGACTATTTATTTTTTCTGATAATTCCATAATTATAGAATAAATACTTACTTCACCTCTGTTGTCCATAGAGGTCAACATTTGATTAAAATCAATAACAAGGTTATTGAAAGATGGTCGCCCTGATGGATTCTCATGCCAACAGGACTGCATCGTTTTATTAATTATTTCTGAAGCATATGGAGGTCTGCCCATTCTATGACCTTCTTTTAAAAGTTCAAATAATCTTTCCACAGGTACAGATGGATAAGGATTCCCTCCGAGTGTAAATATCTCCCACAACAATACTCCATAGGACCAACTATGAAAAAAAGATTAAAATTGTTAAGAACAAGGATTAATATATTTATGAATAAATTTAAATTACTTAGTGAATCAAAATATGCTTTTATTTCAACCATCTTTGCAATTTTTTTTTACTTGAAGCAAGGTCCTATAAAAATCAGTCATCATAAAGTATCTGTAAGGCCTTTTTTTGGGGAAAATATTACTGCTGTAGAACCTGTGATATAAATTCGTTAAGGTGGTACCCAACACTTTAACTAAAATTAATTTGGCTCCTTTAATTTTCTTAAAATGTTGACAAAGTATTTACTTTGACCCTTTGACAAAAATATAAAAATTTCAAAAAGTTTGAACCAACTGTTTTATCAGAAAAATTACACTGGTTATATAGCAGTTTGACAAACACTTATTTTGATCATTGAGAAGCTTAATACTCCCTTATGAACACAATGTCATTAAAACGTTCTGCTGATTTTACAGAGTTATCTCCCTGTAGTGTTAGGTACCACCTTAAGATGATGTACAGGCATACATGTCAAGTGACATGATATTCGCGTGTAATACACGCTTTTTTAATAGTTTACACACGAGGATTTTGTCACATGGCGTGCATTGTACAGTACAATATGAAACAAGTTGAATTAAACTATAGTATCAGTCTTTTGACCTTTGTTTTCGTAAGACTTAATTTCCAGAACATCTACATCATGTTTCTTATAAATGCTAACACAAATTCTTTAGAATCTGGAATCATTTCACTGTTTGTTCAAATCTTTCAGTATTTTAGGCTATAAAATAAAATCCTCTGTTCAAAACAGTTCTCTTTTTTATGTTTTTATTAATATCCAATAATGGCACTTTTCCCTAGTTAATTAAGATTGGAGTTGAGTTCACCTACACAAGGGTGCAATCAACAGTTTTTTTTCTATGACATAATATTTTAGGGACTATGCATGAGTGACCCTTAGTGGTGGAAGGATTAATAAAGATACTTGTATAAAACTAGATATCACTGAAATCAGAATGATCTCTAGTTTATAATGAAATAAAAATAAAGCGACTTTTACTAAAGTTATGGTGCGAAAACCAAGAATAATGCTTACTTGGGCCCCTTTTTGGCCCCTAATTCCTAAACTGTTCAGACCTCAACTCCAAAAATCAATCCCAACCTTTCTTTTGTGGTCATAAACCTTGTGTTTAAATTTCATTGATTTCTATTTACTTATACTAAAGTTATTGTGCGAAAACCAAAAATAATGCTTATTTGGGCCCTTTTTTGGCCCCTAATTCCTAAACTGTTTGAACTAAAATCCCCAAAATCAATCCCAACCTTTCTTTTGTGGTCATAACCCTTGTGTCAAAATTTCATAGATTTCTATTTACTTAAACTAAAGTTATAGTGCGAAAACCAAGAAAATGCTTATTTGGGCCCTTTTTGGCCCCTAATTCCCCCAAAATCAATCCCAACCTTCCTTTTGTGGTTATAAACCTTGTTTTAAAATTTCATAGATTTCTATTAACTTTTACTAAAGTTAGAGTGCGAAAACTAAAAGTATTCGGACGACGACGCAAACGTGATAGCAATATACGACGAAAAATTAAAATTTTTGCGGTCGTATAAAAATCTAAATACATGGACAGCGATTTCCTGTCGAGCTTGCAAATGCATGCATCGTTTCACTTCTTAGGGTATTGATCAGTGTACACGGCCGATAACTTATATCTTTCAATTTTGAACTATTAGGTGTATAATATACATCTCTATCTTGCGTGTCCGAAAGTGATATAATATATAGTCATTACTAAACTCATACGCTTGTTTATGAATAACATTTCTGGTGAAAAGAAAATTATTTATAAAAATATAAATAATACCAAAAAAAACCAACAGATTTGATGAAGTAAAAATCTATATACATATTTTTTCCAAGGGTAAATTTGGTAAAATGTAATATATACTTGTTGTCAATGGTGAAGGACAGATTGGAACATGCCAGAAATATTGATTTAAAAAAATGTACGCACTTGTCGACCATTCGTATATATGCCTGGATAATAAGTTAAGGAACTATAGCGCAAATTAAAATATATACATGTTTACATAAAGCATAAGAAAGAAACATACATTTTGCGTAAATTGGGGTAAAAGTTTTGTAAAATGACTAGTCCACGTATGCCAACAGTATGTAATCATCAAATGTCAATAGACTATTGTATACAAAAAGAAGAAGAAGAAGAAGAAGAAGAGATTTAAATACAGGTCGATATTATACAATTACTGTCTTTTGATGAGGTAAATATGTGGTTTTATTGACTTTTGGAAAACTGATATTCACTGAGGCCGACGGTCTAAAATTGACTATAAAGGGCAATAACTCCTAAAGGGGTCAACTGACCATTTCCGTCATGTTGACTTATTTGTAAATCTTACTTTGCTGAACATTATTCCTGTTTACAGTTTATCTCTATCTATAATAATATTCAAGATAATAACCAAAAACAGCAAAATTTCTTTAAAATTACCAATTCAGGGACAGTAACCCAACAACAGGTTGTCTGATTCATCTGAAAATTTCAGGGCAGATAGATCTTGACCTGATAAACAATATTATCCCATGTCAGATTTGCTCTAAATGCTTTGGTTTTTGAGTTATAAGCCAAAAACTGCATTTGACCCCTATTTTCTATTTTTAGCAATGGCGACCATGTTTGTTGATAGATCACAACTTCGGATACAATTTACAAACTAGATACCCTAAGGAACATTCAGTTAAAGTTTGCAAGTATTTGGCCCAGTAGTTTCAGAGGAGAAGATTTTTGTAAAAGATTACTAAGATTTACGAAAAATGGTTAAAAATTGACTATAAAGGGCAATAACTCCTACCTAAAGGGGTCAACTGACCATTTCCGTCATGTTGACTTATTTGTAAATCTTACTTTGCTGAACATTATTCCTGTTTACAGTTTATCTCTATCTATAATAATATTCAAGATAATAACCAAAAACAGCAAAATTTCCTTAAAATTACCAATTCAGGGGCAGCAACCCAACAACAGGTTGTCTGATTCATCTGAAAATTTCAGGGCAGATAGATCTTGACCTGATAAACAATATTACCCCATGTCAGATTAGCTCTAAATGCTTTGGTTTTTGAGTTATAAGCCAAAAACTGCATTTGACCCCTATGTTCTATTTTTAGCAATGGCGACCATGTTTGTTGATAGATCAAAACTTCGGATACAATTTATAAATTAGATACCCTAAGGAACATTCAGTTAAAGTTTGAAAGTATTTGGTCCAGTAGTTTCAGAGGAGAAGATTCTTGAAATAGTTTACGACGACGACAGACGACGACAGACGACGGACGCCAAGTGATGGCATAAGCTCACTTGTCCCTTCGGGACAGGTGAGCTAAAAAGGAAGAAATTCATCATCATCACAATTGTTCCGACATGTATGTAATATGTACGCAACTAGAAGTACACTAATAATCCTTGAGGGATGTGAATATTTCCCAGGAAAACTATAGAGTATCAAAGTTTCAAATCAATTTCAGAATTTATTTTCTCTCTTGATATTCAATGACAGCAATTTAAAGAATAAACTGCTTGTCCGCTTTAGGGGTATTCTTTCCAGTTGAAACAGACTTATAATTACATTAAAAAATAGGGAAAGATGACATTATATTTGTTCAATTTTTTTATACATCGTTGGTCAAATAGCTAAAGTATTATATATAGTTACGGTGTGAGACGAAGAGTATTTTAAGAAGGACATTCCCGATTATGTATAAATTTTGTTGATGTTTTTCACACTTGAAAAGCATTGGACCCTTTGGACCTTAATGTAGACCCATTTGAAAACAGGACCAAAAATAAAGAATCTGAATATACGGTTAGATTTAGCATATCAGAGAGCCCCAAATAATTAATTTTTTGATGAAATCAAACAAAGTTTAATTTTGGACCCTTTTGGCCCCGAATTGATAAGGACCAAAACTCCCAAAATCAATTCAAATCTTCCTTTTGTGGTCATAAACCTTGTGTTAAAATTTCATAGATTTCCATTTAATTATACTAAAGTTATTGAGCAACAAACAAGAAAAATGCTTATTTTGGACCTGTTTTTGGCCTCCAATTCCTAAACTGTAGGGACTAAAACTCTCAAAATCAATCTCGACCTTCCTTTTGTGGTCAAAAACCTTGTGTATATATTTCATAGATTTCTATTTCCTTTTACTTAAGTTTGAGTGTGAAAACCAAATGTCTTCGGACACCAACAACGACGACATTGACGCCGAGGCCAACATGATACCTATATACATGTACAACCAAAAAATTCACAATTTTTGCGGTTGTATGAAAACTGCAAAAATTGCGTGGCAGCAGCCCAATAATGGGTTATTAAAAATTGTCTGAAAATTTCAGGGTTGATAAATCTTGACGAATTGAACAATTTTACGCCATGTCAGATTTGCTAAGTAAAAGCTTTAGTTTTTGAGAAATATGCCAGAATAGGCATTTGACACCTTTTATAAACTAGATACCTTAAGAAACATTTATTTAAAGGTTGAAGATATTTGGCCTAGTAGTTTCAGAGGATAAGATTTTTGAAATATGAATCTAGACAGAAGACCACAGACACCAAGTGATGGCATAAGCTCACATGGGGCCAAAAGCTGGTGAGCTAAAAAATAGCAGCAACTATATTTTCCAAAAGCAGTACTTATAATGTGGCATTTAAACACCAAAAAACAAATTTTTTGTTCTTTGTTAATGTTTTTAAAACAATCAACTTTACATTGGAGGATCCAGAGGGGGGTTTCGGGGGTTGAAACCCCCCCTTTTTTTTGGCAGATCAATGCATTTGAATGGGGACAAATAGTTGGAACACCCCCTTTGTCCTGGGTTGGGAACCCCCATTTTTAAATTGGCTGGATCCGCCCCTGACTTTATATCTTTCTGAAGATAACATTTAACATGTATTTTTGTTAGAAGTGAAAACAAGAACTTGAATAATTAACTTACACATCACTCTTGGAAGTATATTTTCTGTCAAATAATGCCTCTGGAGCCATCCATTTCACAGGTAGTCGACCCTGCAATAAAAACATTATCCATTAATACTTATTGCATGATGGCTGCTTAAAATCCAATGGCCAAAGTATATATGCATGTTTAGGTTTTATATACCTATATGGAGTTATTTTCTTTCAGAACGACAGGTCATTCTTTTTCAGAATCAACCCTGACGATACCATGTTTCAATGAAATATGCTCAAAGGCATAAAATAATAACCTGTGTGAGGTCATTATTTTCCTTTATAAAAATGCAATCTATAACTTACTTCAAAATTTTATTCGTCTGATAGTTTTTTGTTGCTGATTTGGAAATTTATATTTTAAAGTTCAATCGATGATAGATGAAAAAGAAACCTTCATTGCCCGCATTTTAATTTTAGAAACAAATAACGTGAAGCTTTGTTAATTTATCGCTACAATAAAGAAACATTATCATATACATGAGATGAATTTTAATACAGACTTTCATAAATAACAAGAGGCTCTCAAGAGCCTGAATCGCTCACCTTAATTTTTTGGTTAAATCTCTCATCAATGATTATTTTGGCTTTTCAATTTATTTAAATGTTCTTTGAATTGTCCTATTTTCTTCAAAAGCAAAAAAAACCAAGAGGCTGTCACAACGACAGCAAACCGGATTTATTTACATTTATTTGTGTCCTGGCAATATCACAAGAACCATTACTGATGAATGGTGAAAGTGAAAATCATCAATATCAAATTTGACCTCCATTTTGTCATCAGTATCAACATTTTGAAATAATAATATTTGAAAAGCTTAGATTGAATGGTTCATGAGTAAATGCAACAACGTGAATGGAAACGCCATTTTACAATCTTTCAAGAACCATAACTCCTGAACAGTAAAAGTCAAAATCGTCATTATTTAACTTGACCTCCATTTTGTTATCAGTAACAGCATATTCAAATTTTGGAAGCTTTGGTAGAACAGTTCATGCATAAATGCACGGACACGACTGGAAACTCCATTTTTCAATCTTTCAAGAACCATAACTCCTGAACGGTAAAAGTCAAAATCATCATTATTACACTTGACCTCCATTTTGTCATCAGTAACAACATATTAAAATTTGGGAAGCTTTGGTAGAACAGTTCATGCGTAAATGCACATACACGACTGGAAATTTCATTTTTCAATCTTTCAAGAACCATAACTCCTGAACGGTAAAAGTCAAAATCGCCATTATTGAACTTGACCTTCATTTAGTTGTCAGTAACAACATATTAAAATTTTAAAAGCTTTGGTTGAACGGTTCATGAGTTAATGCACGGACAACATTTGATTGCCGCCCGCCCGCCCGCCGTACATCCCTAAATCAATAACCGACATTTTTGTCACAAAAATCCGGTTAAAAATTGTTAAAAAAATAACCACTTTTCCGCGATAGAAATGACATTTCAAATAGAAAAAAAACCATACCCCTCCCCCTTTTCCATAAACTAAGTGGTACAATAAGTTACTTACAATGTGTCTTGTATTTGTCATACACCGTTATCGGATGGTAACAATACATTTGTGTCTTACTTCATGCAGTTACAGTAACATACCTGTCAACTGACCCGTATTCTGCGGGTGTGACCCGAGATTTTCACAATTCTGAGGGATCACCCGGAACACCCGCCAGGTCATTGAAATAACCCGGGAATTCCGAAAATGACCCGATTTCACCCGTATTTCTTAGCCTTGAGATTGATTTCATAAGTAATATTCCTTTGAAATACCGGCAAATTCGTAATTCTTCCATGAACAGAAAGTTCATCTAGCTATGTAAACTGTCAAATTAAGTGACCCATTAAGTGCATGGCTTCACTTGACAGCTTTGGTGTGAAACACACTGTTAATTAACACCAATTACCTTAGCTTTAGGTCGTAAATAAATTGTGCCATTGGTTTACAAACTGAACTAGAGTTACTTCCCCTTATTTGTCACCATTCAAAATTATTTCTTATATTTACGTTTTATGGGTGAAAAAGATTAAATCATAAAAATATAAAATTCAAATACATATTGAAAAATAACTTAATTTTTCATTATTTTTATACCTTTATACAATTTTTAAAAAAAAGTTGAAAATTAGTTTTTACATTTATACTTCCTTTAACTGTATTACTATATTTTATCATAGTCTAATTTCCTTGTTCAATGAAAAATACTATGGTTAAGGGCTACATAGTCAGTAGTCTCAAACATTTAAGAATAACATTAAATTCTAGTGTTTGATGATTGTAGTGTTTTTTCTCAAAAAGTAAAGCACATAAGACTGAGTTACACAAATTTATAACAATCTTTAAATGTGCAATGAAATAATATTTAATAAGATTTAAAATGACTTAACAAAGTGAACATGCATTGATGTTTTGGTATCTTTGATATACATTATAAGAAAATGTACCATAAATACTGAAATTCAGCTCGAAAAAGTTTGTACGCGTTATGACCTTAGATTTGATTCTTCAATGCAGGTCATGACCTGCATTTTCATCGTCACAGGTTGACAGGTATGCAGTAATATTCTTATTGTGTATGGATAATATTTTTTAAAAGATTTATATCTAGATTAATTTGTGAGTTTTATTTCACATTCTAACTGAGTCGTAGGGTGTATTAAAACCTGAACGCATTAGAAAGGAATATCCCACTTAAAATAGGATACTAAATTTTGCAAATCTTTATAAAAACTAATTTTTTTTTGACGGTATATAAGTCAGATAATGCATATTTTAAGGTTTTTCTTGTCGTAGAACACCTCTCGGGTTGTCAGGATTGCTCAGAGAAAGACCTCCCTACGGTCGGTCTTTCATTTGATCAATCCTGACACCCCTCAGGGTGTTCTAGGACAAGAAAAACCTTAAAATAAGCATTATCTATAACATAATGTTAACAATATGAATTTATAATACTTTGTGTTGAATTCTTAACTGAACTGAAATCTTATTTTTATACCTTACATTATATAGTAATTAGTTGATTGGCTAATACCGAATCATGTGTCATAGTTTAATTTCAATGTATTTTCTAACAAAAAATATGTCCAGAGTACACAGATGCCCCACTTGCACTATCATTTTTATGTTCAATGGACCATGAAATTGGGTAAAAATCTAATTTGGCATTAAAATTAGAAAGATCATACCATAGGGAAAGTGTGTTTTAAGTTTCAAGTTGATTGGACTTCAAAATCTTAAACCTGGAGCAGAACAGATGGAAGAACAGACAGACAGATGCCCAGACTGGAAAACTGGGGCATAAAGTATGTTCCCTTGAATTTGACAGTTGCAGGTAATTAATCCTATATTTTATTACAGTACATTAAACATGTATGGGAGGTTAACATTTATCTTTGGTATTTCAAACAAGAGGCTCTCAAGAGCCTGAATCGCTCACCTGAATTTTTTTGGTTTAATCTCTCATCAATGATTATTTTGGCTTTTCAATTTATTTAAATGTTCTTGAAATCGTCCTATTCTCTTCAAAAGCCAAAAAAAAAATCAATTTCTCCTATGTTCTATTTTAGCCATAGGAGCTATGTTTCTTGACATACAAGGAAATGAAATATAAAATTTATACTAGATACTCTGAAACTCTGAAACTCATTTAGCCTAAGTTTGGCTGAAATTGATACAGCAGTTTCAAAGGAGAAGATTTTTTAAAGTAAGTCAACATGATGAACAAATTGTGAAAAAAGTTTTTAAAGGGCAATAACTCCTTAAGAGGTCAATTGACAATTTTGGTCAAATTGACTTATTTGTAGATCTTACTTTGCTGATCATTTTTGCTGTTTACAGTTTATCTTTATCTATAATAATATTCAAGATAATGACCAAAAACTGCAAAATTTCCTTAAAATTTCCAATTTAGTGGCAGCAACCCAACAATGGTTTGTTTGATTCATCTGAAAATTTCAGGGCTGATAGATCTTGACCTAATGAACATTTTTACCCCATGTCAGATTTGCTCTAAATGCTTTCGTTTTTGAGATATAAGCCAAAAACTGCATTTGACCCCTATGTTCTATTTTAGGTAACGGCGGCCATGTTTTTTGACGGATCAAAAATCGAAGCGCACACTTTGTGCAGGATACTCTAAGGAACAATCATGCTAAGTTTCATTTAAATCCATTCAGTAGTTTCAGAGGAGAAGATTTTTTAAAGTTAGCAAATATGATGAACAAATTGAGAAAAATTGCCATTAAAGGACAATAACCCCTTAAGGGGTCAATTGACAATTTTGGTCATATTAACTTATTTGTAGATCTTACTTTGCTGATCATTTTTGCTGTTTACAGTTTATCTTTATCTATAATAATATTCAAGATAATGACCAAAAACTGCAAAATTTCCTTAAAATTACCAATTAAGTGGCAGCAACCCAACAATGGTTTGTTTGATTCATCTGAAAATTTCAGGGCTGATAGATCTTGACCTAATGAACATTTTTACCCCACGTCAGATTTGCTCTAAATGCTTTCGTTTTCGAGATATAAGCCAAAAACTGCATTTGACCCCTATGTTCTATTTTAGGTAACGGCGGCCATGTTTTTTGACGGATCAAAAATCGAAGCGCACACTTTGTGCAGGATACTCTAAGGAACAATCATGCTAAGTTTCATTCAAATCCATTCAGTAGTTTCAGAGGAGAAGATGTTTGAAAAATTGTTAACGACGACAACGACGACGGACGCCAAGTGATAAGAAAAGCTCACATGGCCTTTTAGGCCAGGTGAGCTAAAAACCATTACTTTTTATTTTGGGTTTCAGTAGAATTTTTTGGAAACTTTGGAAAGCGTATAACACATATTAAATAAGGGGGTATTTGATTGGTTAACTTCAAGTGATGGTTATTTTCTTATATGCAATGAAATGTCATGTCAAATTTTTTATGAAAAGTGCAAATTAAACAGACTGATTGGGGGAAATCAATGGTCGTATTACACCTTTAGTTTTTGTTCAAAAATTTCAGGGCAGATAGATCAAAGCCTGATGAACATTTCAACTCATTTCAGATTTACTGTAGATGTTTTAGTTCCAGAGATATCAGCCAAAAACTACATTTTACCCCTTTGTTATATTTTTAGCCATGACAGACATTTTTGATAGTCAGGGTCTTAAATTTAAGACACAATTTTCTAAACTAATACCAATAGTGATTAAGTCCAAGTCTGGTAACATTTGGTTTATTAGTTTTTAGAGAAAAAGATTTTTGTAAAAAGTAATGGACAATGACAACGACAGACAACTGACACAAAGTATTGAGAAAAGCTATCTTGACCCATAGGGCCAGGTGAGCTTTAAATGTCTTACATCTCCAGTCTTTCTGTAATAATCCACATTGGTAAGATTTCTGGTCAAACCAAAATCTCCAATTTTTAGGACATCTTCAGCAACTAACACATTTCTTGCAGCTAAATCTCTGTGAATACACTGTAATAGAAAAACAAAAACTATTAAATCATACTTAAACTTGACCTCTTTGTCCATACAAGAAGGAGTGCTCTAGTGTTACTTATCTATTCTCTATATGAGCAATCACAAAGAAATTATTTTTTACCACTACAAGCTGACAAAATATGCATTTTTCAGTTTAGCTTTTTACCAAATATGAAGCTAACAAAAAAAATTCAGACTAGAGGCTCTTAAGAGCCTGTGTCACTCACCTTGGTCTATATTCATATTAAACAAAGGACACAGATGGATTCATGACAAAATTGTGTTTTGGTGATGGTGATGTGTTTGTAGATCTTACTTTACTGAACATTCTTGCTACTTACAATTTTCTATATAAACTTGGCCCATTTGTTAGAGAGGAAAATATTTTGTAAAATTAAACAAAATTTACCAAAGTTTAATGAAAATTGTTAAAAAAAAATTTGACTATAAAGGGCAATAACTCCTTAAGGGTTCAACTGACCATTTAAACAAAATTTCCTTTAAGATATTAGCTTTTGATCATAAACAAGCTTAAATACAGTCTCTGATGCATGATTTTTTCTATTATTAATTGTTTTTGGCTTTTAACTAGCTGTCAGTACTCTCAAATCGTATTTTCTTGTTAATATAACTTGTTGATACTTTTCATAATGTTTTTTTGTTATTTTATATGGATCTTGTCTTGATTTGATTTTTTAAACCAGCTTTGATTATTTGGAATATCTACTAATTTTCACTTCTTTTTTTCTTCAAAAAAGTGATTATTTTCGAAGGGTTAAATATTTCATGGTGGTGTCTTGCCATGGCTTTGTTTGGACTTATTTGTTTGCTTTTTGGCCTTGAATGTTTGTCCCTAATATTTTATTAACTGTACATTTGCATTCAGGTATCGCAGTTCAAATTTATTCGTTCATAGTGTGCTAATTTATGTTTTTTGATTGAGTTATAAGCCTTCCAATTGATATTTTATCGTGTGGTTTTCTATGTTTTGATGTTATGCTATTGTTTCAGAAAAAGGGAGAAGGTTTGGTATCATTAACACATTTAATCATACTACAAATGTTTGCACCTGTCCTAAGTCAGGAATCTGATGTTGTCGTTTGTTTATGTGATTTATACATGTATCTCGTTTCTTGTTTTTTTTATATATATTAGACCGTTGGTTTTCCTGATTGAATGGTTTTACACTAGTAATTTTGAAGCCCTTTATAGCTGTTTGTTCGGTGTGAGCCAAGGCTCCTGGTTGAAAGCTGTACATTGACCTATAATGCATATGGTTTACTTTTATAAATTGTTATTTTGATGGAGAGTTGTCGCATTGGCACTCACACCACATCTTCCTATATCTATTTTGTGCAAATTAGAAATAGTATAAGAAAGTCATTAAAATTTCAAAAACTTAAACCACAGAGTGAATGTGTTGTTTCCTAGCAGAAGATCTAATATAAAAAAGAAGATGTGGTATGATTGCCAATGAGACAACTATCCACAAAAGACCAAATTGACACAAACATTAACAACTATAGGTCATCGTACGGCCTTCAACAATGAGCAAAGCCCATACCGCATAGTCAGCTATAATAGGCCCCGATAAGACAATGTAAAACAATTCAAACGAGAAAACTAACGGCCTTATTTATGAAAAAAAATGAACGAAAAACAAATATGTAACACATAAACAAACGACAACCACTGCATTACAGGCTCCTGACTTTGGACAGGCACATACATAAATAATGTGGCGGGGTTAAACATGTTAGCGGGATCCCAACCCTCCCCCTAATCTGGGACAGTGGTAGAACAGTACAACATAAGAACGAACTATAAAAATCAGTTGAAAAAGGCTTAACTCATCAGATGGACAAAAAATACAAGTGGACGTGGCCGGGTAATAAGTCCATTTAAAAGTAAAATACAGAAAAACATGGATTTATTTTTTTACAAAATTTACTTCTGGCTACTGTTTTATGATCATAAACAAGCTAATGTCAAAGTTTGGTACAAACCCAGGATATTTTAAGAAAGTTATTGAAATTCTAAAAACTTTAACTACAGAGTGAATATATTGTTTCACTGCAGAAAATTTAAGTCCATTTATACGTAAAATATGGAAAAAATGGAACTTTATTTTTACAAAATTGACTTCTGGATACTATCGTTTGACCATAAACGAGCTTCTGTTCAAGTTTGGTACAAACCCAGTATAGTTTAAGAAAGTTGTAAAAATTTTAAAAAGTTAAACCACAGAGTGATTGTAATATTTCACCGCAGAAAATTTAAGTCCATTTGTATGTAAAATACGGAATAAATGGACTTTTTTTTTGTACAAAATTCACTTCTTCATTTATGATCATAAACAATCTTCTGTCCAAGTTTGGTAGAAGTTCAGTATAGTTTAAGAAAGTTATTAAAATTTTAAAAACTTTAAACCACAGAGTGAATATTTGAGGACACAGCTGTCGCTGACGTGGACGGAATGTAGGATTGCTATGTCTCACCTTTTCAACTAAAGTCGAAGGCTAGACAAAAAGCACAATATCATGAAGCTATGAAGATTCTCTTTATGTTCTAATAACATAATAATAACTCTTATCTTTTTAATCAAAGAATAAATTAGCATTAAAGGTCTATAAACTAAAATTATTCACAAAAAAGTTTAAATCTAAATCTAACCTTTCTATATGCCAGGTATTCCATTCCTCTGGCTATCTGGTAGGCATATGATATCAAGTCTTTTTCTGTTAATGGTTTGAATGAGCCTTTTTCTAAATCTTGCTTTTTGTATCCTGCAGAATTATGTGGTCTTCTTGATCTCAAGTAGTCTCGCATGTTACCATGTGGAGCAAGTTCAACCAATACATATAATGGCCCTGAAATTATACAATTTTCTGACAATTTCTTCATAGTTTTCAAGAAAACATGGTTAACCTAAGATTGACAATTGTGAATACACATGTACACATATATGTCTACTTTTTATCATGTCTTTATTATCATCAGATTACATATTTGATATCCTTGTATAAATAACTTTAAAGTCATGAAACCTCAAATTTAAAAAAAACATGCAAATGTTTTTTTATAACAAAATGGATAGTTTTCATTATTAAACCTATGTACATATATTTTTTTCTGAAGAAAATTCTTTAATTTGTCCACATTTAGAAAAAATTTACATTTTTTAATTGATTGCTTCCAGGAAGCAATTTGCCAACGTATTTTCCGCATGCAAAGTGACCTTAGCGTGAACCATTGTGTAAAAATCCTGTGATGGCAATATGCATGATTCTGTCACTGAAATAAACTATTATTTGATTGTACATGTAAAACATATCCATGCTTTTTTGTTGATTGTTTACTATAAGGTGACAAGGTAAAATTCGGAGTCAAAACATGACATTTAATGAGCTTCCATATTTGTTAAATCATAACAGACAGAAAGAAAAAAAATTGACAATTATATGATATATTTCCATAAAAAATGTGCACAGAGGACTAAGTTTATGATATATACATGCATTGGTTCAAGAATTGGATAAACTTTATTTTTCACCAGTCACTCGTTACATGTGACTTTAAAAAAAAAACCATATTAATCAATCTACTAATTTCTGTTCTTCTGATGTTGCAAAAATACAAAGTTTCTATTACTGTTAGCTGCTATATGAAGGACCAACTTTTCCATTGTAATACATATGTAGTACTTGAAGGTGTGATGGGGACGCTGAAGTGGGATGGTCAAGCTGAAATTTGATGGCCACACTGAAGTGGGATGGTCTGCGCTGAAGTATGATGGTCCTTTCGCTGAAGTGCGATGGTTTGGCTTGACGTTTGAGTATTGTGACGTTTTCTAATACAACGTTACATCAAATACAATAGAATACAAAATAAAACAGGGATTCGTAGGCAGGAGAATAAGATTGTGTTGATAAAAGTTTCATGCAAGTAGATAAAAAATGCATGCGATCAAGTAAAGGATAATTAAAGTAACTAACGATTCTAGTCTCAAACAGTGTTCTGCAATGCAGGTGGATATTTAACCCCGCCACATTATTTATGCTTGTGCCTGTCCCAAGTCAGGAGCCTGTAATTCAGTGGTTGTCGTTTGTTTATGTGTTACATATTTGTTTTTCGTTCATTTTTTAAAATAAATAAGGCCGTTAGTTTTCTCCTTTGAATTGTTTTACATTGTCTTATAGGGGCATTTTATAGCTGACTATATGCGGTATGGGCTTTGCTCATTGCATGTTGAAGGCCGTACGGTGACCTATAATTGTTAATGTTTGTGTCATTTTGGTCTTTTGTGGATAGTGGATAGTTCTCACATTGGCAATCATACCACATCTTCTTTTTTAAACTACCTTGACCAAAAACTTAAACCTGAAGGTACGAAGGAAGGAAGGAACGAACGGACGGACAGACGGAAGGACAGACGGACGGACAGATGGAAGGACAGACGGACGCACAGACCAGAAAACATCATGCCCCTCTACTATCGTAGGTGGGGCATAAAAATATGGTAGCCTAGGTGTACTGAATATAGTAAAGTGCTTTTTTTACAGATTTAGTGAAATATTTGTGATAGACTACAGATTTGATGTACAAAGCTCTTCACATTTTACATACATCAATTAGGCCATTTAACCAGAGCCATGAATACAAGATATGCTGCACTTTTTTATGTGATAATCTACATTTCTCTATATTCAGAGTTCACAAATGGTTTATTAAATTTGATTAAGCACAGAAACACAAATATCAGGAATAATAAAGCTGTCAGATAGAAAGTCAGCATGTCACTTAGAAATAAAATGTAAACTGCTTTAAAATGCTTATTATAGCCGTAGAATGCCAAAATGACATTTTAAAAGAATTTCTGTAAACTAAAGATGTAAATCCTTTACTTTGATTGAGTTTGACAAATTGAAGCCAGCAAATCATTCAGGAAAGTTGCTAAAGTACAGAATCTAGATTTCCGGAATCTATTTCTTAGGCCCACACAGTTATTTCGTAGTGCATTTCTTTTAGACAATGAATTCAAATTGAAAAAAATTGCACCTGCTCATTCTCAAAAAGATTTTTACAGTGAAGTGTACAACCAGTGAGACAAATAATATCAAAATTAATTAGAAATTTCTACCAGCTCTAAATCAAAATGTTGACAATTCTGTGTTAAGGGGGTGGAATAAGTGGAGAAATTTGATTGGTTAAGTTCCAGTGATGGTTATTTTCTTGTATGCAATCAAATGTTATGTTAAATTTTTTCTATAGTACTGGACAGGATAAAACTTTACTCATGCCAAGTATATCTTTATTTGTAACAAAGATAAATTCTGACATTTTTTCTAAAAGTGCAAATTTAACAAAGACTATGGTCGAGTTGTTGTCGCTTTGACACATTCCCCATTTCCTTTTTCAATTTTAATAGGGAAAAATCAATGGTGGTATTACACCTAGAGCAAATCTGATATGTGTGGGTAATCTTCTTTCTTTGAAACTACTGAGACACATTTAACCATACTTGACCATAATAATTAATATGTTTTTTCTTTAAAAAATGTATCAGATGACCCCACCTTCCAACCCTCATGGCCCACATGAATAAAAATGGAACATAGGGGTAAAATGCAGATTTTTGTATATATCTCTGAAACTAAACCATTTGGAGCAAATCCGACAGGGGGCAGTTAATGGTTTTCTCAGAGCATGGGTCCTGTGTAATTTGAGGAGAAGATTTTTTAAAAAGTTAACGGACATTGAATATATGGACGACAGACAACAAGTGCTGCCCATTGGACCAAGATCGTTTTTAACCCTTAAAGTACACCACTTACCATTTTGTGTACAACATCCCAGGAAATTAATGATATTTTCATGGCATCCTATTAATTTCATCACTTCCATTTCTTGCATTAAATCTGTCAATTCTCTATCGGTTGCATCCTCTAAAATATTTAAACAATATTGACAATTATTAATGGATAAAACCATTGGTCACATTCAAAGAATACTGTGGATTCATTCATTTTCATGGATTGCTTAAAACTTGCATAATCGTGGATAATTGATTTTGTAAGTTTTCCAATCTCTGTATTCAAAGCCTATTCAAAATATGTTATTCAATGAACATTTGAATTCAATGTTCACCTGTACCCACGAAAATTGGTATCAAACTAATGTTAATGAATCAAAAGTAATTTGTCCCAACCCAGGACAAAGAGGGGTTCCATTTACTATATGTCCCCATTCAAAAACATTGATCAGGAACCTTCCCCTTGCAGTGGCGTAGCTTGCATGTATGCTCAGATGCTCAAGCATCCACATCATTTTGACAAAACAAAAATAAAAAAAAACAGCAGTTTAACTCGGAAGAATCAAAATGTAACAAGGCTGAGGATATGAGGACAACGTCCAGTCATTTTCGAAGCAGTATGCCTGGTCTTTCATTTAGGATAATTTAGTTTGATACATGAATCGCAGAATAGTGTTTCAAGTTTACTTTTGTTCGTATAAATAGTCTATGTCATCAGCTAAGGCAAGCGGAGAGGACTGATACGCAGACCCGTGGACATGTTTCATCTGAAATTGAACCTAGTGGAGGGATGGCTTCTCATTTGACTATAGTAACTAACAACTAAAACACCATATCCTGATATCGTTTCTTGACATGATAAAACAAATCAATTTGTAATAGATCGTGATAAGTCCTAGGCTTATGAATTCCCGTTTCTATTTAGGTTCAAATACTAATTTTATTTTCATTCAGTAAAGAACAAAGATCCAATATTCCCCGCCATGCAAATTACATGTCATATTTTATCTATTAAAGGCCAAGGAACAAGGGAATAACTAAAAAAAAAACTTTTATTTCTTTTTCTTTTTTCTTTTTAATATCTAAAAAGAAATAAAAGCTTCACAGCAAATGAAATGGGATTTCCATTACAATTTATATTTCAAAGGGACATTACTAGTTAAAAATATTTGATTACAAATTATTTTCAAAATTGTCAAAGACATTGCTTATGATATGAGTTTCACTTAATCTGACAAGAATTGTACACATGAGAGTGCTAACAAGACCGGACGATCGGACGCCTGGTATTTTTATGTCTCCTGCATGTGTTTAGCTCAGTAATAAAAAATCCAAGGTTGTAGACTCAAATTCCTGGAAAGAGAAGTCACTTCAGTTCCTATACTCAGAAGTTCCTAAATTATACAGAAGTGCCGCTGTAATGGAGTCCGTTTAAGGTTCATGTGGACCCTATGGCTAAAATGGCCGTATTTTCACCTCAAAATTTACTCTGAGTACATACAAACCTGCGCATCTGTAAAAAATTCCAGGCATGGCATGCCCTAGATAAATAAATTTCAAATATGTTTTATGTTTTAGAAAAATAAAAACTTACCAGGATTTTGCCGTGCACTTTTTTTCATTCCTCCAGAAGGTGCCAAAATAAACTAAGTTGGGAAACAGGTTTGAGAACTTCCCCACAGGTAATAATTGAAGTGAGCTGTATTGCTTGACATGGACATCAGATGGACAATAGATACCTAACAATAATTGGTCATTTAAACTGTGTACCTGAGTGGACCATATCAAGGTAAACTCAGCTGTTTGTTAATTTTATCATCTTCTGCAGGGACGAAAAAAAGTGTACGGCAAAATCCAGTTAAGTTATAAATTTTTTAATTCATACAATGCATTTGAATTCTATTTATCTAGGGCATGCTATGCCTTAAAACTTTTCCAGATGCACAGGTTTGCCTGTACTCAGAGTAAATTTTGAGGTGAAAATACGGCCATTTTAGCCATAGGGTCCACATGAACCTTAAACGGTTTTTGATATGTCAAATAGAAGATTCGGGGGGAAACTTTACATCAAATATTTACGAATTGAATGATGGTAGTTTCAAGGAAACAATAAAATTTGGTTAAAAATATAAATATATGAATTGGTGGGTATTTTGAATTTAAACAAAAATCTAACTAGTGTCGGATTCTGGGGGAGTACATGTGCTTAAATAAAAAATATTTTCTGCACAAAAAGGTCCAAAACATTTTTCGGCTCGCTCGACTCTGCAAAACATCCACATCATTTCAACCCTGGCTACGCCACTGCCTTGGATCCCCAATAGAACAAGCAGAGCTTGCAATGCTCACAAGTTTGTTTTTTTGCTTAAATCTTTCATCAATGACTGTTTTTGCTTTGAAATAAAATACAAATTTATACTAAATTCATTTGCGAAGATTTATAAAGTTAAAAAAAAATAAAACAACTTGTGTAATTGTCCTTAAAGGGCAATAACTCCGTAACGAGTCAATTGACAATTTTGGTCATAAAAAACATTTTTGAAGATGTTACTTTGCTGAACATTTTTTGCTGTTTACAGTTTATCTTTATCTTTAATTAATTTCATACAAAAACTAAAAAAAATCCTAAAAATAACCAATTTAGTGGCAGGAACCCAACAATGGCAGCCATGTTTGTCGATGGATCAAAACTTCGGATACAATTTATAAGCAAGATACCAGATAATTACGGAAATTTTTTTTTGTTAAAGTTTGAAATCTTTGGCCCTGTAGTTTCAGAGAAGGTTTTTTGAAATAGTTAACAACAGATGATGATGGACGCCAAGTCATTGGTGATAACATAAGCTCAAATGGTTATAGCTAACAAGAATGTGTCCCCAGTACATGAATAGCCCATCCACACTATCATTTTCTTTGTTCAGTGGACCTTGAAAATGGGGGAAAATTTCAAGTTTGGCATAAAAATTACAAAGATTATAAAATAGAAAACATGAGCCCTAAGTTTCAAGTTGATTGGACTTCAACTTCATCAAAAACTACCTCTACCAAAAACTTTAACCAATCCTTTAACCTGAAGTGGGACAGACAGACGGAAGGACAAACGTACGGAAGAACGAACCAATGGATGGACAGATGAATAAATGGACAGACAAAAGAACGAATGAATGGACGCACAGAACAGAAAACATAATGCACCAAAATGGGGCATAATAAATGGGACATTAAAATGGGTTTTAATCGATCCTACAAACTATCCACTGTCTTTTGGTATGTATAACGAACACATTTACATTTATACCCTGTGTGTTATACATGACTACAAATATTTTCTTAGTTTTTTTTCAGGTCCAAAATTGGACCAAGAAATTTCAAATTGAAGTGAAAAGTAAGGATTTTTTTTGCTCAAACCTTGATTGTTTTTTATGTGTTATAATATTAATATTCTTGATTTGTCATGTTTTATTCAAATAAAATACATTTTATATCTTTGTTGTTACGTTTTTCGTGTAAATTTGTCAATATGTTTTGCAATCCGGAAATTTGCCAATTGTCTTAATATTGAAGACACAATAAAGCTTTTGTTCTTGGTTAAATTAGCCTAAAGTTGTGTTCCTTGTTGTCATAACTTATTGTTTTGTATGTGTTCATCATAAAGAGTTGAAGAAAAGTGTATGAAAATTGAATAAACAACACTCATTTTGAAAAGATAAACCATATAATATATCAGGTGATCACAAGTCATGTTGGTCAGTCATGTGACATAATATTGTAAAGTGATGATTTATTCTATGAGAAGTTTATTTTTATAAATACGTTTTTACTTTGTAACTTTTCAACTTTTAAACAACTGTTTAAAACCTTTCAAGAAATTATGATTGAAAACATGATTATCACATAATTGTAACCTGAACAAATTTAATTAGGAACAAGGTCAACCTGTCACTGATTTGTTTTGACATTCATTAGACCTGGGGTTGAAGTCATAAAACTTTGCTCAGTGCTCGGAGCACAAAAATCTTGCTCAAAACATAAAATCCAGCATTTTGATTGGTTTTTATTTGTATAAGTACAAAAAACTGGCTCAAATATTTATTACTTCAAGGCCTGTTGATTGAGGTGGGATAATCCAGATTAACAGCTAGAATCATCAAATAAAAAATAAAAGTATTGAGATTTTAACAATTCATTACAGCACTAATGACATTAATTGATTTGTAATTATTTTATTGTTTGAATCAGAACATTAATTGGATATTTATAATCTTGTCCTTTATACTAAAACAATTCATCCTTTTAACTGTGATTTTCAAAAAATTATCAAAGTTCAAAGCCCATAATTATAGCAAAAATGAGCCAAGCGGAACAAAACTGAAACTTAACAATTCCTAGTTGTGGAATTAGGGAATGACAGAATAATGGAATGACGGAATGACAGAATTACGGAATGACCGAATTACGGACATGGGCAAAACTATATGGCACCGACATCTTTGTTGCGGGCCATATTCATTGCAGGGCCATAACAATGCAAATTTTTCAATAAAGATAAAAAAGATGGAAAAAAATCAATTCTTATTTCCCAAAATTTTATGCTTGTCTAATAAAAAAAGAAAACCTAAGCATAAATCCAGTTTTCATTAATACTATTTGATTTTTGATCTAAAATATATAAGTAAATTTTACCCTTCAACATCTTGACTGCTATGGCAGTTGTTGGAGCTTTATTTAAACCAACAGCTTCTGCTTTAAAAACTTTACCAAATGCTCCTTCCCCAAGAGGTTCACCAAGTGATAACCTATAACAATAAATAAATTATTTCATCTCATATTCATTTAGATATTGAGATACTGATTGATGTAACCATATATATATAACTAAATAAAATTCTAATAGTTGTACACATTTTCTTAGATATAAGAAGATATGGTATGAGTGCCAATGAGACAACTCTCCATCCAAATGACAATTTATAAAAGTAAACCATTATATGTCAATGTACGGCCTTAACACAGAGCCTTGGCTCACACTGAACAACAAGCTATAAAGGGCCCCAAAATTACTAGAGTAAAACAATTCAAACGGGAAAACCAACGTTCTAATCTATATAAAACCAGAGGCTCTAAAGAGCCTGTGTCGCTCACTTTTGTCTATGTGAATATTCAAGGACATGACAAAATTGTGTTTTGGTGATAACTAAGATTTATGAAAAATGGTTAAATATTGACTATAAAGGGCAATAACTCCTAAAGGGGTCAACTGACCATTTCGGTTATGTTGACTTATTTGTAAATCTTACTTTGCTGAACATTATTGCTGTTTAGTTTATCTCTATCTATTATAATCATGATAATATTCAAGATAATAACCAAAAACAGCAAAATTCAGGGGTAGCAACCCAACAAAAGGTTGTCCGATTCATCTAAAATTTTTAGGGCAGACAGATCTTGACCTGATAAACAATTTCACTCAAACAGATTTGTTCTAAATGCTTTGGTTTTTGAGTTATAAGCCAAAAGCTGCATTTTACCCCTATGTTCTATATTTAGCCCTGGCGACCATCTTGGTTGGTTGGCCGGGTCACTGGACACAATTTTTAAACTAGATACCCTAATAATGTTTTGGCCATGTTTGGTTAAATTTGGCCCAATAGTTTCAGAGGAGAAATTTTTTTTAAAAGTTAACGACGATGGATGACGGACGCCAAGTGATGAGAAAAGCTCACTTGGACCTTCGGGCCAGGTGAGCTAAAAACAAGAAACGAGAAACACATATAAATTATATAAACAAACTACAACTACTGTACATCAGATTCCTGACTTAGGACAGGTGCAACCATTTGCAGTGATGGATTAAATGTTTTAATGGGTTAAACCATTTATTACTAATGATTTACAATTTTCAGGGTTTTTGAACAATTTTGTACCGAGACACATGTTTTTTTTTATCTAGGTAATGTGAGAATGTTATATTTGTTCTTTTAAAAAATTACCAGAAAATCAAGTTTCTCACATTGTATTGCATGATCAGGCCTCTACAATAACATTTTTTTCAACTTGTCCAGGAGGACTTTGCATTATAAGTTGATTCAAGGAACAAAAGAAATTTAAAACAATAGAACAGAAGTTAGTTTTATATCTTTTGAAATATTTTTCAAAAATTATGAGTCAAGAAAAACTGAAACTAGTCATGTCACAGAACTTAGGATCTACTTTTTAACAATGCCAAGTCAAATCAGACTTGCATATGAGGCACCGTCTGAATTAGGCATGTCAATGTAAATTCATTGGATTTGTATCTTGTTTTTATTTTAAAGTCGAATTTTTTGTCAGCTTTTTCCAGTTTTATCCATTTCATACATATTTTTGGTGGAAAGACGGGGACATGTTACTCATTTTTTGGCATGACACTTATCGATAGAAGGGTAACCGCGATTTTTATTTTTAAAAATGTTAGCGATGGTAGTATTTTTAGATAGGCGATTTTGAAGATTGAGACGTGTAGATACCCTTTGAACGAGTTAAGTATTTAATATTTTTCCATTTCTAAGCTTCCTATTTGTTTTTTGTTTGTGAATTATATTAGAAAGGAGCAAAGACTGGTGTCCAGAATATGAACCAGCATACAATGAATTAAGTTATGAAAAAATGATTAATCTGTTCAGCTAAAGATGTCAAACGCTATCTGTATTAATTACCCAAAAAAGATAGGGTATATCAGGGTAGTGACTGACGTCTGACTAAATATTCTCGCTCGGACACACACTCCATAATCTAGTATATTATAAGAGCATATAAACCTGTTAAATTAAATTAATATTGATATAGCTTTTACTTGTCTGACCTTTTTATCCTCTAGTACAAGACAATCAGACAAGTGTTATTGTTGAGCCCTAACGATTCCAGTATATATATGAGAAAATGTTAAACCTTGGAAAAAAAGAGTTTTTGGAAAAACTTCTTGTTATATTTCATACTACAGTGGTTACAATATCTATTGAATTCATCTGAAAATTGATACAACCAATCAAATATCAGGTCATTATACAGCTTTTAACCAAAGAAACAATCTGGATGTCAGAAACAGTGAGCAATGCTATTTGTGGGTCGACAGATATAAGTTAAAATGTTGTCATGAGTCAATATATATGTCTTTACAGTATGATAACTTTCATGGAATGGTCAATGTTATGCTTTAACTTACTGTTCCCGTCTAAATTCCCAGTGTTTGTCCAGAGGGAGATCATACTCTGACATCATGGTCAAATCAGATGACAAGCGTCTTCTTGGACCAGGTTCAATTCTGATTGTGGGTAAAACAAATGGTTGTGTACCATCATAAGATTTGTATGGATGGTAATTCTCATTCTGGAATTGATGCAAAACATTCTGATATGAAATTAAAATGTATACCTGTTTCAAATTTGTGTGCAGATCCATGTCATTTTTTTAATTATCATTAATTGTAATAGAAATAAACATCATAAAAGTTTGAAGAGCACACAGACTATCGCTAAAAATAAATGAAGCAAGTCCAGATGCAAAGCTGTTATAAATATTCAAATCTAAAATTGACAAAAACTTCCATAAAACTAAATTAGATTCTGTCTAGATTGAATATCTTTATTTTCATAATCTAAACATTACTGATGAACATTTAATGAATCTCAATAATCTTCCTTTCTTAAGACTTACTTTGTAACTTTTACACCATATAAAGACAACTTCCTCATAAAACTTCATTTCCTAATTATAACCGAATAAGTCAAACATATTCTTTTTTTGTGCACTTGTATTTGAACTTATCAGTAATAAAATATGTTTGAATATTGAAACTAGCCTGTGTCATGACAATTACTCTCTTGACATTTCTATATTTGCTGGACTGTACCCTCTTGTAACGTCTATAACATATAAATATCAGGAGTAACAGGAAGAGAACAACTACTGATGCGACACCACCGATAATGTAGATTACTATTTGCTCTTTATCGTTTGTTCCTCCTGACCTAATGTCTACTGCTTCTGCTTGTTCATCTGCAATTAAAGTATTTGTAATTAAAAAGTTTTCAAAAGATGAAATAATATGTTTGAAAGGAAATGGTAAATATGTGTCAGCTCAATAGCTGGCTTATCTACAATATTTATAACCAATTCAATCCTTTTTTCCTCCTCATCAAACTTTTAATTGTTAAAAGTCTTTATTTTAGGAATGATTGTAATATTTTTTTCTGTCTATGAAGGAATAATATCATTAAAAAAAAATGTGGTGCACACTGAATAACCCACTACATAAGTTACTCTAAAGTGTGTATCACATTCAACATTTTTAACGATGAACGCCATGATTTTTTTTGGTGTTAAAACTGCTTATTCTCCTTTTTTGTAAGTGTTCTATACTTTCAGCACCTGCATAGCCATTTTTACTTGATAGAAATATAAGATAAGGGGGTTTCAAATATTTATTTATTACATATATAAAGTTAAGATAAAGTGATCAGCCATCATATATAGTTGGTAAAAAGTATCTCTGCTTAAGCTACATAATGTCAACTTTGGTAACACTATTGAGCAGTGGCTTTCTGGTAGGTAGCTGTCTCAATATGTTTGGTAAAGTCATTAGGGTCACCATAGTCAGCTTGGCAAGAAGTGTAGTAAGCATGATCTTGACCCAATGCTGGGGCGTAGCTGGGTCCTTTTGAAGTGCACGCCAACCAGTGTGGGGGGGGGGGGGGGATTGCCCCCCCCCCCCCCCCCCCCCCCCTCCAAGGTTTTTTTGGCTAGACGCAAAATGGTGCGTTCTGAAGGCCTAAAATTGGTTTGAATAGCAAATTATTAAGACTGTATTTAATAATTTTTTATTGAGAAACATCAAAAATCTGCCCTTTGTTTTTTAGCTGCAACAAAAACGTTCATGGCCTTGTCTAAGTTTACCTGAAAATCACGGTGGATGTGCATTAAACCCAAAGCTGACAATCTGTCATTTCTCATTGTGGAACGGATGTACGTTTTCAAACCTTGTAAGAACACACAGTATTAATTGTATCAATAGACGGATACAATGCGGGATTAACGATATCAAGCGTTTGACACAGTGTTGTCGGCACTTTATCACTAGGTAGGATTCGACAGCGAGCTCGCCAGCGTTCAACCTCTCTCTTGAAGTCTTGAATGCGTTGACGCCTTATTTCGACAGGAAGGTTTCAAAACAGGACAATATGAAGTAGCCTTTCAAAATATCACAATAATTTAAAGAGGGAATTCAGATTACCATGATTACCCTTATCGTAATTTACGTATAAAAGAGGGGCGAAAGATACCAAAGGGACAGTCAAACTTGTATAAAGGTTACTGTAATTCATTAAATTGTTCAGGGTCGGATCCAATGTTGCGAGATAAAAATGGAACAAAAGTCAATTGGTTATGTTTTGCCAAAATTATGTACGAAATTTACAACCCTTATATCCAAACAAAGACGTGGGTTTACAACCCCTGCAGCCCTGTTAGTTCCACGAAGCGCATTATATATTTTTTTTATTGAAATAGAGTTAATATACCTTGTCGGAAATTTGAAGGTGTGGACATCTTTCCATTTGTCGGTCAAAAGTTGTAATTTTACATCTTTTCCTAAGGATGTCGAATCTTTCAACAAAGAAATATCTGGATAAGATGGTCCCAGATTTTTTTGTACTGTCTTTGACATTGACACTGATGTGGCGCTAAAGCTAAGTTCTGACATCGTCAATTTGTGACGTTTCAGAGTCTATATTGTCCTGATTTGTTGCTGGTTGTGTTTCTGCATGACTATCACTATTGGTACTGTTAGTAGGATTTTTAGTGAAAAAATCGTCTAAAGTTTGCCATTTAGGCTTGTCACGCTTTGAACTGCTCATGTTTATGTTGCTTTTTATGCTTTTTACGTTGAGTACCGGAAAATTCACGCAAATAAATTAAAAAAGATTTCGGTCAGAGTTGATTTTACATATTGAAATATAATTGTGACGTTATTAAAATAGTTATACTGTATCGTTTTCTAATTTGCTTGGTTAAGTTAAATTTTATATTTCGTTATTACTCGTTTGTATTTTTATTTTATTTTCCGGCGTAAATAATTTTTTTAGACCCCACGATGTGCACGCCATGGCGTGACAGCGTATATGGAGCTACGCCCCAGCAATGGCACTTGACTTGTACAATTTAAAATCAGATCTTCAGGCAGAGAAAATTTGGCTAGATAATTGGTTGTTTTTAATTTGCTGCTAGGGTATTTGGTAATAACAGAGACATACATGTATAATACATTATATGTCTATGGGATAACATAGTTTGCATTTCATCAAATTATAAAAACTTAGAATTGTCAAAGACAAACATACTTATACTTAGGTATTCCATTGGTTTAGATAGAAAACAAGCCATAAATATCGTATTTGATTTCATTAAGACATTTGTCTTTGAGGTTCAGTACTATAACTGTTCAATGTTTTCAACATCATCAAATTAAAGTCTTTTAATTACATCTTAATCCATTGTCAGTATTTCACTTTTAATCATCCAGACGTGTGTCTTAAACTAGCTAGTTGATGACCAGGTAATTGCCAATAATTTGTTATTGCTGTATATATAGTCTAATAATAAACACCTTCATTGATTACTCGAAGCTATTTACCTTACGACACAAAAACAAGAAAAAGAAATGGTGACCTTCTGTTTTTTTTTATATCAATTTTGAGTTTCTCAAGAGTTTTACCCTGTCAGTTTTAATTTTGTAAACAAAAATGTTTACTGAAACTTTTTCGATGTTGACATTTTCAAAAGTTGTAGATTTCAAATTTTAATGGGAGGGATGGAAGAGGGTCTGAAAAACAAGAGATTTCGACTCCCATCGAAAGAATCACATGTATGACATACAAAATTTAATTATTACACAATACAAACTAGACTAAGTGAAATCCCTGGCCACACTTCACTCTGAAACTGTTTTATAGCAAAGTCAATGTTGGATTTCTTTGACAGACACAAATGATGCCTTATTTAAAAATAACTGTCTAACACTTTACCTAAAATATGACAAAGGTAAATTATATTATCACCCAAAAGAGCAAATATAAATAAGAATCAAAATCCTGACCCCATGCACAAAAAATGGAAAAACCACCAACTAAGTGAACACTTCCTAGCATTAAACTGTAGGACAATTATCTGTATGCGAGCTCCCCTTATGCAAGTAACTACTACAAAAAATGATTAAGAGCAAATATTAAACAAAATCAAAACCCTGACCACATGCACACCTTCAATACATGTACAAAGACTACAAACAGACATCAGAGTGAAAACTTCCTAGAATTCAAACTGTAGGAGGAGTTAAGTGGAATAACTGTACACCCATAATGGGACGGACATACAGAGAGACACTGACAGGGGTAAAATAATATGACGTTTCAGTTGTGGCGGCATTAAAAGAATTAATTTTTTTAGAAAAAACTGTACATTTCCAATTTTCATGATGCCAAACCTCCTATTTTTATGACAGTCTATAACAAATTTATTGATAATGATGTAATCGAAAATTGATAATTAAATTCTCCAAACGATTAAATCATTTTTATGTGAATATTTTGCTCTAAGATGCATTATTTCTTGGTGAAAAACAAACATTTCTCATTCTTATCTAAGCCTTTACCTAAAACTGTTAGCCAGGCAGTCTGGTAATATCTACCAAGTGGATTAGAAATCAAGCAACCATACCATCCAGCATTATCTTTTGTTACATTCTTTATTGTCAGTATTTCTGGGTGACTTAAATTCACCATGGATTGCTAAAATATCAAATAAAACAGCATTAGAGGATGAGTATATAAAACATTGAAAAGCAAAATTTTCAAAAAAGTGAACTAAGACAATAAATTATCAAAAAAGTGAAAAAAGAAGAAAATATTTCAATAAACTAGACAATTAGAATCACATTATTTTCTTAAGTCACTTGAGATTTGTCATGCAGTCAGTTTTTTAAATATACACATGTATATATACTATTGTATAACACTTTTTAACAGCAAGATAAACTTATCAACAGACAATAAGAAATTAAATTTAAAGAAACATTCACATCAAGATCATTCAGACACACAATATCTGTAAACATTTCATGACTCAGTGAGACATTTTTCAAGCGACATACATTTTGGTGTGAAAATCCCAATGCAACCTTCTACTTGAGGTATTAATAAGTTGAAGTTATGAAATAACTGTTTCACAAATGGATATGTTCCTTATGTTGTTACTACAATCCCCTTCCCTTTCATGAATGTGACCTACCAAATTAGACTATTTACCGGACTTGTTATTACATAAGCAACATGATGGGTGCCACATGTGCCACATGTGGAGCAGAATCTGCTTACCATTCCGGAGCACCTGAGATGACCCCCAATTTTTGATGGGATTCGTGTTGCTTATTCTTTATTTTCCTATGTTGTGTCATGTGTTCTATTGTTTGTCTTTTTTATCTTTAGCCAGGTGTTGTCAGTTTATTTTAGTTGATTTATAAGTTTGACTGTTCCTCTGGTATCTTTCGTCCCTCTTTTTTTTAAGTCTAGATTGACTATATAGATATAGATAGAAAAATACTGGTCTTGGCCCGTAATTCCTAAACAGTTTGGACCATCACCACCAAAAAATGTCTGAATCTTCCTTTTGTGGTTTTAATATAACTAAAAAGTGTGTGAAGATTCATGGAATAATCATAAATAGTTTCTGAGATACGGCACAACATGTATTTTTAATAAACATGATCACTCTAAAATAAGATAAAGAATCATCACAAAAAAGTAAACAGATCTTCAGATTAATATAACTTACCAGTAACCACTGAACCATGAAAATGAGGTCAAGGTCAGATGACACCTGCCAGTTGGACATGTACACCTTACAGTCCTTCCATACACCAATATACAAGACCTATTGCTTATAGTATCTGAGATATGGACTTGACCACCAAAACTTAACCTTGTTCACTGATCAATGAAATGAGGTCGAGGTCAAGTGAAAACTGTCTGACAGGCATGATGACCTTGCAAGGTACGCACATACCAAATATAGTTATCCTATTACTTATAATAAGAGTGAATTTAACATTACAAAAAATCTGAACTTTTTTTTAAGTAGTCACTGAACCATGAAAATGAGGTCAAGGACATTGGACATGTGACTGACAGAAACTTCGTAACATGAGGCATCTATATACAAAGTATGAGGTATCCAGGTCTTCAATCTAATAAAATACAAAGCTTTTAAGAAGTTAGCTAATGCCGCCGCCGCTGCTGCCGGATCACTATCACTATGTCTAGCTTTCTGTGAGAAAAGTTGCAGGCTCGACAAAAATTGTCATAATGAAAATAATTCTTTTAGTAGAAAATCATTTTACCTGTATGATGTTGACATATGGCTGGTTTTCATCGTCTCTATAGGAACCATTGACTGTGTATTGTTGTAACCATTGTGTATGGTGCTGTAGGTCATTTCTCAACACTTTACACTCAAACCTAGCATCACTCCCGGCTTGAACTGTCTGGTTATTTGGTCCCAAACCAATTGGTTTTGTCATTATTGTCACTTTTAATATATATGATTAATTAATTATTTACAGTTTTTACCGTTTCCATGAATAAATACACTATTAAATTGATGTAAAAGAACGGAGAAAACTGAATTAGTGACATGCTTAAACTTAATTGACAATAAAGTATTTTATATATGTTTCTCACACAAAATTAATTTGGGAAATGAACTTACAATTTGAAATTGGTTAAAAAATTTATATAAAATTTCAATTGAAGATTTCTTGCTATTGTGTAATTGCGTTATACTGTGCTTATGCGCAGTACTGTGCAAAAGAAGATTTCTTTCTATTGCGCAAACTGTGTAATTAGATTTTTCTTGTTTTTTGTTATTTGGCAATATTGTGCAAGATATAGATTTCTTGCTATTGTGCAATTGCAAATTTCTAGCTATAAAGATATCAGAATTAAGTCCCCTACTGGTTGCCATCTTGGATGATGGATCAGCTACAAAGTAACAATACTTGGTAAGCACCTCATAACAACAATCATGCTATTTTTGGTGTCATTGCATTCAATAGTTCTTTTAAAGAAGACATTTGTATGTATTTCCAATAGGGTCCTTTGTTAAACTAAAGCCCCTGCTGGCAGCCACCTTGCATGATGGACAGGCTACAAAGCAACAACATTTGGTAGGCACTTCATAAAGAACATTCATGCTATGTTTGATGTCATCCCATTCATTGGTTCTCTAGACATGCTAGAGGAAAATCAAATGTAAAAAGTTATTGACGACTAAAATGGATGATAACGACGGACTCCAAGTGGTGGCCAGGTGAGCTAAAAAGAAACACTCTACAAATCAGCTTTTTTTTTTATTGCAAACCAAGTATTTATGGAATTTAATATTTAATTGACACCATCAACATCTGTATAGTTGTCAAAAGTAATCTAGATCAGTGATTCAAAAAAATATGATTACCTACTAGATTCCAGAAAATATTGCTACTTTATTTCTCAATAAAATGTATTCATACAAATTTCAAATTATACTTACATTGAAGAACTTCAATTTTAAAGGTAAAATTTAATATACCCTGTGTATTTTCTAATACACAGGTATATTGTCCTTCGTCCATTTTTTCCAAATTTAAAATAGAAAGTTTCCATTTTCTTATATGGTACTGAAAATATACATTTTTTTTTTTAATCTGTAACATATATCAAGAATAAATATATTTTTTTTTTAGACATTTTGAAAACAAACAATGTTAATATAATGTATTAAATCAATTTTTAAGACATTTCAGCCATTGGCCTTCTCCGGTTTCTTTTTTTTTCTTCACAACTATACATGGCAGACATTTTTTTTCTTTTTCAATCTTTAAGATGTTATAGATATAATTCCTTGGAATGGTGTCACAATATCATGACGTCATTGGTCATAATACTTTTCATACAATATGTACTTGGGTCAATGCTTTCACACCCCAATAAAGGAGAAGGTCTGGTAAGGGTCGATTTTGGCCTCAAATTTCATGTTCATTTAACGAAAGATTTTGGACACTTTTTAAACAGTTAAGTGTCTATCTAATTGATTCAATAAGTTTATGTGAAAGCTTTTAACTGATTTAGTCCTTAAAAACAAAAAAAGATTCAAGCTTAGAGATGAAAAGCTATCAAATATGCAAAAAAACGTCACTTTTCAGATTGTTTTTGTCAAAAATGAAAGTGGCTGCAGTCGTGTTCATTCTCAACCTATATGTCATGTTTTATCATCAAATACAACTTACATTTCAATATTATGAATTAACATGAAGGCGGCCACTTTCGTTTAAGATAGAAACCATCTAAAATTTAACTAAAATGCTAAAATTAATAATAGATTCAAGATTTCTTCACAATTTTGTAAAACTGCTATATTTTAGGGCCAAAAATGGGTCTTACTGAACCTACTCCTTTACAAAAACTAAATTCTTAAATGTAACTATTACTAGAACAAAAATATGAGCAAAATAATGTGGGTCAAATACAAAATAACAGATCATTTATTGAAATCAACCTAGCTGTATCAATAATATTAAAAACTGATCATGTCATCATGTCACATTTTATCAAGTTGTATTGAACATTATTATCATACTTGACTTTTTATACTAATGTATGCAATGTATATGTTTGCATTTTGTTTGATTTCTCATGATGAGGGCCTCAGGGAAGATAAGTTATATAGCTAACTGTGTAACCTTCTTAAAATAAAGTATTGTTGTTGTTGTTGTTGGTCACATAAAAAGCAGATTCTGATGACGCTTCTGGAACACAGGTCTGACATCATGACACAGCTTTTTGGTAGAGCTCATGTTGTGAAGTCTTTTTAAGTTTCAATATGTAACATTTAGTGGTCTACTGTTTCTTCTAAGTTTTTGCCATGGCGCTGTTAGCTTGTCAATAGCATAGGTTGAATGTCTCTTGGGTATCTTTTACCTCTCTATCAGAATAACCAAATAATAATGACTTCAAAAATATTTATATGGGGATTTGACAACATTTATACATCCAGCTGCACCACTTCAATCTACTTCAAATTTTTAATGTCATCATTTCATGAATAGCAATTTAAACTGTTTCTATTTACTAATTGAAAAAGTCATTGCCAAAGTTGAGTTCCACATGGTTTGAATGAAATTAGTTTTGCTTTGTGCATACTTATCATTTTGGTCTTATAATTCTTATCAATGTATTCATTTCAATCATTTTTTCTCGAGTTACTTACATGTCCTCCCTTCATGCCAGGATCAATGTATTGCTTGTTTTTATACCACTTAATGGTAGGTTTTGGTTTTCCACAAGCAACACATTTAATTTCCACTGTAGACATTTCTGGTCTGGCAATCCACTCTCCATTGGTTTTATCTTTAAAAACTGGTGGACCTGTGCCAGACAGACAGACACGGCTTACACTCCTTCAATACAACAGATATAGTTGACATAAATTGCTTATATAGTTTAAGAAAAACATACCAAAACACAAAAATTTTCCACTAAGCAATGAACCGTGAAAATAAGGTCAAGGTCAGACTGACATGTACATCATAAGATATTTCTATACACCAAATATAGTTGACCTATTAAATGGTATTATAGTGTAGGAAAAAAGACAAAACTTAAAAACTTAATCATGTTAATACACTTTGACAACTGACATGAAAATGAGGTATAGGTCAGATGACACAGGTCTATAGTTGACCTATTGCATAAAACATTAGAAAAAAGACCAAAACTCAAAAACTTAAATTTGACCACTGAACCATGAAAATGAGGTCAAGGTTAAGTGAAAACTGTCTCACAGACATGAGGACCTTAAAGGGTACACATATATACCAAATATAGTAATCCTATTACTCCTAACAAGAGGCTCTCAAGTGCCTGAATCCCTCACCTGTTATTTTTGCTTAAAATCTTTCCCCAACGATAATTTTGCTTTTCAATATACATTAATGAGTGTCTTAAAAATTCCATTTAATCTGTCATATTTTCAAAAGCGAAAAAAATGCATTTTACCACCAATGTTTCATTTTAGTCATAGTGGCTATGATTCTTGACGTACAAGGAAACATCTCTGTGGGCCCTGCTATGAATAATGTGCATTAAAAAATTGTATCTTTACCATAGGACATGGAGTTGTCAACTGAAACAAAAGTTTTTGACCTTGACCTTTGACCTAGGAAGTTGTACATAAATAATGACACACCCTTTGGTGTTGGTTTATTTACATGTCAAGTATAAACTTTGAAATGATAACGGTTATCTAGATATGGAGCGGACACAATCTCCACCACAGGACACGGGGTTGTCAACTAAAACCAAAGTTTTTGACCTTGACCTTTGATTTAGGAAGTTGTACATACATCATGACACACCCTCTGGTGTTGGTTAATAAACATATTAAGTATTAAGTATAAAATCATAACGGTTATCTAGATATGGAGCGGACACGATCTTCACCACAGGACACGGGGTTGTCAACCATGTCAACTGAAACCAAAGTTTTTGGCCTTGACCTTTGACCTAGGAAAATGTACATAAATTATGACACACCTATGGTGTTGGTTTATTTACATGTCAAGTATAAACTTTGAAATGATAACCGTTATCTAGATATGGAGCGGATACGATCTTCACCACAGGACACGGGGTTGTCAACTGAAACCAAAGTTTTTGACCTTGACCTTTGACCTAGGAAGTTGTACATACATCATGACACACCCTCTGGTGTTGGTTAATAAACATGTTAAGTATTAAGTATAAAATCATAATGGTTATCTAGATATGGAGCGGACATGATCTTCACCATAGGACATGGAGTTGTCAACTGAAACCAAAGTTTTTGACCTTGACCTTTGACCTAGGAAGTTGTACATAAATTATGACACACTCTTTGGTGTTGGTTTATTTACATGTCAAGTATAAACTTTGAAATGATAACGGTTATCTAGATATGGAGCGGACACGATCTTCACCACAGGAAGTTACCATATGCGGCTGCTAAGGATTTCATCATTCCCTATGAGAGTCATGTCCCCTTGAAGCTATTTCTTTCTTTTGCATTTTTCTCAAAAAGTATTCAAGATAGAATCAATTTGAAAACGGCAACATGTTCAAGACCAGATGGCAATGTTAATAAACATATACAATGATTTTGTTGTTAATCCTTATAAGGAGTTATTTCCCTTGAAAAAATATTGTATCTCGAGAACTGGAAGTCGTAAAGACTTGGGACCTACACCAATAATCTTAAGTTCATGTGACCTTCAATTTGCACTCAAGGTCAAAGGTCACCAATGTTGTCCTTCAACTGCAGATTATTTATCATCTAACAGATTTGAGATATCTATTGTCATTTTAGAGATAAGGCAGTTTCAAATTTTGCGAGCGGAGGCATGTATTTATTGGGTGGGGTCATTGAGTGCAAAACATAAATTTCCTTTTAAGATAAGGTTGTTGTATATCAAATGAAAGGTCTTCAATTGAACATTTCAAATATCCAATTCCTGTAATCCAAAAATTAGTTGGATGGGGCTATTAAGTGCAAAAATCAAACTTTCTAGAACTTGGTGTTGTAGCATATCACTCTATTTTACATATAACATACTTCCGATCTAAAAAATTAAGGCCGATGGGGTCATTAAGTGTAAAAAGCGAAAAGGTTCCGAAGGTATGCTTGTCGTATATCAAATGAAAGGTCGTAACAAGAACAAAATAAAGGGCTGCGCTTTAGCGCATGATACGCCCGTTGCTCTTTTAACTTGTCTTTTATGCTTTAAATGAATTTATATGATCAACTAGAAATATATATACAAATCAAAAGGGATGTTACATTAATATATCCACCAAAGTTTCATAAAATCCCCCTTTTTTAAGTATAAAAATTAATTACTTAAGAAAACGTAAAATCTAAAATTTATAAAAATGGAAAGGGAGCTTATATCAATAGATATAAACAATTTATCAAAGTTGCATAAAATTTTGTGAAAGTGTTAGTTATCGTCCCAAAATTGGAAAATCCTCCCTTTTTTAAGCATAAAAATTCATAACACGAAATTGTAAAATCTGAAATTTATAAAAATTGAAAGGGAGCTTACATCAATAGATATAAACAATTCACCAAAGTTTCATGGACATTGGTGAAAGTCTTTTTCAGTTATTGTCCGAAGTGTTGAAAATCCCCCTTTTTTTATGAATAAAGCCCCATAAATCCAAAACTTAAAATCTGAAATTTATAAAAATTGAAAGGGAGCTTACATCAATAGATATAAACAATTCACCAAAGTTTCATGGACATTGGTGAAAGCCTTTTTGAGTTATTGTCCGAAGTGTTGAAAATCCCCCCTTTTTAATGAATAAAGCCCCATAAATCCAAAACTTAAAATCTGAAATTAAAAAAAAACGAAAGGGAGCTTACGTCAATAGATATAAACAATTCACTTAAGTTTCATGGAAATTGGTGAAAGTGTTATTGAGTTATTGTCTGAAGTGTGGACGACGGACGGTTGGACAGACGGACGGACGGACGGACAATGGTATACCATAATACCTCCCGTCTAAAAGACGACGGGCGTATAAAAATGTACATTACGAAAACATCACTTTTACAGGTAAGACCTTTCAATTGTTTTACAAACAATTGAGATACTAGTTTTGTATTTGTATTAGTATTTTGTAAATGTTGGCTGGTATCATTTCTGTATACATGTAGGAATTTACACCTATAAAATTATTTGATTTGATTTGATTCTATCAATATTCTCTTATCTTATACTATCTTATACTGTCTGGACAGAGGAAGAGCTTTGACCATATCATATTTCTTCATTACAGATATGTTGGTTAAATATCTGACCTCAAACTCTCACTTTATATATCACCTAAATTAGTGGTGTTGATTGATAAAGACAGCTGTGCACATATAAAGGTGTCAGAACAGTCCTTGGGTTTTCCCAGAGTAATGTTTATATTTATGTTGCATTTATAAGGGTTGAAAGAGGTATAAGTTTAAGGTGAATCATATTTCAAAGCGATTTTCATGGGAATTGTGTACAAAAATAAAATAGAAGTTTGTATAGGTGCTCCCTTTGGTTTTGATTTGATGTATGTGATATCAGGGAGTATTATCCCAGCTTTTGGATAATTTGTTTCTGAATGGATAGTATATATATAAAAGATAAAGGTGGAATGATTAAAAATCTGAAACCTGGTTTTGTAGATTATAGTGTGCATGCATGGTCAATCAAAGAAATGAAAATTACCCAAATGTACTATTTTTTTTTGCAGTTAATTAGCTATAATGAGCTATATTTTTCAATTGATCATACCCCAAAAAAAATATCCTTAGATTAGGAATTAAAGACTAACATTTAATCAGCTTTAAAACGAGTTAAGGATTATAACAAAAGTACACACTGAATGTCTCGCCTAATTTATTAATTATTGATTTTACATTGATATTCCTTATTTTTATACATGTTATACTTCATGTTAGAATGCCATATTTTGATTGGCTAATACAAGAGTGTTAATTTAGTCTATCACATGGCTGAGCGGATGACAATTTTTTTAAATGTTACCCTCTCTTCCAGACAAATAAAAAATCGACACTATTTCACTTACTTTCATAAATGATTGAACAAAAAAAATCATATTTCAGTTGTTTTATATATCTTGTAGCTACAATATAGTGCCCCTTTAAACTGTGAGCATATAAATATCATATTTCTTGTTGCATGTAACTTTAACTAAAATGTTGATACTATATTGTTATTCTTATATGCTTAACTGACCTTAAATTGAAATTTCTTACCTGTGTTTCTGTAATGTTATGATGGTCAAAAGGAACATTATTTTGACAAACCTGTCAATTAAAATGTACAAGTTATAAGATGTATGTTAGGTTGATCCTAGTCCAAAATCCTCAATCAAAATTTCAATCAAGTTCAAACCAGATGCTCCGCAAGGCGCAGCTTTATACCACCGCAGAGGTTGAACCCTGAACGGTTGGGGCAAGTATGGACACAACATTCAAGCTGGATTCAGCTCTAAATTTGGATTGTGATTAAATAGTTGACACAGCGCCAGGTAGTTTCATATTCCGGAAACGGTTTTCCGATGTGTGTTTGACATTTATCATGAACTCTCTCTTCCTGTTAACGATCATTATAACTTGGCATGTTTAACTATGTTAGTCAATAAATAGACAATATCTCAAGTTTTCTGACACAGAATGAATGTGGTCTAATAAACTTAAAATTTGTATTTTACCTTTCAGCAATTCACTATGCTGTTGAATATTAATCCTCTCAAAAAAATGTTTGAAGAAATTTTCTTTTTATTTATGAAATCTGAAATGAGTAAAAATTTAACGCCCCCCCCCCCGCCCCAATTTTTTTTTCACATCCCCCTTTCCCATATTCCAAAACTGATCTCAATTCAAATTTCTAATGGAGTTTGCAACAATAAATACTCATTTAAATACCTCATAAAATATTAAAATGTAAAAAAAAGTGCTTGTTATCACTGAATGGTAAAGGTTATTCAATTTTTGTTAAAATCAAACTAAGTTTAATTTTTGGACCCTTTGGACCTTAATGTAGACCAATTTGAAAACGGGACCAAAAATTAAGAATCTACATACACAGTTAGATTCGGCATATCAAAGAACCCCAATTATTCAATTTTTGATGAAATCAAACTAAGTTTAATTTTGGACCCCGATTTGGACCAACTTGAAAACTGGGCCCATAATCAAAAATCAAAGTACATGTTTAGATAAAGCATATCAAATAAGCCCAAGAATTTAATTTTTGTTAATGTAGACCAATTTGAAAACGGGACCAAAAATTAAGAATCTACATACACAGTTAGATTTGGCATATCAAAGAACCCATTTATTCAATTTTTGATGAAATCAAACAAAGTTTAATTTTGGACCCCCATTTGGACCAACTTGAAAACTAGGCCAATAATTAAAAATCTAAGTACATTTTTAAATTCAGCATATCAAAGAACCTCAAGGATGTATAATTTTTGTTAAAATCAAACTAAGTTTAATTTTGGACCCTTTGGACCTTAATGTATAGTCGCCGTCACGTAAAATTGGCACCATGTTTTTTGTCAAAATTTCCTTAAATATAGACCGCGTTTACTAAAGATCATGTTTTTCAATTAGCGGAATCAAATATCATTCCAAAAATCAACTACTGTCCTACCTTTTATTGTGTTTGCACTGTATAATCCTGACCTTCACATAATCCAAGATTAATTTGTATGGTGGAATCCGACATTGTTATTACCGGAAGTGTTGCCGTGGAGTTCCACGTGCTCTCCATTTTCTTGTGTCTCTCAGAGCTTTTCGTCATCTTTACGTAAAAAGCACGGGAAATTGTATCATCAATAACAATGTTACCAGAGAGTAACGAATGTTATGGAATAAGGGACCCTCATAGAAACCAAGATGGCGGTTATACAATGTAAATAATCTTGAAAAATGTGAAGGTCAGGATTATACAGTGCAAACACAATAAAAGGTAGGACAGTAGTGGATATTTGGACAGGATTTTACTTCCGCTAAAAGAAAAACACCATCTTGAATAGACGCGGCTGATATTTAAAAATTTTTTAACAAACATGGTGCCAATTTTACGTGATGGCGACTATAGACCAATTTGAAAACGGGACCAAAAATTAAGAATCTACATACATAGTTAGATTCAGCATATCAAAGAACCCCAATTATTCAATTTTTGATGAAATCACACAAAGTTCAATTTTGGACCCTTTGGGCCCCTTATTCCTAAACTGTTGGGACCAAAAATAATGCTTATTTGGGCCCCTTTTTGGCCCCTAATTCATAAACTGTTGTTACCCTAACTCCAAAAATCAATCCCAACCTTCCTTTTGTGGTCATTAACCTTGTGTTTAAATTTCATTGATTTCTATTTACTTATACTAAAGTTATTGTGCGAAAACCAAGAATAATGCTTATTTGGGCCCTTTTTTGGCCCTTAATTTCTAAACTGTTGGAACCAAAACTCCCAAAATCAATCCCAACCGTCCTTTTGTGGTCATAAACCTTGTGTCAAAATTTCATAGATTTCTATTCACTTAAACTAAAGTTATAGTGCGAAAACCAAGAAAAAGGTTATTTGGGCCCTTTTTGGCCCCTAATTCCTAAAATGTTGGGACAAAAACTCCCAAAATCAATCCCAACCTTCTTTTTGTGGTCATAAACCTTGTGTTAAAATTTCATTGATTTCTATTCACTTTTACTAAAGTTAGAGTGTGAAAACTAAAAGTATTCGGACGACGACGCCAACGTGATAGCAATATACGACCAAAAAATTAAAATTTTTGCGGTCGTATAAAAAGGAATTTTTTGCTGGAAGCAATTAAAAAAAGAAAACGTATTCTTAATTAGGACAAATTATAGAATTTTCATGAGAAAAAAAGTATACATACAAAGCCCTATAAAAAGGAAGGGTTCCTGTTTAATTTTTATTTTTAATATTACTCACTATACACAACTTTTAACTATTTTACAATTTTTTTCTTCAACAATTATAAAAAAGAAGTTATGGTATGATTGCCAATCAACCAACCCTATACTGACAGTTATAGGTCACCATACAGCCACACTCATGCCATATCTTCTTATTTACATTTGTATAATGCATGGTATGCGATTACTTCTATGAATGAGACAGACAGGGGTTTGTTGCAATTTGCCGGGTTTACTATCCATTAGTCCAAATAATTATGACGTCTTGAAAGGCTTCATGGGAGCACGGTTTTATTTCTAAAAAATGGTTGAATATAGAGGAAACACAGGCGGATCAATCCATTATAAAAAAGGGTTCTCTAATTTTTGTGCTATTTTCACATTTCCTGACCGGTGTGAGAAAAATATTTCTCCTCACTAGTGAAAAATCTGTTCTCGGCAAATGATTGGTCGAAATTTGATTATGACGTCAAAATGTTTTGTTTTCTTCTCAATTTTCCTATTGTGACGTCATGAAAAAAGGCGACCTTGCCTGATGACGTCGCTTATAAAGAGCACAATTTTCTGAAAATCTTTGAAAAAGAACGATAAAAAGCATTAGAGAAACAGATTCCGACACTATAACTCGTGTATTACGATATTTCTCCACTCTCGACAGTTAAATTTTATTATTTAAAGGGCTCGGCAAGCCTCGCGCTTTAAATAATAAAATTTAACTGTCTCGAGTGGAGAAATACCGTAATACACTTGTTGCAGTGTAAGAATCTATATTTCCTAACCCAGGACGAAAAGGGGGGATTGTATAGGGAACAAAAAAACTTACCCCTTTTGTCAATCCGCCACTGTGGAATCATTGTGGAATCACTGAAGAATGAGAAGAGCGGGCCCTTACTTAATGAAAATTTCTAGATCCGCTAGGAACTATCCAAACGAACCCCGAAAAAAAATCTGTGCCGTATGCTTCAATTTGTGTTATACTATAATTATACTTAGCTAAGCATCTGGAGAGAGAAAATGTTATGGATACATATTTCATGTTCATTCTACATAATTCTACCTTTTAAAATTTGTAAAGTGCGTATGACGAACTTGTAGAAGGAGTTTAGGAAGTGCGTTAACGATATATAAAAGAAAGTCGTTGACGGTGACTGTCTTGAATAACATTTGTGATTTCGTCATATTAGATTAGTCCAAATAATGACAATAATTATGCCGTCTGGCAAGGCTATTTTTATTCTATTTTTCTGGGACGCCTTCCTACGTAAATTAAAATAGCCTTGCCAGACGTCATAATTATTTGAACTAATATTAGATTATACAGATCATATAATATATCCAGTGGCAGATCCAAAAGGGGGGGGGGGGGGTGTCCGACGGTTGGACCCCCATTTTTTGACAATCAATGCATTTGAATGGGGACATGTGGTTGGGAACTCCCTCCTTGATCCCACAAGGCTGTGTAAGGACCCCCCCTTTTTTTAATTAAGGTGGTACCTAACACTACAGGGAGATAACTCTGTAAAATCAGCTAAACATTTTAATTACGTTGTGTTGTAAAGGGAATATTAAGCTTCTCAATGATCAAAATTGTTGTTTGGCAAACTGCTATATAACCAGTGTAATTTTTCTGACAAAACGGTTGGTTCAAAATTTTCAAAATTTTTATATACTTGTTAAAGGGTCAAAGTAAATACTTTGTCAAAATTTTATGAAAATTAAACGAGCCAAATTAATTTTAGTGAAAGTGTTAGGTACCAACTCTAAAATGGCTGGATATATATCATATATCAACGAAACAGTAGTCAAACCAATTGACATCTGCCATGATCTGGACATCTAAAGGGCAATATATATATAGGGTAGATTTCGATAATACAAATTCCAGAAGTCAACTCAAAAATTTTCTTATACTCGCAGGACTTTCTACCGTAAACGGCCGTGGGAACCAATTTATCTAACAATTAGGAAGTGTCAAGTCCCGTCAATATATTGTCTATTGTCTATAATTTCCTAAATCATCATAAATACTATTGTCCAAGAATAACGTCAGTAAAATTGTACTATTTTTTTGAAAATCTAAATACTTACATAATGACTATTTCAACGAATCTGACGATAATTAATATCCAAGCACCAGAAATGTGTGTTTAATTCTCGAGGTTAAATTCAATTTTGGAAAAACCGACTAGTTGAGCTACTAAAATGCCGTAATCTGACCCGTATGGTGACAGAAATGTAATTAATTTAAAAAACATGACGACGAGATGCTGCATTTTTATTTTGTTCATAGCATTAATGTGTATGGTCAATTCCCAAAATGTATGTCACAAATGTGAATGCACTATCAGGTAAGTAAATATTATCTACCTATAAATTATTTTAAATTTTCATTAACATGTCTTACTATTGCCCTGTGTACGCATGCAGTGCGGAAACTAGTGACAAAATCTCGAAGAACAAAATATTACCTACACATCTACATTGAAAACACAAAATCAAAGTAAAGGATTTATAAAGGTTGATGAAGATTGTTTTAATATTAATCCACTGTTAATCCTAATCGGTCTTTAATAAAAGGGTTTTGAAATGAAGAAAATAACGCAAACTACTCAAGTTTTCTTATTTATCCATGAATAATTTATACATAATTATACAGAAATATTTTGTATTAACCAAAAACATGAAAACTCTTTGAAATTTCATGTATATCTTATATAATGTTTTTCTTATTTTGTCGTTTTATTTATCTTAAAAAAAAGTTTCTTTTTCCAAACCAAAATGATTATAATAAAGGCACTATATGTGCAAGAAAATGTATTCGTTAACGTATTTTTAGCTCACCTGACCTGAAAGGTCAAGTGAGCTTTTCTCATCAGTTGGCGTCCGTCGTCCGGCGTCCGTCGTCTGTAAACTTTTACACAAATCTTCTCCTCTGAAACTACTGCACCAAATTTAACCAAACTTGGCCAAAATCATCCTTGGGGTATCTAGTTTAAAAATGTGTCCGATGACCTGGCCATCAAACCAAGAAGGCCGCCATGGCTAAAAATAGAACACAGGGGTAAAATATTTTGGCTTATATCTTTAAAACCAAAGCATTTAGAGCAAATCTGACATGGGTTAAAAACTACTGGGCCAAATTTGAACTTACTTGGCCACAATCATAATTGTGGTATATAGTTTTAAAAATGTGTCCGATGACCCCACCTACCAAACAAAATGGCCGACATGGCTAAAATTAGAACATAGTGGTAAAATGCAGTTTTTGCTTTATATCTTTGAAACTAATAAGTAATTTAGGGCAAATCTTTCAAGATTTAAATGTCCATCAGAATACGATCTATCCCCTCACAAATTTTCAGATGAATCATACAACCCGTTGTTGGGTTGCTGCCCTAAAATTGGGAATTTTAAGGGAATTTTGCAGTTTTTGGTTATTATCTTGAATACTATTATAGATAGAGATAAACTGTAAACAGCAATAATGTTCAGCAAAGTAAGATCTACAAATAAGTCGAAGGACCAAAATTGTCAGAGAACCCCTTAAGGAGTTATTGTCCTTTATAGTCAATATTGAACAACTTTTCGTCATTTTTCTTCATTTTTGTAACTTGTACAAAAATCTTCTTTTCTAAAACTATGGGCCAATTTAACAAAACTTGGCCACAATCATTACTAGGGTATCTATTTTAAAAAGTGTCTTATGACCCCGCCTACCAACCAAGATGGCCGACATCAGTAAATAAAGTAACAGGTGAGCGACACAGGCTCTAGTGTACTTTTATGGTAGGGAATTTATATTCGGGTTTAAGCTTTATGAAAGCATAGATAGGGAGTTGTACATGTAGTGTGAACACATGTTTAATTTATATCGTGCTACCACTTTCCTGTTGGCCGATAGTATCGCCATATAAGACCCTAAAAATGGGACGCCATACCTTAGGAGTTGACCATTTGGTTGTAACATTGGGTCACCGTAGCCATATTTGGACCTTAAATCGGGACGCCATACCCTACTTTTTTTGGTAAACCTGTAACTTTGAGCGAGGTCGTCGCTAGCTAATACTGAGAGCTAATACGAAGAAGAGTTATGAAGATTTAAAACAGTCTTTTTTAAATTTCAGCGAGGAATATTCAGACATTCGAGCAGTGCGCATGGTACAACCAGTGTGCACCGAAGGTAGTTTCAAATGGTATAATGTTTATGGAGGAGCTCTCCGTATTAACTTTAAACCATTTTTTCTTCACGTTGGTGATTTCCTGTTGTGTTTCATTTTGTATGCAGAAAATGTAAGAGTTCAGATTTCACAAGAACTTCCAAATAAGTCTACATACAGTGTTAACTTTAAACGACCAGCTGGCTTAAAGCGACTTCTAGCAGTAGACGGCAGAACTAATGAGACATGTATAATGTCCTCTGGTGAAAGCATTCATTTATTTCTAGAACCAGAAAGAACTGTAGAGTCTGTTGGGTTTAGTTTTGTTGACATACAATTCATAATGAAAAGAAAGAAGACATAAAAGCTTATAACCATTATACACAGTGTTCTTCTTTTGTCAAACAACTAGTTCATGTTTTGTCGAGCCTGTGACTTTTGTCGCAGAAAGCTTAGCATAGGGATAGTGATCCGGCTACGGCGGCGACGGCGGCGTTAGCTGACTTCTTAAAAGCTTTATATTCTAGAAGGTTGACAGGAAGACCTGGAAGCTTCATACTTTGTATATAGATGCCTCATGTTACGAACTTTCCGTCAGTCACATTTTCAATGTCATTGACCTCATTTTCATGGTTGATTGACTACTTGAAAAAAAAAAGATTTTTTGTGATGTTAAATTCTCTCTTATTATAAGTAATAAGTAAGGATAACTATATTTTGTAAGTGCGTACATTGAGAGGTCCTCATGACCGTCAGACAGTTTTCACTTGACCTCAACCTCATTGCATGGATCAGTGCACAAGGCTAAGTTTTGGTGGTCAAGTCCATATCTCAAGGACTGTCAGGTGTGCATGTTCAACTGACAGGTGTCATCTGACCTTGACCTCATTTTCATGGTTCGGTTGTCAAAGTTAAGTTTATGAGTTTTTGTCTATTTTTCCAATACTAAATGCAATAGTGCAACTGTATTTGGTGTATCGAAATGTTTTATGATCTATATGTCAGTTGGGCAGATTTAATTTGATCTTGACATCATTTTCACGGTTCATTGATAAGTGTTAAGTATTTGTGTTTTGGTCCGTTTTTCTTAATTTATAAGCAATAGGTCATCTATATATATTTGTTGTAAGGAAGAATTGTGTTACACCCACCAGGGTACATGTGGTAAATAAGGTACGTGTATAACATCTTCCTGTTTTACACCCACCAGGGTACATGTGGTATATAAGGTGTATAACAGCCTCATGTGTTACACCCACCAGGTTACATGTGGTATATAAGGTGTATAACAGCCTCCTGTGTTACATCAACCATGGTTCATGTGATATATAAGGTGTATAACATCCTTCTGTGTTACATCAACCATGATACATGTGGTATGTAAGGTGTATAACATCCTCCTGTGTTACATCCACCAGGATACATGTGGTATATAAGGTGTATCACATCCTCATGTGTTACACCCACCAGGGTACATGTGGTATATAAGGTGTATAACATCCTCCTGTGTTACATCCCCCAGGATACATGTGGTATATTAGGTGTATAACATCCTCCTGTGTTACATCCACCAGGATACATGTGGTATATTAGGTGTATAAAATCCTCCTGTGTTACATCCACCAGGATACATGTGGTATATAAGGTGTATAACATCCTTCTGTGTTACATCAACCATGATACATGTGGTATATAAGGTGTATAACATCCTCCAGTGTTACATCCACCAGGATACATGTGGTATATAAGGTGTATAACATCCTCCTGTGTTACATCAACCAGGACACATGTAGTATATAAGGTGCATAACATCCTCCTGTGTTACACCCACCAGGGTACATGTGGTATATAAGGTGTATCAAATCCTCATGTGTTACACCCACCAGGGTACATGTGGTAAATAAGGTGTATAACATCTTCCTATGTTACATCAACCAGGACACATGTGGTAAATAAGGTGTATAACATCTTCCTGTGTTACATCAACCATGGTACATGTGGTATATAAGGTGTATAATATTCTCCTGTGTTTCATCAACCAGGACACATGTGGTATATAAGGTGTATAACAGCCTCCTGTGTTACATCAACCAGAGTACATTTGGTATATAAGGTGTATAACATCCTCCTGTGTGACATCAACCAAGGTACATGAGGTATATAAGGTGTATAAAATCTTCCTGTTTTACACCCACCAGGGTACATGTGGTATATAAGGTGTATAACATCCTCCTGTGTGACATCAATCATGGTATATGTGGTATATAAGGTGTATAACATCCTCCTGTGTTACATCAACCAGGTTACATGTGGTATGTAAGGTGTATAACAGCCTCCTGTGTTACATCAACCATGGTACATGTGGTATATACGGTGTATAACATCCTCCTGTGTTACATCAACCATGGTTCATGTAGTATATAAGGTGTATAACATCCTCCTGTGTTACATCAACCATGGTACATGTGGTAAATAAGGTGTATAACATCCTACTGTGTTACACCCACCAGGGTACATGTGGTATATAAGGTGTATCACATCCTCATGTGTTACACCCACCAGGGTACATGTGGTAAATAAGGTGTATAACATCTTCCTGTATTACATCAACAAGGACACATGTGGTAAATAAGGTGTATAACATCTTCCTGTGTGACATCAACCAGGGTACATGTGGTATATAAGGTGTATAACATCCTCCTGTGTTACATCAACCAGGGTACATGTGGTAAGGTGTATAACACCCTCCTGTGTTACATCAACCATGGTACATGTGGTAAATAAGGTGTATAACATCCTACTGTGTTACACCCACCAGGGTACATGTGGTATATAAGGTGTATCACATCCTCATGTGTTACACCCACCAGGGTACATGTGGTAAATAAGGTGTATAACATCTTCCTGTATTACATCAACAAGGACACATGTGGTAAATAAGGTGTATAACATCTTCCTGTGTTACACCAACCAGGGTACATGTTGTAAATAAGGTGTATAACATCCTCCTGTGTTACATCAACCATGGTACATGTGGTATATAAGGTGTATAATATCCTCCTGTGTTACATCAACCAGGACACATGTGGTATATAAGGTGTATAACAGCCTCCTGTGTTATATCAACCATGGTACATTTGGTATATAAGGTGTATAACATCTTCCTGTGTGACATCAACCAGGGTGCAAGTGGTATATAAGGTGTATAACATCCTCCTGTGTGACATCAACCAGGGTATATGTGGTATATAAGGTGTATAACATCCTCCTGTGTTACATCAACCAGGTTACATGTGGTATGTAAGGTGTATAACAGCCTCCTGTGTTACATCAACCATGGCACATGTGGTATATAAGGTGTATAACATCCTCCTGTGTTACATCAACCATGGTTCCTGTGGTATATAAGGTGTATTACATCCTCATGTGTTACATCAACCATGGTACATGTGGTAAATAAGGTGTATAACATCCTCCTGTGTTACACCCACCAGGGTACATGTGGTATATAAGGTGTATCACATCCTCATGTGTTACACCCACCATGGTACATGTGGTTAATAAGGTGTATGACATCTTCCTGTGTTACATCAACAAGGACACATGTGGTATATAAGGTGTGTAACATCCTCCTGTGTTACATCAACCAGGGTACATGTGGTAAGGTGTATAACATCCTCCTGTGTTACATCAACCATGGTACATGTGGTATATAAGGTGTATAGCATCCTCCTGTGTTACATCAACCGTGGCACATATGATATATAAGGTGTATAACATCATCCTGTGTGACATCAACCAAGGTACATGTGGTATATAAGGTGTATAACATCTTCCTGTTTTACACCCACCAGGGTACATGTGGTATATAAGGTGTAAAACATCCTCCTGTGTGACATCAATCATGGTATATGTGGTATATAAGGTGTATAACATCCTCCTGTGTTACATCAACCAGGTTACATGTGGTATGTAAGGTGTATAACAGACTCCTGTGTTACATCAACCATGGTACATGTGGTATATACGGTGTATAACATCCTCCTGTGTTACATCAAGCATGGTTCATGTAGTATATAAGGTGTATAACATCCTCCTGTGTTACATCAACCATGGAACATGTGGTAAATAAGGTGTATAACATCCTCCTGTGTTACACCCACCAGGGTACATGTGGTATATAAGGTGTATCACATCCTCATGTGTTACACCCACCAGGGTACATGTGGTAAATAAGGTGTATAACATCTTCCTGTATTACATCAACAAGGACACATGTGGTAAATAAGGTGTATAACATCTTCCTGTGTGACATCAACCAGGGTACATGTGGTATATAAGGTGTATAACATCCTCCTGTGTTACATCAACCAGGGTACATGTGGTAAGGTGTATAACACCCTCCTGTGTTACATCAACCATGGTACATGTGGTAAATAAGGTGTATAACATCCTACTGTGTTACACCCACCAGGGTACATGTGGTATATAAGGTGTATCACATCCTCATGTGTTACACCCACCATAGTACATGTGGCAAATAAGGTGTATAACATCTTCCTGTGTTACATCAACCAGGGTACATGTTGTAAATAAGGTGTATAACATCCTCCTGTGTTACATCAACCATGGTACATGTGGTATATAAGGTGTATAATATTCTCCTGTGTTACATCAACCAGGACACATGTGGTATATAAGGTGTAAAACAGCCTCCCGTGTTATATCAACCATGGTACATTTGGTATATCAGGTGTATAACATCTTCCTGTGTGACATCAACCAGGGTGCAAGTGGTATATAAGGTGTATAACATCCTCCTGTGTGACATCAACCAGGGTATATGTGGTATATAAGGTGTATAACATCCTCCTGTGTTACATCAACCAGGTTACATGTGGTATGTAAGGTGTATATCAGCCTCCTGTGTTACATCAACCATGGCACATGTGGTATATAAGGTGTATAACATCCTCCTGTGTTACATCAACCATGGTTCATGTGGTATATAAGGTGTATTACATCCTCATGTGTTACATCAACCATGGTACATGTGGTAAATAAGGTGTATATCATCCTCCTGTGTTACACCCACCAGGGTACATGTGGTATATAAGGTGTATCACATCCTCATGTGTTACACCCACCATAGTACATGTGGCAAATAAGGTGTATAACATCTTCCTGTGTTACATCAACCTGGGTACATGTTGTAAATAAGGTGTATAGCATCCTCCTGTGTTACATCAACCAGGGTACATGTGGTATATAAGGTGTATAATATTCTCCTGTGTTACATCAACCAGGACACATGTGGTATATAAGGTGTATAACAGCCTCCTGTGTTATATCAACCATGGTACATTTGGTATATAAGGTGTATAACATCTTCCTGTGTGACATCAACCAGGGTGCAAGTGGTATATAAGGTGTATAACATCCTCCTGTGTGACATCAACCAGGGTATATGTGGTATATAAGGTGTATAACATCCTCCTGTGTTACATCAACCAGGTTACATGTGGTATGTAAGGTGTATAACATCCTCCTGTGTTACATCAACCATGGTTCATGTGGTATATAAGGTGTATTACATCCTCATGTGTTACATCAACCATGTGGTAAATAAGGTGTATATCATCCTCCTGTGTTACACCCACCAGGGTACATATGGTATATAAGGTGTATCACATCCTCATGTGTTACACCCAACAGGGTACATGTGGTTAATAAGGTGTATAACATCTTCCTGTGTTACATCAACAAGGACACATGTGGTATATAAGGTGTGTAACATCCTCCTGTGTTACCTCAACCAGGATATATGTGGTAAGGTGTATAACATCCTACTGTGTTACATCAACCGTGGCACATATGATATATAAGGTGTATAACATCCTCCTGTGTTATATCAACCATGGAACATGTGGTATATAAGGTGTATAACAGCCTCCTGTGTTACATTAACCAGGGTACATGTGGTAAGGTGTATAACACCCTCCTGTGTTACATCAACCATGGTACATGTGGTAAATAAGGTGTATAACATCCTACTGTGTTACACCCACCAGGGTACATGTGGTATATAAGGTGTATCACATCCTCATGTGTTACACCCACCATAGTACATGTGGCAAATAAGGTGTATAACATCTTCCTGTGTTACATCAACCAGGGTACATGTTGTAAATAAGGTGTATAACATCCTCCTGTGTTACATCAACCATGGTACATGTGGTATATAAGGTGTATAATATTCTCCTGTGTTACATCAACCAGGACACATGTGGTATATAAGGTGTATAACAGCCTCCTGTGTTATATCAACCATGGTACATTTGGTATATAAGGTGTATAACATCTTCCTGTGTGACATCAACCAGGGTGCAAGTGGTATATAAGGTGTATAACATCCTCCTGTGTGACATCAACCAGGGTATATGTGGTATATAAGGTGTATAACATCCTCCTGTGTTACATCAACCAGGTTACATGTGGTATGTAAGGTGTATAACAGCCTCCTGTGTTACATCAACCATGGCACATGTGGTATATAAGGTGTATAACATCCTCCTGTGTTATATCAACCATGGAACATGTGGTATATAAGGTGTATAACAGCCTCCTGTGTTACACCCACCAGGGTACATGTGGTATATAAGGTGTATAACATCCTCAGGTGTTACATCAACCATGGTACATGTGGTATATAAGGTGTATAACATCCTCAGGTGTTACATCAACCAGGTTACATGTGGTATGTAAGGTGTATAACAGCCTCCTGTGTTACATCAACCATGGTACATGTGATATATAAGGTGTATAACATCCTCCTGTGTTACATCAACCATGGTTCATGTAGTATATAAGGTGTATAACATCCTCCTGTGTTACATCAACCATGGTACATGTGGTAAATAAGGTGTGTAACATCCTCCTGTGTTACACCCAACAGGGTACATGTGGTATATAAGGTGTATCACATCCTCATGTGTTACACCCACCAGGGTACATGTGGTAAATAAGGTGTATAACATCTTCCTGTATTACATCAACAAGGACACATGTGGTAAATAAGGTGTATAACATCTTCCTGTGTGACATCAACCAGGGTACATGTGGCATATAAGGTGTATAACATCCTCCTGTGTTACATCAACCAGGGTACATGTGGTAAGGTGTATAACACCCTCCTGTGTTACATCAACCATGGTACATGTGGTAAATAAGGTGTATAACATCCTACTGTGTTACACCCACCAGGGTACATGTGGTATATAAGGTGTATCACATCCTCATGTGTTACACCCACCATAGTACATGTGGCAAATAAGGGGTATAACATCTTCCTGTGTTACATCAACCAGGGTCCATGTTGTAAATAAGGTGTATAACATCCTCCTGTGTTACACCCACCAGGGTACATGTGGTATATAAGGTGTATCACATCCTCATGTGTTACACCCACCAGGGTACATGTGGTAAATAAGGTGTATAACATCTTCCTGTGTTACATCAACAAGGACACATGTGGTATATAAGGTGTGTAGCATCCTCCTGTGTTACATCAACCAGGGTACATGTGGTAAGGTGTATAACATCCTCCTGTGTTACATCAACCGTGGTACATATGATATATAAGGTGTATAAAATCCTCCTGTGTTATATCAACCATGGTACATGTGGTATATAAGGTGTATAACAGCCTCCTGTGTTACACCCACCAGGGTACATGTGGTATATAAGGTGTATAACATCCTCCTGTGCGAAATCAACCAGGGTACATTTGGTATATAAGGTGTATAACATCCTCCTGTGTTACACCCACCAGGGTACATGTGGTATATAAGGTGTATCACATCCCCATGTGTTACACCCACCAAGGTACATGTGGTTAATAAGGTGTATGACATCTTCCTGTGTTACATCAACAAGGACACATGTGGTATATAAGGTGTGTAACATCCTCCTGTGTTACATCAACCAGGGTACATGTGGTAAGGTGTATAACATCCTCCTGTGTTACATCAACCGTGGCACATATGATATATAAGGTGTATAACATCCTCCTGTGTGACATCAACCAAGGTACATGTGGTATATAAGGTGTATAACATCTTCCTGTTTTACACCCACCAGGGTACATGTGGTATATAAGGTGTAAAACATCCTCCTGTGTGACATCAATCATGGTATATGTGGTATATAAGGTGTATAACATCCTCCTGTGTTACATCAACCAGGTTACATGTGGTATGTAAGGTGTATAACAGCCTCCTGTGTTACATCAACCATGGTACATGTGGTATATACGGTGTATAACATCCTCCTGTGTTACATCAACCATGGTTCATGTAGTATATAAGGTGTATAACATCCTCCTGTGTTACATCAACCATGGTACATGTGGTAAATAAGGTGTATAACATCCTCCTGTGTTACACCCACCAGGGTACATGTGGTATATAAGGTGTATCACATCCTCATGTGTTACACCCACCAGGGTACATGTGGTAAATAAGGTGTATAACATCTTCCTGTATTACATCAACAAGGACACATGTGGTAAATAAGGTGTATAACATCTTCCTGTGTGACATCAACCAGGGTACATGTGGTATATAAGGTGTATAACATCCTCCTGTGTTACATCAACCAGGGTACATGTGGTAAGGTGTATAAAACCCTCCTGTGTTACATCAACCATGGTACATGTGGTAAATAAGGTGTGTGTTACACCCACCAGGGTACATGTGGTATATAAGGTGTATCACATCCTCATGTGTTACACCCACCATAGTACATGTGGCAAATAAGGTGTATAACATCTTCCTGTGTTACATCAACCAGGGTACATGTTGTAAATAAGGTGTATAACATCCTCCTGTGTTACATCAACCATGGTACATGTGGTATATAAGGTGTATAATATTCTCCTGTGTTACATCAACCAGGACACATGTGGTATATAAGGTGTATCACAGCCTCCTGTGTTATATCAACCATGGTACATTTGGTATATAAGGTGTATAACATCTTCCTGTGTGACATCAACCAGGGTGCAAGTGGTATATAAGGTGTATAACATCCTCCTGTGTGACATCAACCAGGGTGCAAGTGGTATATAAGGTGTATAACATCCTCCTGTGTGATATCAACCAGGGTATATGTGGTATATAAGGTGTATAACATCCTCCTGTGTTACATCAACCAGGTTACATGTGGTATGTAAGGTGTATATCAGCCTCCTGTGTTACATCAACCATGGCACATGTGGTATAGAAGGTGTATAACATCCTCCTGTGTTACATCAACCATGGTTCATGTGGTATATAAGGTGTATTACATCCTCATGTGTTACATCAACCATGGTACATGTGGTAAATAAGGTGTATATCATCCTCCTGTGTTACACCCACCAGGGTACATGTGGTATATAAGGTGTATCACATCCTCATGTGTTACACCCACCATAGTACATGTGGCAAATAAGGTGTATAACATCTTCCTGTGTTACATCAACCAGGGTACATGTTGTAAATAAGGTGTATAACATCCTCCTGTGTTACATCAACCATGGTACATGTGGTATATAAGGTGTATAATATTCTCCTGTGTTACATCAACCAGGACACATGTGGTATATAAAGTGTATAACAGCCTCCTGTGTTATATCAACCATGGTACATTTGGTATATAAGGTGTATAACATCTTCCTGTGTGACATCAACCAGGGTGCAAGTGGTATATAAGGTGTATAACATCCTCCTGTGTGACATCAACCAGGGTATATGTGGTATATAAGGTGTATAACATCCTCCTGTGTTACATCAACCAGGTTACATGTGGTATGTAAGGTGTATAACAGCCTCCTGTGTTACATCAACCATGGCACATGTGGTATATAAGGTGTATAACATCCTCCTGTGTTACATGTGGTATATAAGGTGTATTACATCCTCATGTGTTACATCAACCATGTGGTAAATAAGGTGTATATCATCCTCCTGTGTTACACCCACCAGGGTACATATGGTATATAAGGTGTATCACATCCTCATGTGTTACACCCACCAGGGTACATGTGGTTAATAAGGTGTATAACATCTCCCTCTGTTACATCAACAAGGACACATGTGGTATATAAGGTGTGTAACATCCTCCTGTGTTACATCAACCAGGGTATATGTGGTAAGGTGTATAACATCCTACTGTGTTACATCAACCGTGGCACATATGATATATAAGGTGTATAACATCCTCCTGTGTTATATCAACCATGGAACATGTGGTATATAAGGTGTATAACAGCCTCCTGTGTTACATCAACCAGGGTACATGTGGTAAGGTGTATAACACCCTCCTGTGTTACATCAACCATGGTACATGTGGTAAATAAGGTGTATAACATCCTACTGTGTTACACCCACCAGGGTACATGTGGTATATAAGGTGTATCACATCCTCATGTGTTACACCCACCATAGTACATGTGGCAAATAAGGTGTATAACATCTTCCTGTGTTACATCAACCAGGGTACATGTTGTAAATAAGGTGTATAACATCCTCCTGTGTTACATCAACCATGGTACATGTGGTATATAAGGTGTATAATATTCTCCTGTGTTACATCAACCAGGACACATGTGGTATATAAGGTGTATAACAGCCTCCTGTGTTATATCAACCATGGTACATTTGGTATATAAGGTGTATAACATCTTCCTGTGTGACATCAACCAGGGTATATGTGGTATATAAGGTGTATAACATCCTCCTGTGTTACATCAACCAGGTTACATGTGGTATGTAAGGTGTATAACAGCCTCCTGTGTTACATCAACCATGGCACATGTGGTATATAAGGTGTATAACATCCTCCTGTGTTACATGTGGTATATAAGGTGTATTACATCCTCATGTGTTACATCAACCATGTGGTAAATAAGGTGTATATCATCCTCCTGTGTTACACCCACCAGGGTACATATGGTATATAAGGTGTATCACATCCTCATGTGTTACACCCACCAGGGTACATGTGGTTAATAAGGTGTATAACATCTCCCTCTGTTACATCAACAAGGACACATGTGGTATATAAGGTGTGTAACATCCTCCTGTGTTACATCAACCAGGGTATATGTGGTAAGGTGTATAACATCCTACTGTGTTACATCAACCGTGGCACATATGATATATAAGGTGTATAACATCCTCCTGTGTTATATCAACCATGGAACATGTGGTATATAAGGTGTATAACAGCCTCCTGTGTTACATCAACCAGGGTACATGTGGTAAGGTGTATAACACCCTCCTGTGTTACATCAACCATGGTACATGTGGTAAATAAGGTGTATAACATCCTACTGTGTTACACCCACCAGGGTACATGTGGTATATAAGGTGTATCACATCCTCATGTGTTACACCCACCATAGTACATGTGGCAAATAAGGTGTATAACATCTTCCTGTGTTACATCAACCAGGGTACATGTTGTAAATAAGGTGTATAACA